>NC_091698.1:8805378-9108409 GCF_041296265.1 Equus caballus | reverse complement strand
AGGTGGTTCCCGCCTGTCGGCTGGTGATTCTGGACTGTCCCCCACGTGGTTCTAGTACATCTGAGAGGTGGTTCCAGCATGCCTGGCAGGTGATCCCGGAGAGTCTGACAAGTGGTTCTGGTTTAGCCGGCAGGTGATTTTGGTGTGTCCGGCAGGTGGTTCCGGTGATTTGAGCAGATGCTTCCGGCAACCCCGGCAGATGCTTCCTGCATCTCCGGCATGTGGTTCTGGCACGTTTGCGATGTTGTTCTGGCATGCCTGGCAGGTGATTCCGGAATTTCCGGCAAGTGGTTCTGGCATAGCCGGCAAGTGATTTTGGTGTGACCAGCAGATGGGTCCTGCGAGTTGAGCAGGTGTTTCTGGCATGCTCGCCAGGTGTTTCAGGCATGTCCGGCATGTGGTTCCATCCCGTCCAGTGGGTGGTTCTGGCGTGTCCGGCACATGGTTCTGCCACATCTGAAAGGTGGTTCTGGCATGCCCGGCATGTGATCCCGGAGAGTACCCAAGTGGTTCTGGCATAGCCCGCAGGTGATTTTGGTGTGTCCTGCAGTGGTTCCGACGAGTCGAGCCCGTGGTTCCGGCGTGTCCCGCAGGTGGTTCCAGTCTGTCCAAGGGGTGGTTCCGGCGTGTCCAGCACGTGCTTCTGGCAGGTCTGAGAGGTTGTGCTGGCATGCCCGGAACGTTATTCCGGCTTGGTCGGCAATTGGTTCTTGCGTAGCCAGCAGGTGATTTTGGCGTGTCTGGCAGGTGTGTCCAGCGAGTCAAGCAGGTGGTTCTGGTGTGCTCGGCAGGTGCTTCTGGTGTCTCCGGCACGTGCTTCTAGCATGTCTGAGAGGTGGTTCCGTCATTCCCGGCGGGTGATTCCACAGTGTCCTTCAAGTGGTTCTGGTGCAGCCGGCACGTGATTTTGGCGTGTGAGGCTGGTGGTTCCAGCGAGTCGAGCAGGTGGTTCCGGCGTACTCGGCAGGTGGTTCAGCTGTTTTCGGCAGGTGATTCAGGGCTGTCTCGGAGGTGGTTTTGCAGAGTCGAGCAGTTGATTCCAGAGTTTTTGGCCTGTGGTTCACGTGTGGCCGGTATGTGGTTCCGGCGTCTCCAGCACGTGGTTCTGGCGTGTCTGAGATGTGGGTCCGGCATGCCCGGCAGGTGATTACGGAGTGTCCAACAAGTGGTTCTGGTGTAGCTGGCTGGTGATTTGGGCATGTTGTGCTGGTGGTTCCGGCGAGTCGAGCTGGTGGTTCCGGCGGGCTGAGCTGGTGGTTCAGGCGTTTCGGGCAGGTGGTTCCAGTCTGTCCTGTAAGTGCTTTTGGCGTGTCCCGCACATGGTTCTGGCATGTATGAGAGTTGGTTCAGGCGTGCCTGGCAGGTGATCCCAGACTGTCCCCCACGTGGTTCAGGCGTAGCAGGAAGGTGATTTTGGTGTGTCCAGCAGGTGGTTATGGTGATTCGAGCAGGTGGTTCTGGCAAGCTGGGCTGGTGGTTCAGGCGTGTCCAGCAGGTTGTTCCTGTCTGTCCGTGATGTGGTTCCGGCGGGTCCGGCAGGTGGTTCCTGTCTCTCCGGGAGGTGGTTGTGGCGTGCTCAGTAGGTGCGTCCGGCGTCTCCGGCACATGTTTCTAGCACATCTGAGAGGTGGTTCCGGCATGCCCGGCAGGTCATCCCAGACAATTCTCCAAGTGGTTCTGGCATAGGCGTCAGGTGATTTTGGAGTGTCCGGCAGGTGCTGCTGGCCTGCTTGGCTTGTGGTTCAGGTAGGTACGGCAGGTTGTTCCAGCGTGTTTGGCACGTGATTCCGGCATGTCTGAGAGGTGGTTCTGGCATGCCCGGCAGCTGATCCCGGAGAGTCCTCCAAGTTGTTCCAGCATAGCCCGCAGGTGATTTTGGTGTGTCCAGCTGGTGGTTCCAGCGTGCTCGGCAGGTGGTTCAGGCATGTCTGGCATGTGGTGCCAGTCTGTCCGGGAGGTGCTTCCGGCGTGTAAGGCACGTGGTTCTGCCACGTATGAGAGGTGGTTCTGGCATGTCCAGCAGGTGATTCCAGAGAGTCCGCCAAGTGGTTCTGGTGTAACCAGCAGGTGATTTTGGGGTGTCCAACAGGTGGTTCAGGCGAGTTGATCAGGTGGTCCCGCGTGCTCGGCAGGTGCTTCCGGTGTCTTTGGCTCGTGGTTCTGGCATGTCTGAGATGTGGTTCCGGCATGCCCGGCAGGTGATTCCGGGGTGTCCGCCAAGTGGTTCTGACGTAGCTGGCAGGTGACTTTGCGTGTCCAGTGGTGGTTCCGGCATGCTAGATAGGTGCTTCTGGCGTCTCCGGCATGTGCTTCTGGCATGTCTGAGAAGTGGTTCCGGCATGCCTGGCAGGTGATTCCGGAGTGTCCAACAAGTGGTTCTGGCATAGCCAGCTGGTGATTTGGGCGTGTCAGGCTGGTGGTTCCGGCGGGTTCAGCTGGTGGTTCAGGCATTTTGGGCAGATGGTTCCAGTCTGTCCTATAGGTGCTTTCGGCGTGTCCCGCACATGGTTCTGGCATGTCTGAGAGTTGGTTCTGGTGTGCCCGGCAGGTGATCCCAGACTGTCTGCCAAGTGGTTCTGGCATAACCGGCAGGTGATTTTGGCGTGTCCAACAGGTGGTTCAGGCGAGTTGAGCAGGTGGTTCCGCGTGCTCGGCAGGTGCTTCCGGTGTCTTTGGCACGTGGTTCCGGCACGTCTGAGAGGTGGTTCTATCATGCCTGGCAGGTGATTCCAGAGAGTACGCCAAGTGGTTGTGGCATAGCCAGCAGGTGATTTTGGCATGTCCGGCTGCTGGTTCCAGCGAGTTGAGCAGGTGGTTCCGGTGTGCTCGGCAGGTGCCTCCGACGTCTCCGGCATGTGCTACTGGCACGTCTGACAGGTGGTTCTGGCATGCCTGACAGGTGATTCTGCAGTGTCCAGCAAGTTGTTCTGGCGTAGGCGGCATGTGATTTTGGCGTGTCTGGCAGGTGATTTTGGCGTGTCTGGAAGGTGGTTCCTGTGAGTCGAGCAGGTGGGTCCGGCGTGCTCGGCAGGTGGTTCTGGTGTGTCTGGCAGGTGGTTCCGGACTTTCCGGTAGGGTGTTCCGGCATGTCCGGCACGTGGTTTGGTACTTCTGAGAGGTGGTTCCCGCATGCACGGCAGGGGATTCTGGACTGTCAGCCACGTGGTTCTGGCAGGTCTGAGAGGTGGTTCCGGCATGCCTGGCAGGTGATTCTGGAGTTTCCGACAACTGGTTCTGGTGCAGCCAGCATGTGATTTTGGCATGTCCGATAAGAGGTTCATGCGTGTCGAGCAGGTGGTTCCTGCATGCTCGGCGGTTGGTTCAGGCGTGTCCGGCAGGTGGTTTCAGACTGTTCAGGACGTGGTTCTGCCATGTCCAGCAAGTGGTTCTGGTACGTCTCAGAGGTTGTTCCGGGATGCCTGGCAGGTGATTCCGGACTGTCCCCCACATGGTTCCAGCACTTCTGAGAGGGGGTTCTGGCATTCCCGGCAGGTGATTCTGGAGAGTCCTCCAAGTGATTCTGGCATAGCCGGCAGGTGATTTTGGCATGTCCGGAGGTGGTTCCGGCATGTCGAGCTGGTCGTTCTGGCTTGCTCGGCAGGTGTTTCCGGCGTCTCCAGCAAGTGGTTCTGTCTGGTTTGAGAGGTGGTTCTGGCATGCCCGGCAGGTGATTCCAGAGTGTCCAGCAAGTGGTTCTGGCATAGCCAGCAGGTGATTTTGGCGTGTCCAGCAGGTGGTTCTGGGGAGTGGATGAGGTGGTTCCGGCATACTCGGCAGGTCGTTCCGGCGTGTCCAGCACCTGGTTATGGCACGTCTGAGAGGTGGTTCCGGCATGCCCAGCAGGTGATTCTGGAGTGTCTGCCAAGTGGTTCTGGCTTAGCCCGCAGGGGATTTTGGCGTCTCCGGTGGGTGGTTCTGGGGAGTGGATCAGGTGGTTCCGGCATACTCGGCAGGTGGTTCCGGCGTGTCCAGCACATGGTTCTGACACAGCTGAGTGGTGGTTCCAGCATGCCCAGCCTGTGATTCCAGAATGTCCGGCAAGTTGTTCGGCCTAGCCGGCAGGTGATTTTGGCGTGTCCAGCAGGTGGGTCCTGGGAGTTGAGCAGGTGTTTACGGCGTGCTCGGCAGGTGGTTCCAGTGTGTTAAGGACGTGGATCTTTTGTGTCCGACCTATGCTTCTGGCACGTCTGAGAGGTGGCTCCGGCATGCCCAGCAGCTGATTCCAGATTGTCCACCAAGTGTTTCTGGCATAGCCGACAGGTGATTCTAGCTTGTCCGGCAGGTGGTTCCGGCGAGCTCAGCAAGTGCTTCCAGCGTCTCTGTCACGTGTTTCTGGCACATCTGACAGGTGGTTCCGGCATGCCCAAAAGGTGATTCCGGTCTGTCCGGTAGGTGGTTCCGGCGTGCACGGCACGTGGTTCTGGCACGTCTCAGAGGTGGTTCCAGCATGCCCGGCAGGTCATCCCGGAGAGTCCTCCAAGTGGTTCTGGCGTAGCCCACAGGCGATTTTGGCGTGTCCGGCAGGTGGTTCCGTTGTGCTTGGCAGGTGGTTCAGGTGTGGCCGGCAGGTGGTTCCAGTCTGTCCAGTACGTGTTTCCAGCTTGTCCGGCACGTGGTTCTGGTACGTCTGAGAGGTGGTTCCGCCATGGCTGGCAGGTGATTCTGGACTTTCCCCCAGGTGGTTCTGGAATAGCCAGCAGTTGATATTTGCCTGTCCGGCAGGTGGTTCCAGCGAGTCTGACAAGTGGCTCCGTTCTGTCCGATAGGTCATTCCGGCATGTCCGGCACGGGCTTCTGGCACGTTTGAGAAGTGGTTCTGACATGCCAGGCAGGTGATTCCGGAATGTCCGCCAGGTGGTTCCCGCACAGCCAGCTGTTGATTTTGGCCTGTCAGGCAGGTGGTTCCGGCGAGTCGAGCAGGTGGCTCCGGCGTGCTTGGCAGGTGGTTCCGGCATGTCAGGCATGTGGTTCTGGTCTGTCGGATAGGTCTTTCCGGCATTTCCGGCATGTGCTTCTGGCACGTCTGAGAGGTGGCTCTGGCATGCCAGGCATCTTATTCCGGAGTGTCGGGTAAGTGTCTCTGGTGTAGCTGGCAGTTCATTTTGGCGTGTCCGGCACGTGGGTCCTGCGAGTCGAGCAGGTGGTTCCGGCGTGCTCGGCAGGTCGTCCAGGCATTTCCGGCAGGTGGTTCCAGTCTTTCCAGGATGTGGTTCCAGCGTGTCTGGCACGTGGTTCTGTTACATCTGAGAGGTGGTTCCTGCATGCCCGGCAGGTGATTCCGGACCGTCCGCCAGGTGGTTCCCGCATAGCCAGCTGTTGATTTTGGACTGTCCGGCAGGTGGTTCCGGCGAGTCGAGCAGGAGGCTCCGGCATGCTCGGCAGGTGGTTCCGCTCTGTCCAGTAGGTGTTTCTGGGGTGTCCGGCACGTGCTTCCGACACGTCTGAGAGGTGGTTCCGGCATGCGTGGCAGGTGATTCCGGAGTGTCCGCCAGGGGGTTCTGGCGTATCCGGCAGGTGTTTCTGGCAAGTCAAGCTAGTGGCTCCGGCATGCTCGGCAGGTGCTCAGCGTCTCCGGAACGTGGTTCTGGTGTGTCTGAGAGCTGGCTCCGGCATGTCCGGTAGATGATTCCGGAGTGTCCGCCAAGTGGTTCTGGCATACCCGGCAGGTGATTTTGGCGTGTCAGGTAGGTGTTTCCGGCGAGCCGAGCAGGTGGTTCCGGCGTGCTCTGCAGGTTGTTCAGGCGTGTCTGGCAGGTGGTTTCCGTCTGTTCGGGGTGTGGTTCCGGCATCTCATGCACATGGTTCTGGCACGTCTGAGATATGGTTGCAGCCAGCCCGACAGGTGTTTCCGCAGTGTCCGCCAAGCGGTTCTGGCATAGTAGGCAGGTGATTTTGGCATGACCGGCAGGTGGTTCAAGCAAGCCCTGCAGGTGATTCCAAAGTGTTCACCAACTGGTTGTGTCATAGCCGGCAGGTGATTTTTGCGTGTCCGGCAGGTGGTTCTGGCGAGTCGAGCAGGTGGTTCCAGCGTGCTCGGCAGGTGCCTCCAGGGTCATTGCCACGTGGTTCTGGCATGTCTGAGAGGTGGTTACGGCATGCCCGGCAGGTGATTCCGGAGTGTTTGCCAAGTGGTTCTGGCATAGCCGGCAGGTGATTTTACATGTCCGGCGGTGGTTCCGGCGTGTCCGGCAGGTTTTTCCGGTCTGTCCGGCAGGTGGTTCTGGGGTTTCCGGCACGAGGTTCTGGCATGTCTAAGAGGCTGTGCAGGCATGCCCCTCACGTGATTCCGGCTTGTCCCCCAAGTGGTTCTGGCGTAGCGGGCAGGTGATTTTGGCGTGTCCGGCAGGTGGGACCGGTGAGTCAAGCAGGTTGTTCCGGCGAGTGTTTCCTGTGGTTCTGGTCTGTCCGGGAGATGGTTCCGGCCTGTCCGGCACGTGCTTCTGGCACTTCTGAGAGGTTGTGCTGGCATGCCCAGCAGGTGACTCCGGAGTTTCCACCAAGTGGTTCTGGCATAGCCGGCAGGTGATTTTGCCATGTCCGTCATGTGGTTGCAGCGACTCGAGCACGTGGTTCCGGCGTGCTGGGCAGGTGGTCCAGGCTTGTCCGGAATGTGGTTCCAGTCTGTCCAGGACGTGGTTCCAGCGTGTCCGGCATGTGGTTCTGTTACATCTGAGAGGTGGTTCCTGCATGCCCGGCAGGTGATTCTGGACTGTCCGCTACGTGGTTCAGCCACATCTAAGAGGTGGTACCGGCATGCCCTGCAGGGGATACCGGAGAGTCCTCTAAGTGGTTCTGGAGTAGCCCACAGGTGATTTTGGCATATCCAGCAGGTGGTTCCGGCATGCTCGGCAGGTGGTTCAGGCGTGGGCGCCAGGTGCTTCCAGTCTGTCCGGGAGGTGGTTTCAGCGTGTCCGGCCCGTGGTTCCGGCACGTCTGAAAGGTGGTTCTGGCATGTCCGGCAGGTGATTCCGGATTATCCAACAAGTGGTTCTGGCATAGCCCGCAGGTGATTTTGGCGTGTCCCAGAGGTGGTTCCAACGATTCGAGCAGGTGTTTCCGGCTAGTTCGGCAGGTGCTTCTGGCGTCTCCGGCACTTGATTTTGGCACATTTGAGATGTGGGTCCGGCATTCCTAGCAGGTGATTCCAGAAACTCCGGCAAGTGGTTCTGACATAGCCAGCAGGTGATTTTTTCGTGTCCGACAGATGGGTACTTGGAGTCGAGCAGGTGGTTTCTGCATGCTCGGCAGGTGGTTCATGCGTGTCCAGCTGGTGGTTCCGTTGTGTCCGGTAGGTGGTTCCCGCGTGTCCGGCATGTGGTTCTGGCACGTCTGAGAGGTGGTTCCGGAATGCCCGGCAGGTGATTCCGGACTGTCCGCCAGGTGGTTCCCACATAGCCAGCTGTTGATTTTGGCCTGTCCGGCATGTGGCTCCGGCGAGTCGAGCAGGTGGCTTCCGCGTGCTCGGCAGGTGCTCCCGGCGTCTCCGGCACGTGTTTCTGGTGTGTCTGAGAGCTGGTTCCGGCATGTCCGGCAGATGATTCCGGAGTGTCCGCTAAGTGGTTCTGGCATACCCGGCAGGTGATTTTGGTGTGTCAGGTAGGTGTTTTCGGCGAATCGAGCAGGTGGTTCCGGCGGGTCTGGCAGGTGGTTTCTGTCTGTTCAGGGTGTGGTTCCGGCATCTCATGCACATGGTTCTGGCACGTCTGAGATGTGGTCCGGCATGCCCGGCAGGTGATTCCGGAGTCTCCGGCACGTGGTTGTGGCACCTCTGAGAGGTGGTTCCGGCATGCCCGGCAGGTGATTCCTAAGTGTCTGCCGAGCGGTTCTGGCTTAGCCGGTAGGTGATTTTGGCATGTCCAGCAGGTGGTTCTGGGTAGTGGATCAGGTGGTTCCAGCATACTCGGCAGGTGGAACCGGCATGTCCGGAACATGGTGCTGGCAAGTCTGAGAGGTGGTTCTGGCATGCCCGACAGGTGATTCCGGAGTGTCCACAAAGTGGTTCTGGCGTACTCGGCAGGTGATTTTGGAGTGTCCGGCAGGTGTGTCTTGCGAGTCGAGCAGGTGGCTCAGGCATGCTCAGCAGGTTCTTCCGGCGTCTCCGGCACGTGGTTTTGGTGTGTCTGAGAGCTGGTTCTGGCATGTCCGGCAGATGATTCCAGAGTGTCCAACAAGTGGTTCTGGCGTAGCTGGCAGGTGATGTTGGCGTGACCGGCAGGTGGTTCCAGCAAGCACGGCAGGTGATTCCGAAGTGTTCACCAACTGGTTGTGGCAGAGCCGGCAGGTGATTTTGGCGTGTCCAGCAGGTAATTTTGACAGTGGATCAGGTGGTTCCTGCATACTCGGCAGTTGTTCCATCGTGTCCGGCACATGGTTCTGGCATGTCTGAGAGGTGGTTACGGCATTCTCGGCAGGTGACACCAGAGAGTCCTCCAAGTGGTTCTGGCGTACCCGGCAGGTGTTTCTGGTGTGTCCGGCAGGTGGCTCCGGTGTGCTCGGCAGGTGGTTCAGGCAGGTCCGTCAGGAGTTTGCAGTCTGTCCATGACGTGGTTTCGGCATGGCCGCAATGAGTTTCTGGAGTGTCCACCAAGTGTTTTTGGCATAGCCGGCATATGATTTTGGCCTGTCAGGCAGGTGGTTCCGGCATGGCCAGCAGGTGGTTCCGGCGAGCTCGGCAGGTGCTTCCGGTCTCTCCAGCACATGGTTGTGGCACGTCTGAGAGATGGTACCGGCATGCACAGCAGGTGATTCCGGAGTGTCCGCCAAGTGGTTCTGGCGTAGCCGGCAGGTGATTTTGGCATGACCAGCAGGTGGTTCCGGCAAGCGCGGCAGGTGATTCTGAAGTGTTCACCAACTGGTTGTGGCGTAGCCGGCAGGTGATCTTGGCGTGTCCAGCAGGTGGTTGTGGGGCGTGGATCAGGTGGTTCTGGCATACTCGGCAGGTGGTACTGGCGTGTCTGGAACATGGTTCTGGCAAGTCTGACAAGTGGATCCGGCATGCGCAGCAGGTGATTCCAGAGTGTCCGCCAAGTGGTTCTGGCGTTCCCGGCAGGTGATTTTGGCGAGTCTGGCAGGTGTTTCTTGCGAGTCGAACAGGTGGCTCAGGCATGCTCATCAGCTGCTTCCGGAATCTGCGGCACGTGGTTCTGGAGTGTCTGAGAGCTGGTTCTGGCATGCCGGGCAGGTGACCCCAGAGAGTCCTCCAAGTGGTTCTGGCGTACCCCGCAGGTGTTTCTGGTGTGTCTGGCAGGTGGCTCGGTTGAGTCGAGCAGGTGGTTCCGGCGTGCTCGGCAGGTGGTTCAGGCAGGTCCGGCAGGTGTTTGCAGTCTGTCCATGACGTGTTTCCGGCATGCCCGCAAGGTGATTCTGGAGTGCCCACCAAGTGGTTTTGGCATAGCCGGCAGGTGATTTTGGTGTGTCCAGCATGTGCTTCTGGGGAGTGGATCAGGTGGTTCCAGCATACTCGGCAGGTGGTACTGGCGTATCGGGAACATGGTTCTGGCAAGTCTGAGAGGTGTATCCGGCATGTCCGACAGGTGATTCCGGAGTGTCCACCATGTGGTTCTGGCGTAGCCAGCAGGTGATTTTGGCGTGACCGGCAGGTGTTTCTTGCGATTCAAGCATGTGGCTCAGGCATTCTCAGCAGGTCCTTCCAGCATCTGCGGCACGTGTTTCTGGCACATCTGACAGGTGGTTCCTGCATGCGCGTCAGGTGATTCCGGAGTGTCCGCCAGGTGGTTCTGGTGTACCTGGCAGGTGATTTTAGTGTGTCCGGCAGGTGTTTCTGGCGAGTCGATCAGGTGGCTCCGGCATGCAAGGCAGGTGCTTCCGGCGTCTCCGGCACGTGGTTCTGGTGTGTCTGAGAGCTGGTTCCGTCATGTCCGGCAGATGATTCCGGAGTGTCCGCCAAGTGGTTCTGGCATACCCGGCAGGTGATTTTGGCACGTCCGGCATGTGGGACCGGTGAGTCGAGCAGGTGGTTCCGGCGAGTGTTTCCTGTGGTTCCGGTCTGTCCGGGAGATGGTTCTGGCCTGTCCGGCACGTGCTTCTGACACTTCTGAGAGTTTGTGCTGGCATGACCGGCACGTGATTCCGGAGTGTCCGCAAAGGGGTTCTGGTGTAGCCGGCAGGTGATTTTGCCATGTCCGGCATGTGGTTGCAGCGAGTCGAGCATGTGGTTCCGGCATGCTCGACAGTTGTTTCAGGCAGGTCGGCAGGTGGTTCCCTTCTGTCCAAGAGGTGGTTCCATCATGCCCAACAGGTGATTCCAGAGAGTCCACCAACTGGTTGTGGCATAGCCGGCAGGTGATTTTTGCGTGTCCGGCAGGTGGTTCTGGCGAGTCGAGTAGGTGGTTCTGGCGTGCTCGGCAGGTGCATCCGGGGTCATTGGCACATGGTTCTGCCATGTGTGAGAGGGGGTTCCGGCATGCGCAGCAGGTGGTTCCGGCGTGTCCGGCAGGTGCTTCTGGTCTGTCCGTAAGCTGGTTCCGGCATGTCCGGCACGTGGTTCTGCCACGTCTGTCAGGTGCTTCAGGCCTGCCCGGCAGGTGATTCCTGGGTGTCCGCCAAGTGGTTCTGGCATCACCGGCAGGTTATTTTTGTGTGTCCGGCAGGTCTTTCCTGCTTTTTGGGCTCGTGGCTCTGGCTTGTAAGACACATGCTTGTGGCATTTCTGGCCCCTGTTCTTTCATACTCCTCAGCTGATTTCAGTGTCTCTGGCTCCTGTTAGTGGCATATCCAACAGGTGTTTACAATGTGTCTGGCATGTCGTTGTGCTATGTTTGGAATCTGGTTCCGTCATGTCATTGTGTGCAGCTGGCATGTTGAAGAGATGGTTCTGCAGTGTCAGAATTGCTGTTCCACTGTGTCCGGCAGGTGGTTACAGGTGGTTCTGGCATGCAACGTGGGTGCTTCTGGTATGCCTGTTGGGTCATACTGGCATGAATGTGTGGCCCTTTGAGAGTGTGCGGAGGGTGTTTTTGGCCTGTCTCCCGGGGTTTTCTGGCACATAAGTGGCATGATTCCTTTTTATACGTCAGGTGAGTTTGTTCTCAGCTTCCTAAACAGATGGAAGATAAGATGGTCTGTGGCTTGTGGCCCCTTGAGTGGTGGAGCCACTGCATTGTGCATTCCAATCTAGAGCAATGGATGGCATGGCTGAGAGCAAAAGGGTCTTTCTGACATAGCTGCATTCTGACACTCTCTCCACCAGTGCACAATGGTTTTTGGAAAAAGGCTTACAGTCTATCGCCTTCTGAGCAGGTGCATGCTAAATCATTTGGGACTCAGCCCAGTTGCTTCAGGGGAAGGTGTAGGCATTTCGTCTGAGCAAGGTTGGCAAGGTAGAACTGCGGCAGAAGCAGAAGTCCTAAAGTGGCGAGTTAAGCGCTGGGAAGAAATGGCGTTTGAGCTGACTTTGTATGAGAGTTTCCTCGTATGCTGTACAGCACTGTGGAAAGGGAGTTCTTTCTCAGCTTCCTAAAGAGCTGGAGGGAAGACAGTTTATGGCCTGTCTCCCATTGAAGGAAAGAGGCAGTGCTTTGTCCCTTCCACCTGCAGAGCAGTGGAGGGCATGGCTGAGAGCCAAGGGGGCTTTCTGTCATTGGTGCTTTCTGATACCCTTCAGGGGTGGTGCCAGTGCCTTGTGCCTCCTACATCTAGAGGAATGGAGGGCAAGACCAAGAGTAAAGGGACTTTCTGAAATTGGTGGTTTCTGACACTGCCCCAACAATTGCTCAAGGGCGGTTGGTTAAAAGCCTATTGTCTGTCTCCTCCTCAGCATGTGAAACCACAATCATCCAGGCCTCGTACCCATTGCTCAAGGGGAAGATGTAGGCATGTCGTCTGAGCCGGGTGCGCAAGGTGGAAATGCAGCAGAAGCAGATGTTGCAGATTGGCGAGTTAAGGGCTGAAAAGACAGGGCGTTCAGGTGCCTTTGTATGAGATGTTCGCAGGATGCTGAAAGAGCACTGTGGAATGCGAGTGCTTTCCCAGGTTCCTAAAGAGCTGGAAGCAAGACAGTTTATGGCTTGTCTCCCATTGAAGGATGGAGGCGGTGCTTTGTGCCTTCCACCTCTAGAGCAATGGAGGGCACGGCTGAGAGTAAAGTAAAGGGGTCTTTCTGCCATTGGTGCTTTCTGACACTCTCCCAACCATTGCACTTGGTGGTTAGATAAAAGCCTATTGTCTCTCTCCTCCTCAGCATGTGGAACCACAATCATCCGGGCCTCGTCCCAATTGCTCAAGGGGAAGTTGTAGGCATTTCGTCTGAGCCGGGTTGAAAAACATGGAAATGTGCAGGATGCAGATGTTCCAGACGGGGGGGTGAAGTGCTGGAAAGAAACGGCGTTCAGCCTCCTTTGTATGAGATGTTCCCAGGACGCTGTAAGAGCACTGTGGAAAGGGAGGTTTTTCTCAGCTTCCTAAAGAGCTGGAAGCAGGACAAGATGTGGTTTGTCTCCCATTGAGGGGTGGATCCAGAGCCAGTGCCTTGTGCCTTTCACCTCCAGAGCAATGGAGGGCACGGCTGAGAGCAAAGGGGCCTTTCTGACATAGCTGCTTTCTGACACTCTCTCCAGCAGTGCACAATGGTGGTTGGAAAAAGGCATGCAGTCCATTGCCTCCTAATAGCGTGGAAGCTCAATCATTTGGGACTCAGCCCAGTTGCTTCAGGGGAAGGTGTAGGCATTTCGTCTGAGCCTGGTTGGAAAGGTGGAATTGTGGCAGAAGCAGAAGTCCTAAAGCTGCGAGTTAAGGGCTGGGACAAAATGGCATTTGAGCTGTCTTTGTATCAGAGGTTCCTGGTATGCTGTAACAGGACTGTGGAAAGCGAGTTGTTCGTGAGCTTCCTAAAGAGCTGGAGGCAAGACAGTTTATGGCTTGTCTCCCATCGAAGGATGGATGCAGTGCTTTGTACCTTCCACCTGCAGAGCAATGGAGGGCTCAGCTAAGGGTAAAGTAAAGGGGCCTTTCAGCCATTGGTGCATTCTGACACTCTCTGCACCAGTGCACAATGGCAGTTTGTAAAAAGCCTATTGTCTGCTCTTGCTAAACATGTGGAGGCACAATCATCTGGGCCTCGTCCCTGTTGCTGAAGGGGAAGATGTAGGCATTTCGTCTGAGCGGGGTTGGCAAGGTGGAAATCTGGCAGAAGCAGAAGTTCTAAATCGGCGAGTTAAGCGCTGAAAAGAAATGGCATATCAGCTGCCTTTGTATGAGATGTTGCCAGGACACAGAAAGAGCACTGTTAACAGGGAGTTCTTTCTCAGCTTCCTAAATTGATGGAAGGAAGATGGTCTGTGGCTTGTCACCCCTTGAGGGGTGGAGCCAGTGCATTTTGCATTCCACGTCTAGAGCAATGGAGGGCAGAGCTGAGAGCAAAGGGGTCTTTCTGACATAGCTGCTTTCCAACACTCTCTCCACCAGTGCACAATGGTGGTTGGAAAAAGGCATGCAGTCTATCACCTCCTAAGCACGTGGACGATCAATCATTTGGGACATGGCCCAGTTGCTTCAGGGGAAGATGTAGGCATTTCGTCTGAGCCGGGTTGGCAAGGTGAAATTGCTGCACAAGCACAATTCCTAAAGCGGCGAGTTAAGCACTGGGAAGAAATGGCGTTTGAGCTGCCTTTGTACGAGTGTTTCCTCGTATGCTTTAACAGCACTGTGGAAAGCGAGTTCTTTCTCAGCTTCCTAAAGAGCTGGAAGCAAGACAGTTTATGGCTTGTTTCCCATTGAAGGATTCAGGAAGCCCTTTGTGCCTTCCTGCTCTAGAGCAACTGAGGGCACTGCTGAGAATAAACGGGTCTTTCTGCCATTGGTGCTTTCTGACACTCTCTCAACCATTGCACTTCGTGGTTAGTTAAAAGCCTATTGTCTCTCTCCTCCTCAGCATGTGGAACCACAATCATCTGGGCCTTATCCCCATTGCTCAAGGGGAAGATATAGACCTTTCGTCTGAGCCGGGTTGGCAAGGTGGAATTGTGGCAGAAGCAGAAGTTCTAAATTGGCGAGGTAATGTCTGGCAAGAAAGACCGTTTGACCTTCATTTCTATGACAGTTTCCCCGTAGGTTTTTCCCGGGAGCCGAGCAGGTGTTTCTGGCATTCTAGGCAGCAGGTTCAGGCATGTATGGCAGGTGGTTCCAGTGTGTCCAGGATGTGGTTCCAGCGTGTCTGGCATGTGGTTCTGGTATGTCTCAGAGGTGGTTCCGGCATGCCCGGCGGGTGATCCCGGAGAGTCCACCAAGTGATTCTGGCGAAACCGGCAGGTGATTTTTGCGTGTCCGGCAGGTGGTTCTGGCGAGTCGAGCAGGTGGTTCCGGTGTGCTCGGCAGGTGCTTCGGGTGTCATTGGCACGTGGTTCTGGCATGTCTGAGAGGTGGTTCCGGCATGCGCGGCAGGTGATTCCGGAGTGTCCTCCAGGTTGTTCTGGCGTACCCGGCAGGTGATTTTGGCCTGTCCGGCAGGTGTTTCTGGCGAGTCGAGCAGATGAGTCCGGCATGCTCGGTAAGTGCTCTCGGCATCTCTGGCACGTGGTTCTGGTGTGTCTGAGAGCTGGTTCCGGCATGTCGGGCACATGATTCTGGAGTGTCCGCCAAGTGGTTCTGGCATACCCAGCAGGTGATCTTGGCATGTCAGGGAGGTGGTTCCGGCGTGCTCGGGAGGTGGTTCCGGCGTGTTTGGCAGGTGGTTCCGTTGTGTCCGATAGGTAGTTCCGGCATGTCCGTCACGTGCTTCTGGCACGGCTGAGAGGTGGTTCTTGCATGCCGGGCAGGGGACTCCGGAGTGTCGGGTAAGTGGTTCTGGTGTAGCCGGCAGTTCATTTTGGCATGTCCGGCACATGGGTCCTGCGAGTCGAGCAGGTGGTTCCGTCATGCTCGGCATGTGGTTCAGGCGTGGCCGCCAGGTGGTTCCAGTCTGTCCAGTACGTGTTTGCAGCTTGTGTGGCACGTGGTTCTGGTACGTCTGAGAGGTGGTGCCGCCATGGCTGGCAGGTGATTCCGGACTGTCCCCTAGGTGGTTCTGCCATAGCCAGCAGTTGACATTGGTGTGTCCGGCAGCTGGTCCAGGCGTGTCCGGCAGGTGGTTCCAGTCTGTCCAGGACGTGGTTCCAGCGTCTCAGGCACACGGTTCTGTTACGTCTGAGAGGTGACTCCTCCATGCACGGCAGATGATTCCGGACAGTCCGCCAGGTGGTTCCCACATAGCCAGCTGTTGATTTTGGCCTTTACGGCAGGTGGCTCTGGCGAGTTGAGCAGGTGGTTCCGACGTCCTCGGCAGGTGCTTCCGGTGTAATTGGCACGTGTTTCTGGCATGTCTGAGAGGTGGTTTCGGCATGCCCGGCAGGTGATTCCGGAGTGTTCGCCAAGTGGTTCTGGCGTATCCGGCAGGTGATTTTGCATGTCCGGCGGTGGTTCCGGCGTGTCCAGCAGGTGGTGGGGCATGTCCGGCAGGTGTTTCTGGGGAGTGGATCAGGTGGTTCCGGCATACTCGGCAGGTGGTTCCGGCGTGCCCGGCACATGGTTCTGGCACGTGTGAGAGGTGGTTCCGGCATGCCCGGCAGGTGATCCCGGAGAGTCCTCCAAGTCATTCTGGCGTACCCCGCAGGGGTTTCTGGTGTGTCCGGCATGTGGCTCTGGTGAGTCGAGCAGGTGGTTCCGGCTTGCTCGGCAGGTGCTTCAGGCAGTTCCGGCAGGTGTTTACAGTCTGTCCATGACGTTGTTCCAGCATGCCTGCAAGGTGATGCTGGAGTGTCCACCAAGTGGTTTTGGCGTAGCCGGCATATGATTTTGGCCTGTCAGGCAGGTGGTTCCGGCATGTCCAGCAGGTGGTTCTGGTGAGCTTGGCAGGTGCTTCCGGTCTCTCTGGCACGTGGTTGTGGCACGTCTGAGAGGTGATTCCGGCATGCCCGGCAGGTGGTACCGGCGTGTCCAAGACATCGTTCTGGCAAGTCTGAGAGGTGGTTCCGGTATGCCCGACAGGTGATTCCGGAGTGTCCGCCAAGTGGTTCTGGCGTACCCGGCAAGTGATTTTGGCATGTCCGGCAGGTGTTTCTTGCGAGTCGAGCAGGTGGCTCAGGCATGCTCAGCAGGTGCTTCCGGCATGTCCGGCACGTGGTTCTGGTTGTCTGAGAACTGGTTCTGGCATGTCCGGCAGATGATTTCGGAGTGTCCACAAAGTGGTTCTGGCATACCCGGCATGTGATTTTGGCGTGTCAGGAATGTTGTTCCGGCGAGTCAAGCAGGTGGTTCAGGCGTGCTCGGCAGGTGGTTCAGGCGGGTCTGGCAGGTGGTTTTGGTCTGTTCAGTGTGTGGTTCCGGCATCTCAGGCACATGGTTCTGGCACGTCTGAGAGGTGGTTCCGGCCGGCCAGACAGGCGTCTGGAGTGTCCAGCAAGTGGTTCTGGGGTAGCTGGCAAGTGATGGTGGCATGAGAGGCTTGTGGTTCCAGCCAGCCCAGCAGGTCATTCCGAAGTGTTCACCAACTGGCTGTGGCGTAGCCGGCAAGTGATTTTGGCATGTCCCGCAGGTGGTTCTGGCGAGTCGAGCAGGTGGTTCCGGTGTCATTGGCATGTGGTTCTGGCATGTCTGAGACGTGGTTCCGGCATGCCCGGCAGGTGATTCCGGAGTGTTCGCCAAGTGGTTCTGGCGTAGCCGGCAGGTGATTTTGCATTTCCGGCGGTGGTTCCGGCGGTTCGAGCCAGTGGTTCCGGGGTGTCCGGCAGGTGGTTGTGGTCTGTCCGGCAGGTGGTTCTGGGCTTCCCGGCACGAGGTTCCGGCACGTCTGAGAGGTTGTGCCGGCATGCCCTTCAAGTGATTCCGGCTTTTCCCCCACGTGGTTCTGGTGTAGTGGGCACGTGATCTTGGTGTTTCCGGCAGGGTGGACCGGTGAGTCAAGCAGGTGGTTCTGGCGAGTGTTTCCTGTGGTTCCGGTCTGTCCGGGAGATGGTTCCGGCCTGTCCGGCACGTGCTTCTGGCACTTGGGAGAGGTTGTGCTGGCATGCCCGGCAGGTGATTCCGGAGTGTCCGCCAAGAGGTTCTGGCATAGCCGGCAGGGGATTTTGCCATGTCCGGCATGTGCTTCCAGCGAGTTGAGCATGTGGTTCCGGCATGCTCGACAGTTGGTGCAGGCACGTCCGGCAGGTGGTTCTGGTCTGTCCGGGAGGTGGTTCCGGCGTGTCCGGCATGTGGTTCCAGCACGTCTGAGAGGTGGTTCTATCATGCCCGGCAGGTGATTCCAGAGAGTCCACCAAGTGGTTTTGGCATAGCCGGCTGGTGATTTTGGCGTGTCCGGCAGGTGGTTCAGGCGAGAGGAGCAGGTGGTTCCGTCGTGCTCGGCAGGTGCTTCTGGTGTCTCCGGCACGTGTTTCTGGCACATCTGACAGGTGCTTCCAGCATGCCCGAAAGCTGATTCCGATCTGTCCGGTAGGTGGTTCGGGCGTGTACGGCACATGGTTCTGGTACGTTTCAGAGGTGGTTGCGCATGCCCAACTGGTGATTCCGGACTGTCCGCCACGTGGCTCTTGCATGTCTGAGAGGTGTTTCCAGCATGCCCGGCAGGTCATCCCGGAGAGTCCTCCAAGTGGTTCTGGCGTAGCCCGCAGGTGATTTGGGCATTTCCGGCAGGTGGTTCTGTCGTGCTCGGCAGGTGGTTCAGGCGTGGCCGGCAGGTGGTTCCAGTCTGTCCAGTACGTGTTTCCAGCTTGTGCGGCACGTGGTTCTGGTACGTCTGAGAGCGGGTTCCTGCATGCCCGGCAGGAGATTCCGGACTGTCCGCCATGTGGTTCTGGCATAGCCAGCTGTTGATTTTGGCCTCTCTGGCAGGTGGTTCCGGCGAGTCGAGCAGGTGGTTCCGGCGTGCTTGGCAGGTGCTTCAGGAGTGTTCGCCATGTGGTTCTGGCGTAGCCAGTACTTGATTTTTCATGTCCGGCGGTATTTCCGGCAAGTCGAGCCGGTGGTTCCGGCGTGTCTGGCAGGTGGTTCTGGGGTGTCCGGCACGATTTTCTGGCACGTCTGAGAGGTTGTGTCGGCATGCCCTTCACGTGATTCCGGCTTGTCCGCCAAGTGGTTCTGGTGTAGCGGGCAGGTGATTTCGGCGTGTCCGGCAGGTGGGACCGGTGATCAAGCAGGTGGTTCCAGCGAGTGTTTCCTGTGGTTCCGGTCTGTCCAGGAGATGGTTCCGGCGTGTCCGGCACATGGTTCTGGCACCTCTGAGAGGTGGTTTCAGCATGACCGGGAGGTGATTCCGGATTGTCCACCAAGTGGTTCTGGTGTAGCCGGAAGTTGATTTTGGCGTGTCCGGCAGGTGGTTCTGGTGAGACGAGCTGGTGGTTTTGCCGAGCTCGGCAGGTGCTTCCGGCGCCTCGGGCGTGTGGTTCTGGGACGTCTGAGAGGTGGTTCTGGCATGCCCAGCCTGTGATTGCGGAATGTCCGGCAACTTCTTCTGGCCTAGCCAGCAGATGATGTTGGCGTTTCCAGCAGGTGGGTCCTGGGAGTCGAGCAGGTGGTTACGGTGTGCTCGGCAGGTGGTTCCAGTGTGTTAAGGACGTGGATCTTGCATGTCTGGCACATGGTTCTGGTACGTCTGAGAGGTGGGTCCGGCATGCCCGGCAGGTGATTCAGGACTGTCCGCCACGTGGTTCTGGCATAGCCGGCAGGTGATTTTGGCGTGTCCGGCAGGTGTTTCTGGCGAGCTCGTCAGGTGCTTCCGGTCTCTCCAGCACGTGGTTGTGGCAGGTATGAGAGATGGTTCCGGCATGCCCGGCAGGTGATTCCGGAGTGTCTGACAAGTGGTTCTGGCGTAGCCGGCTGGTGATTTTGGCGTGTCCGGCAGGTGGTTCTGACGCGTTACGCAGGTGGTCCCGGCATGTCCGGCAGGTGGTTCCGGTGTGTCCTGGAGGTGGTTCCCACGTGTCCAGCATGTGCTTCTGACAACCTAAAAGGTTGTGCTGTGATGCCCGAAACGTTATTCCGGCTTGTACACAAAGTTGTTCTGACGTAGCTGGCAGGTGCTTCCAGCGAGTCTGGCAGGTGGTTCCGGTCTGTCCGGTAGGTGGGTCCAGCATGTACGGCACGTCATTCTGACACCTCTGAGAGGTGGTTCCGGCATGACTGGCAGGTGATTCCGTATTGTCCATCAAGTGGTTCTGGTGTAGCCTGAAGGTGATTTTGGCGTTTCCGACAGGTGTTTCCGGCTAGTCGAGCAGGTGGCTCTGGCGTGCTCGGCCGGTTGGTTCCGGTGTGTCCAGCAGGTGGTTCCCTTCTCTCCAGTAGGTGGTTCCCGCGTGTCCGGCACGTGGTGCTGGCACCTCTGAGAGGTGATTCCGGCATGCCCAGCAGGTGATTCCCGAGTGTCCGCCAAGTGGTTCTAGCATGGCCTGCAGGTGATTTTGGCGTTTCCGGCAGGTGGTTCTGTGAAGTGGCACAGGTGGTTCTGGCGTGCTTGACATGTACTTCCGGCGTCTCCAGTATGTGGTTCTTCCACATTTGAGAGGTGGTTCCGGCTTGACCGGCATGTGATTCCAGAGTGTCTGCCAAGTGGTTCTGGCGCAGCTGGCAGGTGATTTGGGCGTGTCTGGCAGGTGGTTCTGGCGAGTGGATCAGGTGGTTATGGCATGCCCGGTATTTGAACCTGGACTGTCAGCCACGTGCTTCTGGCATACCCAGCAGGTGATTTTGGCATGTCAGGGATCTGGTTATGGTGAGTCGAGCAGGTGGTTCCGGTGTGCTCGACAGATGGTTCCAGTGTGTCCGGCAGGTGGTTCGGGTCTTTCCGGTAGGTGGTTCTGGCGTGTACGGCACGTGGTTCTGATACGTCTCAAGGTGGTTGCGCATGCCCAACAGGTGATGCCAGATTGTCCGCCCCGTGGTTCTGGCACGTCTGAGAGGTGGTTCCGGCATGCCCGGCAGGTCATCCCAGAGAGTCCTCCAAGTGGTTCTGGCATAGCCGGCAGGTGATTTTGGCGTGTCTGGCATGTGGTTCCATCGTGCTCGGCAGGTGGTTCAGGCGTGGCCGGCAGGTGGTTCCAGTCTGTCCAGTACGTGATTCCAGCTCGTCCGGCACATGGCTGTGGTACGTCTGAGAGGTGGTTCCGGCATGGCTTGCAGGTGATTCCGGACAGTCCCCCAGGTGGTTCTGGCATAGGCAGCAGTTGATTTTGGCCTGTCCGGCAGGTGGTTCCGGCGTGTCTGGCAGGTGGTTCCGTTCTGTCCGGTAGGTCGTTCCGGCATGTCCGGCACGTGCTTCTGGGACGTCTGAGAGGTGGTACTGGCATGCCCGGCAGGTGATTCTGGAGTGTCCGGTAAGTGGTTGTGGTGTAGCCTGCAGTTCATTTTGCTGTGTCCAGCATGTGGGTCCTGCGAGTCAAGCAGGTGGTTCCGGCGTGCTCGACAGGTGGTCCAGGCGTGTCCGGCAGGTGGTTCCACTCTGGCCAGTATGTGGTTTCAGCGTGTCCGGCACGTTGTTCTGGTACGTCTGAGAGTTGGTTCCTGCATGTCCGGCAGGTGATTCCGGAGTGTCCGCCTGGTGGTTCTGGCGTAGACAGCAGTTGATTTTGGTGTGTCTGGCAGGTGGTTCTGGCGAGTCGAGCAGGTGGCTCTGGCGTGCTTGGCAGGTGGTTCCGGCGTTTCTGGCAGGTGGTTCCGGTCTGTTCGGTATGTGTTTCCGGCGTGTCCGGCACATGTTTCCGGCACATCTGAGAGGTGGTTCCGGCATGCGTGGTAGGTGATTCCTGAGTGTCCGCCAAGTGGTTCTGGCATAGCCGGCAGGTGATTTTGCATGTCCAGCGGTGGTTCCGGCGAGTCGAACATGTGGTTCCGGCATGTCTGCCAGGTGGTTCTGGTGTGTCTGGGAGGTGGTTCCCGCGTGTCCGGCACGTGGTTCTTGCACGTCTGATAGGTTGTGCTGGCAAGCCCGGCACGTGATTCCGGCTTGTCCACCAAGTGGTTCTGGTGTAGCCAGCAGGTGATTTTGGCGTGTCTAACAGGTGGGTCTGGAGATTCAAGCAGGTGGTTATGTCGAGTTTGGCGGTAGGTTCCGGTGTGCCCTGGAGGTGGTGGTGGCATGTCCGGCACTTGCTTCTGGCACGTCTGAGACGTTGTTCTGGCATGCCCTCAGGTGATTCTGGAGTTCCAGGTATTGGTTCTGGTGTAGCCGGCAGGTGATTTTGGCGTGTCCGGCAGGTGGGACCGGTGAGTCAAGCAGGTGGTTCCGGTGAGTGTTTCCTGTGGTTCTGGTCTGTCCGGGAGATGGTTCCGGCCTATCCGGCACGTGCTTCTGGCACTTCTGAGAGGTTGTGCTGGCATGCCCGGCAGGTGATTCCGGATTGTCCGCCAAGTGGTTCTGGCGTAGCCGGCAGGTGATTTTGCCATGTCCGGCATGTGGTTCCAACGAGTCGAGCATGTGGTTCCGGCGTGCTCGACAGTTGGTTCAGGCACTTCCGGCAGGTGGTTCTGGTCTGTCTGGGAGGTGGTTTCGGCATGTCCGGCAAGTGGTTCCGGCACGTCTGAGACGTGGTTCTATCATGCCCGGCAGGTGATTCCAGAGAGTCCACCAAGTGGCTTTGGCATAGCCGGCTGGTGATTTTGGCGTGTCCGGCAGGTGGTTCAGGCGAGTTGAGCAGGTGGTTCCGACGTGCTCGGCAGGTGCTTCCGGGGTCTCCGGCATGTGTATCTGGCACATCTGAGAGATGATTCCGGCATGCCGAAGGTGATTCCGGTCTGTCCGGTAGGTGGTTCCAGCATGCATGGCACGTGGTTCTGGTACGTCTCAGAGGTGGTTGCGCATGCCAAACAGGTGATACCGGACTGTCCCCCACGTGGTTCTGGCACGTCTGAGAGGTGGTTCTGGCATGCCCGGCAGGTGATTCCGGACTGTCTGCCAGGTGGTTCCCGCGTAGCCATCTGTTGATTTTGTCCTGTCCGGCAGGTGGTTCCGGCGTGTCGAGAAGGTGGCTTCGGAGTGCTCGGCAGGTCGTTCCCTCATGTCCGGCACGTGCTTCTGGCACATCTGAGAGGTGGTTCTGGCATGCCAGGCAGGGGATTCCAGAGTGTCGGGTAAGTGGTTCTCATGTACCCTGCAGTTCATTTTGGTGTGTCCGGCATGTGGGTCCTGCGAGTCGAGCAGGTGGTTCCAGCGTGCTCGTCGGGTGGTCCAGGGGTGTCCGGCAGGTGGGTCCAGTCTGTCCAGGACGTGGTTCCAGCGTGTCCGGCACGTGGTTCTGTCATGTCTGAGAGGTGGTTCCTGCATGCCCGGCAGGTGATTCCGGACTGTCCGCCAGGTGGTTCCCGCGTAGCCAGCTGTTGATTTTGGCCTGTCCGGCAGGTGGTTCAGGCGAGTCGAGAAGGTGGCTGCGGCGTGCTCGGCAGGTGGTTCCGGTCTGTCCGGTAGGTATTTCCGGCGTGTCCGGCACGTGCATCCAGCACGTCGGAGAGGTGGTTCCGGCATGCGCGGCAGGTGATTCCGGAGAGTCCGCCAGGTGGTTCTGGCGTACCCGGCAGCTGATTTTGGCATGTCCGGCAGGTGGGACGGGTGAGTCAAGCAGGTGGTTCCGGAGAGTGTTTCCTGTGGTTCCGGTCTGTCCGGGAGATGATTCTGGCCTGTCTGGCACGTGCTTCTGGCACTTCTGAGAGGTTGTGCTGGCATGCCCGGCAGGGGATTCCGGAGTGTCCGCCAAGTGCTTCTGGCATAGCCGGCAGCTGATTGTACCATGTCCTGCATGTGGTTGCAGCGAGTCGAGCATGTGGTTCCGGCGTGCTCAACATTTGGTTCAGGCAGGTCCGGCAGGTGGTTCCGGTCTGTCCGGGAGGTGGTTGCGGTGTGTACGGCACGTGGTTCTGGCACGTCTGAGAGGTGGTTCTATCATGCCCGGCAGGTGATTCCAGAGAGTCCACAAAGTGGTTTTGGCGTAGCCGGCAGGTGATTTTTGCGTGTCCGGCAGGTGGTTCAGGCGAGTTGAGCAGGTGGTTCCGCCGTGCTCGGCAGGTGCTTCCGGCATCTCCGGCACGTGTTTCTGGCACATCTGACAGGTGGTTCCGTCATGCCCGAAAGGTGATTCCGGTCTGTCCGGTAGGTGGTTCCGGCGTGCATGGCATGTGTTTCTGGTACATCTCAGAGGTGGTTGCACATGCCCAACAGGTGATTCCGGACTGTCCGGCACGTGGTCCTGGCACGCCTGAGAGGTGGTTCCAGCATGCCCGGCATGTCATCCCGGAGAGACCTCCAAGTGGTTCTGGCGTAGCCCGCAGGTGATTTGGGCGTTTCCGGCAGGTGGTTCTGTCGTGCTCGGCAGGTGGTTCAGGCGTGGCCGGCAGGTGGTTCCAGTCTGTCCAGTACGTGTTTCCCGCTTGTGTGGCACATGGTTCTGGTACGTCTGAGAGGTGGTTCCTGCATGCCCAGCAGGAGATTCCGGACTGTCCGCCAGGTGGTTCTCGCATAGCCAGCTCTTGATTTTGGCCTGTCTGGCTGGTGGTTCCGGCAAATCGAGCAGGTGGCTCCGGCGTTCTCGGCAGGTGGTTCCGGAATGTCTGGCAGGTGGTTCCGGTCTGTCCGGAATGTGTTTCCGGCGTGTCCGGCACGTGCTTCCGGAACATCTGAGAGGTGGTTCCGGCATGCGTGGCAGGTGATTCCGGAGTGTCCGCCAGGTGGTTCTGGCGTACCCAGCAGGTGATTTTGGCTTGTCCGGCAGCTCTTTTTGGCAAGTCGAGCAGGTGTTTCCGGCGTGCTCGGGAGGTGCTTCAGGCGGGTCTGGCGGGTGGTTTCCTTCTGTTCGGGGTGTGTTTCCGGCATCTCATGCACGGTTCGGGCACGTCTGAGATGTGGTTCCGGCCGGCCCGACAGGTGTTTCGCAGTGTCTGCCAAGTGGTTCTGGCGTAGTTGGCAGGTGATTTTGGCATGACAGGCCGGTGGTTCTCGCAACCCCGGTAGGTGATTCCGGAGTGTTCGGCAAGTGGTTCTGGTGTAGCCGGCAGGTGATTTTGCATGTCCGGCGGTGGCTCCGGCGGGTCGAGCAGGTGGTTCCGGCGTGTCCAGCAGGTGGTTGCGGTCTGTCCGGCAGGTGGTTCCAGCGTGTCCGGCACGTGGTTCCGGCACGTCTGAGAGGTGGTTCTGTCATGCCCGGCAGGTGATTCCAGAGAGTCCACCAACTGGTTGTGGCGTAGCAGGCAGGTGATATTTGCGTGTCCAGCAGGTGGTTCTGGCGAGTTGAGTAGGTGGTTCCGGCATGCTCGGCAGATGCTTCCGGGGCCATTGGCACATGGTTCTGGCATGTGTGAGAGGTAGTTCCGGCATGCGTGGCAGGTGGTTCCGGCGTGTCCGGCAGGTGCTTCTTGTCTGTCCGGGAGCTGGTTCTGGCATGGCCGGCACGTGGTTCTGGCACGTCTGTGATGTGCTTCAGGCGTGCCTGGCAGGTGATTACTGGGGTCCGCCAAGTGGTTCTGGCGTCACCGGCAGGTTATTTTGGTGTGTCCGGCAGGTCTTTCCTTCCTTTTGGGCTCGTGGCTCTGGCTTGTAAGACAGATGCTTGTGGCATTTCTGGCCCCCGTTCTTTCATACTCCTCAGCTGGTTTCAGTGTTTCTGGCTCCTGTTAGTGGCATATCCAACAGGTGTTTACAATGTGTCTGGCATGTCGTTGTGCTATGTTTGGAATCTTGTTCCGTCATATCATTGTGTGCAGCTGACATGTTGAAGAGATGGTTCTGCAGTGTCAGAAACGCTGTTCCACTGTGTGCGGCAGGTGGTTACAGGTGGTTCTGGCATGCAACGTGGGTGCTTCTGGTATGCCTGTTGGGTCCTACTGGCATGAAGGTGTGGCCCTTTGAGAGTGTGCGGAGGGTGTTTTTGGCCTGTCTCCCGGGGTTTTCTGGCACATAAGTGGCATGATTCCTTTTTATACGTCAGGTGAGTTTGACTCAGCATCCTAAAGAGATGGAAGGAAGATGGTCTGTGGCTTGTCACCCCTTGGGGGTGGAGCAAGTGCATTGAGCATTCCACGCCTACAGCAATGGAGGGCACGGCCGAGAGTAAAGGGCCTTTCTGACATTAGTGCTTTCTGACACTACCCCAACCACTGCTCATGGGCGGTTGGTTAAAAGCCTATTGTCTGTCTCCTCCTCAGCATGTGGAACCACAATCATCCGGGCCTCGTCCCCATTGCTCAAGGGGAAGATGTAGGCATTTCGTCTGAGCCGGGTTGGCAAGGTGGAAAAGTGCAGGATGCAGATGTTAAAGACCGGCGAGTGAAGTGCTGGAAAGAAACGGCATTCAGCCTCCTTTGTATGAGATGTTCCCAGGACGCTGTAAGAGCACTGTGGAAAGGGAGTTTTTTCTCAACTCCCTGAAGTGCTGGAAGCAGGACAAGATGTGGTTTGTCTCCCATTGAGGGGTGGATCCAGAGCCAGTGCCTTGTGCCTTTCACCTCTAGAGCAATGGAGGGCACGGCTGACAGCAAAGGGGCCTTTCTGACATAGCTGCTTTCTGACACTGTCTCCAGCAGTGCACAATGGTGGTTTGAAATAGGCATGCAAGCCATTGCCTCCTAAAAACGTGGACCGTCAATCATTTGGGACACAGCCCAGTTGCTTCAGGGTAAGGTTTAGGCATTTCATCTGAGCCGGGTTGGAAAGGTGGAATTGTGGCAGAAGCAGAAATCCTAAAGCTGCGAGTTAAGGGCTTGGACAAAATGGCGTTTGATCTGACTTTGTATGAGAGGTTCCTGGTATGCTGTAACAGGACTGTGGAAAGCGAGTTGTTTGTGAGCTTCCTAAAGAGCTGGAGGCAAGACAGTTTATGGCTTGTCTCCCATTGAAGGATGGAGACAGTGCTTTGTGCCTTCCACCTGCAGAGCAATGGAGGGCACGGCTGAGAGTAAAGTAAAGGGGTCTTTCTGCCATTGGTGCTTTCTGACACTCTCCCAACCATTGCACTTGGTGGTTAGTTAAAAGCATATTGTCTCTCTCCTCCTCAGCATGTGGAACCACAATCATCCGGCCCTCGTCCCCATTGCTCAAGGGGAATATGTAGGCCTTTCGTCTGAGCCGGGTTGGCAAGGTGGAATTGTGGCAGAAGCAGAAGTTCTAAAGTGGCGAGGTAAGGTCTGGCAAGAAAGGCCGTTTGACCTTCATTTCTATGACAGTTTCCCCGTAGGATTTTCCTGGGAGCCGAGCAGGTGTTTCTTGCATTCTCGGCAGGAGGTTCGGGCATGTACGGCAGGTCGTTCCAGTCTGTCCAGGATGTGGTTCCGGCGTGTCTGGCACATGGTTCTGGTACGTCTCAGAGGTGGTTCATGCATGCCCGGCCGGTGATCCCGGAGAGTCCACCAAGTGGTTTTGGCGTAGCCGGCAGGTGATTTTGGAGTGTTGCGCAGGTGGTTCAGGCGAGTTGAGCAGGTGGTTCTGACGTGCTCGGCAGGTGCTTCCGGAGTCTCGGGACGTGTTTCTGGCACATCTGACATGTGGTTCCGGCATGCCCAAAAGGTGATTCCGGTGTGTCCGGTTGGTGGTTCCGGCATGTACGGCACGTGGTTCTGGTACGTCTCAGAGGTGGTTGAACATGCCCAACAGGCGATTCTGGACAGTCCGCCACGTGGTTCTGGCACGTCTGAGAGGTGGTTCCAGCATGCCCAGCAGGTCATCCCGGAGAGTCCTCCAAGTGGTTCTGGCGTAGCCCGCAGGTGATTTTGGCATGTCCGGCAGGTGGTTCCGTCATGCTCAGCAGGTGGTTCAGGCGTGGCCAGCAGGTGGTTCCAGTCTGTTCAGTACGTGTTTCCAGCTTGTCCGGCACGTGGTTCTGGTACATATGAGAGGTTGTTGCGCCATGGAGGGCAGGTGATTCCGGACTGTCCCCCAGGTGGTTCTGGCATAGCCAGAAGTTGATATTGGCGTGTCCGGCAGGTGGTTCCGTCGAGTCGAGCAGGTGGCTCCGGTGTGCTCGGCAGGTGGTTCCGGCGTGTCTGGCAGGTGGTTCCGTTCTGTCTGATAGGTCGTTCCGGCATGTCCGGCACGTGCTCCTGGCACGTCTGAGAGGTGGTTCTGGCATGCCAGGCAGGTGATTCCGGAGTGTCGGGTAAGTGGTTCTGGTGTAGCTGGCAGTTCATTTTGGCGTGTCCGGCACGTGGGTCCTGCGAGTCGAGCAGGTGGTTCTGGCGTGCTCGGCAGGTGGTCCAGGCGTGTCCGGCAGGTGGTTCCAGACTGTCCAGGACGTGGTTCCAGCGTGTCCGGCACACGGTTTTGTTATGTCTGAGAGGTGGCTCCTGCATGCACGGCTGGTGATTCCGGACTGTCCGCCAGGTGGTTCCTGCATAGCCAGCTGTTGATTTTGGCCTGTCTGGCAGGTGGTTCCTACGAGTTGAGCAGGTGGTTCTGGCATGTCTGTCAGGTGGTTCCGGACTGTCCAGTATGTGTTTCCGGCGTGTCCGGCACGTGCTTCTGGCACGTCTGAGTGGTGGTTCCGGCATGCGCGGCAGGTGATTCCGGAGTGTCCGCCAGGTGGATCTGGCGTACCCGACAGGTGATTTTGGCGTGTCCAGCAGGTGTTTCTGGCGAGTCGAGCAGGTGGGTCCGGAATGCCCGGAGGGTGATTCCGGAGTGTCCGACAAGTGGTTGTGGCGTAGCCGGCTGGTGATTCATGCATGTCCGGCAGGAGGTTCTGGCGAGTCAAGCAGGTGGTCCCGGCGTGTCCGGCAGGTGGTTCCGGTCTGTCCTGGAGGCGGTTCCAGAGTGTCTGCCGAGTGGTTCTGGCGTAGCCAGAGGGGATTTTGGCGTGTCCAGCAGGTGGTTCTGGGGAGTGGAGCATGTGGTTCCGGCATACTCGGCAGGTGGTCCCGGCATGTCCGGCACATGGTTCTGGCACGTCTGAGAGGTGGTTCCGGCATGCCCGGCAGTTGATCCCGGAGAGTCCTCCAAGTGGTTCTGGCATACCCCGCAGGTGTTTCTGGTGTGTCGGGCAGGTGGCTCTTGTGAGTCGAGCAGGTGGTTCCGGCGTGCTCGGCAGGTGGTTCCGGCAGGTCCGGCTGGTGTTTGCCGTCTGTCCATGACCTGGTTCCGGCATGCCCACAAGGTGATTCTGGAGTGTCCACGAAGTGGTTTTGGCGTAGCCGGCATATGATTTTGGCCTGTGAGGCAGGTGGTTCCGGCATGTCCAGCAGGTGGTTCCGGCGAGCTCGGCAGGTGCTTCCGGTCTCTCCGGCACGTGGTTTCGGCAAGTCTGAGAGATGGTTCCGGAATGCCCAGCAGGTGTTTCCGGAGTGTCCGCCAAGTGGTTCTGGCGTAGCTGGCAGGTGATGTTGGCGTGACCAGCAGGTGGTTCCAGCAAGCCCGGCAGGTGATTCCAGAGTGTCTGCCGAGTGGTTCTGGCATAGCCGCCAGGTGATTTTGGCGTGTCCAGCAGGTGGTTCCAGCGAGCTCGGCAGGTGGTACCGGCGTGTCCGGAACATGGTTGTGGCACGTCTGAGAGATGGTTCCGGCATGCCAGGCAGGTGATTCCGGAGTGTCCGGCATGTGGTTCTGGCACCTCTGAGAGGTGGTTCTGGCATGACCGGCAGGTGGTTCCGGAGTGTCTGCCGAGAGGTTCTGGCGTAGCCGGCAGGTGATTTTGCGTTTCCAGCAGGTGGTTCTGGGGAGTGGATCAGGTTGTTCCGGCATACTTGGCAGGTGGTACCGGCGTGTCCGGAACATGGTTCTGGCAAGTCTGAGAGGTGGTTCCGGCATGCCCGGCAAGTCATTCCGGAGTGTTCGCCAAGTGGTTCTGGCGTAGCCGGCAGGTGACTTTGAATGTCCGGCGGTGGTTCCGGCGAGTCGAGCCGGTGGTTCCGGCGTGTCCGGCAGGTGGTTCCGTTCTGTCCGACAGGTGGTTCTGGCGTGTCCGACACGAGGTTCTGGCACGTCTGAGAGGTGGTTCCGGCATGCCCGACAGGTGATTCCGGAGTGTCCGCCAAGTGTTTCTGGCGTACCCGGCAGGTGATTTTGGCATGTCCGACAGGTGTTTCTTGCGAGTCGAGCAGGTGGCTCAGGCATGCTCAGCTGGTGCTTCCGACGTCTCTGGCACATGGTTCTGGTGTGTCTGAGAGCTGGTTCTGGCATGTCCAGCAGATGATTCTAGAGTGTCCACCAAGTGGTTCTGGCATACCCGGGAGGTCATTTTGGCGTGTCAGGTAGGTGGTTCCGGCGAGTCGAGTAGGTGGTTCCGGCGTGCTTGGCAGGTAGTTCAGGCGGGTCTGGCAGGTGGTTTCGGTCTGTTCGGGGTGTGGTTCCGGCATCTCAGGCACATGGTTCTGGCACGTCTGAGAGGTGGTTCCGGCCGGCCCACAGGTGTTTCCATGGTGTCCGCCAAGTGGTTCTGGCATAGCTGGCAGGTGATGTTGGCGTGACCGGCAGGTGGTCCCAGCCAGGCCGGCAGGTGATTCCGAAGTGTTCACCAATGTTTGTGGCGTAGCCGGCAGGTGATTTTGGCGTGTCCAGCAGGTGGTTCTGGGGAGTGGAGCAGGTGGTTCCGGCATACTCGGCAGGTGCTTCCGGCGTGTCCAGCACATGGTTCTGGCACGTCTGAGAGGTGCTTCTGGCATGCACGGCAGGTTATCCCGGAGAGTCCTCCAAGTGTTTCTGGCGTACCCCGCAGGTGTTTCTGGTGTGTCCGGCAGGTGGCTCTGGTGAGTCGAGCAGGTGTTTCCGGCAGGTCAGGCAGGTGTTTGCCATCTTTGCATGACGAGGTTCCGGCATGCCCGCAAGGTGATTCTGGAGTGTCCACCAAGTGGTTTTGGCGTAGCCGGCATATGATTTTGGCCTGTCAGGCAGGTGGCTCCGGCATGTCCAGCTGGTGGCTCCAGCGAGCTCGGCAGGTGCTTCCGGTCTCTCCGGCACGTGGTTGTGGCACGTCTTAGAGATGGTTCCGGCATGCCCAGCAGGTGATTCCGGAGTGTCCGGCATGTGGTTCTGGCACCTCTGAGAGGTGGTTCCGGCACGCCCAGCAGGTGATTCCGGAGTCTCCGGCATGTGGTTCTGGCACCTCTGAGAAGTGGTTCCGGAATGCCTGGCATGTGATTCCGGAGTGTCTCCCAAGTGGTTCTGGCGTAGCCGGCAGTTGATTTCGGCGTGTCCAGTAGGTGGTTCTGGGGAGTGGATCCGCTGGTTCCGGCATACTCGGCAGGTGGTACCGGCGTGTCCAGAACATGGTTCTGGCAAGTCTGAGAGGTGGTTCCGGCATGCCCGACAGGTGATTCCGGAGTGTCCGCCAAGTGTTTCTGGCGTACCCGGCAGGTGATTTAGGCATGTCCGACAGGTGTTTCTTGCGAGTCGAGCAGGTGGCTCAGGCATGCTCAGCTGGTGCTTCCGGCGTCTCTGGCACGTGGTTCTGGTGTGTCTGAGAGCTGGTTCTGGCATGTCCGGGAGCTGATTCCGGAGTGTCCACCAAGTGGATCTGGTATACCTGGCAGGTGATTTTGGCGTGTCAGGAAGGTGGTTCCAGCTAGTTGAGCAGGTGGATCAGGCGTGCTCGCCAGGGGGTTCAGGCGGGTCTGGCAGGTGTTTTCGGTCTGTTCGGGCTGTGGTTCCGGCATCTCAGGCACATGGTTCTGGCACGTCAGAGAGGTGGTTCCGGCTGGCCCGACAGGTGTTTCCAGTGTGTCCGCCAAGTGGTTCTGGCGTAGCTGGCATGTGATTTTGGCGTGACCGGCAGGTGGTTCCAGCAAGCCCGGCAGGTGATTCCGGAGTGTCTGCCGAGTGGGTCTGGCGTAGCCGGCAGGTGATTCTGGCGTGTCCAGCAGGTGGTTCTGTGGAGTGCATCAGGTGGTTCCGGAGTACTCGGCAGGTGGTACCGGCGTGTCCGGAACATGGTTCTGGCAAGTCTGAGAGGTGGTTCCGGCATGCCCGGCAGGTGATTCTGGAGTGTTCCCCAAGTGGTTCTGGCGTAGCCGGCAGGTGACTTTGAATGTCCGGCGGTGGTTCCGGCGAGTCAAGCCGGTGGTTCCGGAAGTGTCCGGCGGGCGGTTCCGGTCTGTCCGGCAGGTGGTTCTGGCGTGTCCGGCACGAGGTCCTGGCACGTCTGAGAGTTGGTTCCGGCATGCCCGACAGGTCATTCCGGAGTGCCCGCCACGTTGTTCTGCCGTACCCGGCAGGTGATTTTGGCATGTCTGGCAGGTGTTTCTTGCAAGTCGAGCATGTGGCTCTGGCATGCTCCGCAGTTGCTTCCGGCGTCTCTGGCACGTGGTTCTGGTGTGTCTGAGAGCTGGTTCTGACATGTCCGGCAGATGATTCCGGAGTGTCCACCAAGTGGTTCTGGCATACCCGGCAGGTGATTTTGGCGTGTCAGGTATGTGGTTCCGGCGAGTCGAGTAGGTGGTTCCGGCCTGCTCGGCAGGTGGTTCAGGCGGGTCTGGCAGGTGGTTTCGGTCTGTTCGGGGTGTGGTTCCGGCATCTTAGGCACATGGTTCTGGCACGTCTGAGAGGGGGTTCCGGCCGGCCCGACAGGTGTTTCCATGGTTTCCGCCAAGTGGTTCTGGCATAGCTGGCAGGTGATGTTGGCATGATCGGCAGGTGGTTCCAGCCAGACTGGCAGGTGATTCCGAAGTGTTCACCAAATGGTTGTGGCGTAGCCGGCAGGTGATTTTGGAGTGTCCAGCAGGTGCTTTTGGCGAGTCGAGCCGGTGGTTCCAGCGTGCTCGGCAGGTCCTTCCAGTGTCATTGGCATGTGGTTCTGGCATGTCCGAGAGGTGGTTCCGGCATGCCTGGCAGGTGATTCCGGAGTGATCGCCAAGGGGTTCTGGCATAGCCGGCTGGTGATTTTGGCGTGTCAGGTAGGTGGTTCCACCGAGTCGAGCAGGTGGTTCCGGCGTGCTCGGCAGGTGGTTCAGGCGGGTCTGGCAGGTGGTTTCCGTCTGTTGGGGTGTGCTTCCGGCATCTCAGGCACATGATTCTGGCATGTCTGAGAGGTGGTACCGCCCAGACAGACAGGTGTTGCCGGAGTGTCCGCCAAGTGGTTCTGGCGTAGCTGACAGGTGATGTGGGCGTGACCGGCAGGTGGTTCCCGTCAGCCTGGCAGGTGATTCCGAATTGTTCACCAACTGGTTGTGGTGTAGGAGGCAGGTGATTTTGGCTTGTCCGGCAGGTGGTTCTGGCGAGTCGAGCAGGTGGTTCCAGCGTCCTCATCAGGTGCTTCCGGTGCCATTGACATGTGCTTCTGTCATGTCTGAGAGGTGGTTCCGGCATGCCCGGCAGGTGATTCCGGAGTGATCGCCAAGTGGTTCTGGCGTAGCCGGCAGGTGATTTTGCATGTCCGGCGGTGGTTCCGGCGAGTCGAGCCGGTGGTTCCCGCGTGTCCGACAGGTGGTTCCGGCCTGCCCTGGAGGTGTTTCCGGAGTGTCTGACGAGTGGTTCTGGTGTAGCCGGCAGGTGATTTTGGCGTGTCCAGCAGGTGGTTCTGGGGAGTTGATCAGGTGGTTCCGGCATACTCGGCAGGTGGTACTGGCGTCTCCGGAACATGGTACTGGCACGTCTGAGACGTTGTGTTGGCATGCCCTTCACGTGATTCTGGCTTGTCCGCCAAGTGATTCTGGTGAAGCAGGCAGGTGATTTTGGCTTGTACGGCAGGTGGGACCGGTGAGCCAAGCAGGTGGTTCTGGCTAGTGTTTTCTGTGTTTCCGGTCTGTCCGGGAGATTGTTTCGCCCTGTCCGGCACATGCTTCTGGCACTTCTGAGAGGTTGTGCTGGCATGCCCGGCAGGTTATTCTGGAGTGTCCGCCAAGTGGTCCTGGCATAGCCGGCATGTGATTTTAGCGTGTCCGGCAGGCGGTTCTGTGGAGTCGAGCAGGTGGTTCTGTCATACTCGGCAGGTGGTACCGGCGTGTCAGGAACATGTTTCTGGCAAGTCTGAGAGGTGGATCCGGCATGCCCGACAGTTGATTCCGGAGTGTCCGCCAAGTGATTCTAGCGTAGGTGGCAGGTGATGTTGGCATGACCGACAGGTGGTTCCGGCAATCTCGGCATGTGGTTCAGTCAGGTTCGGTAGGTGTTTGCAGTCTGTCCATGACGTGGTTCTGGCATGCCCGCAAGGTGATTCTGCAGTGTCCACAAAGTGGTTTGGCCGTAGCCGACATATGATTTGGGCCTGTCACGCAGGTGGTTCCGGCATGTCCAGCAGGTGGTTCCGGCGAGTTCAGCAGGTGCGTCCGGTCTCTCCGGCATGTGGTTGTGGCACGTTTGAGAGATGCTTCCGGCATGCCCAGCAGGTGATCCCGGTGTCTCCGGCATGTGGTTCTGGCACCTCTGAGAGGTGATCTGGCATGCCCGGCAGGTTATTCCGGAGTGTCTGCCGAGTGGTTGTGGCGTAGCCGGCAGGTGATTTTGGCATGTCCGGCAGGTGTTTCTTGCGAGTCAAGCAGGAGGTTCCGTCATGCTCGGCAGGTGGTTCAGGCCGATGTGGCAGGTGGTTTCGGTCTGTTCGGGGTGTGGTTCCGGCATCTCAGGCACATGGTTCTGGCACGTCTGAGAGGTGGTTCCGGCCGGCCCGACAGATGTTTCCGGAGTGTCCACCAAGTGGTTCTGCCGTAGCTGGCAGGTGATGTTGGCGTGACCGGCAGGTTGTTCCACCAAGCCCGGCACGTGATTCCGAAGTGTTCACCAACTGGTTGTGGTGTAGCCGACAGGTGATTTTGGCGTGTCCGGCAGGTGGCTGAGGCGAGTCGAGCAGGTGGTTCCGGCGTGCTCGGCAGCTGCTTCTGGTGTCAGTGGCATGTGGTTCTGGCATGTCTGAGAGGTGGTTCCGGCATGCCCGGCAGGTGATTCCGGAGTGTTCGCCAAAGGGTTCTGGTGTAGCCGGCAGGTGATTTTGCATGTCCCGCAGTGGTTCCAGCGACTTGAGCCGGTGGTTCTGGCGTGTCCTGCAGGTTGTTCCGGTGTGTCAGGCAGGTGGTTCTGGGGTGTCCGGCACGAGGTTCTGGCACGTCTGAGAGGTTGTGTCGGCATGCCCTTCATGTGATTCCAGCTTGTCCGCCAAGTAGTTCTGGTATAGCGGGCCGGTGATTTTGGCGTTTCTGGCAGGTGGGACCAGTGAGTCAAGCAGATGGTTCTTGCGAGCGTTTCCATTGGTTCCGGTCTGTCCGGAAGGTGGTTCCGGTCTGTCCTGGAGGTGGTTGCGGAGTGCCTGCCGAGTGGTTCTGTTGTATGCGGCTGGTGATTTTGGCGTGTCCAGCAGGTGTTCCTGGAGAGTGGATCAGGTGGTTCTGGCATACTGGGCATGTGGTACCAGCGTGTCCGCAACATGGTTCTGGCAAGTCTGAGAGGTGGTTCCGGCATGCCCGACAGGTGATTCTGGAGTGTTCACCAAGTGGTTCTGGCGTAGGCGGCAGGTGATTTTGCTTGTCCGGCGGTGGTTCCGGAAAGTCGAGCCAGAGGTTCCGGCGTGTCCAGCAGGTGCTTCCGGTCTGCCCTAGAGGTGGTTGCGGAGTGTCTGACAAGTGGTTCTGGCGTAGCCAGCAGGTGATTTTGGCATGTCCAGCAGGTGGTTCTGGGGGGTGGATAAGGTGATTCCGGCATACTCGGCAGGTGGTACCGGCATGTCCAGAACATGGTTCTGTCACCTGTGAGAGGTGGTTCCGGAATGCCCGACAGGTGATTCCGGAGTGTCCGCTGAGTGGTTGTGGCGTACCTGGCAAGTGATTTTGGCGTGTCTGGCAGGTGTTTCTTGCGAGTCGAGCAGGTGGCTCAGGCATGCGCAGCAGGTGCTTCCGGCGTGTCCGGCACATGATTCTGGTGTGTCTGAGAGCTGGTTCTGGCATGACCGGCAGATGATTCCGGAGTGTCCACCAAGTGGTTCTGGCATACCCGGCAGGTGATTTTGGCGTGTCAGGTTGGTGGTTCCGGCGAGTCGAGGAGGTGGTTCCGGCGTGCTCGGCAGGTGGTTCAGGCGCGTCTGGCAGGTGGTTTCGGACTGTTTGGGTTCTGGTTCCAGCATCTCAGGCACATGGTTCTGGCACGTCTGAGAGGTGGTTCCGGCCGACCCGACAGGTGTTTCCGGAGTGTACGCCAAGTTGTTCGGGCGTAGCTGGAAGGTGATGTTGGCGTGACCGACAGGTTGTTCCAGCAAGCCCGGCAGGTGATTCCGAGGTGTTCACCAACTGGTTGTGGCGTAGCCGGCAGGTGATTTTGGCGTGTCCGGCAGGTGGCTGTGGCAAGTCGAGCAGGTGGTTCCGGCCTGCTCGGCAGGAGCTTCTGGTGTCATGGGCATGTGGTTCTGGCATGTCTGAGAGGTGGTTCCGGCATGCCCGGCAGGTGATTCCGGAATGTTCAACTGGTTGTGGCGTAGCCGGCAAGTGATTTTGGCATGTCCGGCAGGTGGTTCTTGGGAGTAGTTCAGGTGGTTCCGGGATGCCCGGCAGGTCTTTCCGGAGTGTTCGCCAAATGCTTCTGTGTAGCCGGCAGGTGATTTTGCATTTCCTGCGGTGGTTCCGGCGAGTCGAGCCAGTGGTTCCGGCGTGTCCGGCAGGAGGTTCCTTTGTGTCCGGCAGGTGGTTCTGTGGTGTCCGCCTGAGGTTCTGGCCCGTCTGAGAGGTTGTGTCGGCATGCCCTTCACGTGATTCCGGCTTGTCCGCCAAGTGGTTCTGCCATAGCGGGCAGGTTATTTTGGCGTGTCTGGCAGGTGGGACCGGTGAGTCAAGCAGGTGGTTCCAGCGAGTGTTTCCTGTGTTTCCGGTGTGTCCGGGAGATGGTTCTGGCCCGTCCGGCACGTGCTTCTGGCACTTCTGAGAGGTTGTGCTGGCATGCCCGGCAGGTGATACTGGAGTGTCTGCCAAGTGGTTCTGGCATAGCCGGCACGTGATTTTGGCATGTCCGGCAGGCGGTTCTGTGGAGTGGATCAGGTGGTTCTGGCATACTCGGCAGGTGGTACCGGCGTGTCCGGAACATGTTTCTGGCAAGTGTGAGAGGTGGTTCCGGCATGCTCGACAGGTGATTCCGGAGTGTGCGCCACGTGGTTCTGGCCTACCCGGCAGGTGATTTTGGGTGTCTGGCTGGTGTTTCTTGCGAGTCGAGCAGGTGGCTCAGGCATGCTCAGCAGGTGCTTCCGGCGTCTCCGGCACGTGGTTCTGGTGTGTCTGAGAGCTGGTTCTGGCATGACCGGCAGATGATTCCGGAGTGTCCAACAAGTGGTTCTGGCATAGCCGGCAGGTGATTTTTGCGTCTCCATCAGGTGCTTCTGGTGAGTCGAGCAGGTGGTTCCGGCGTGCTCGGCAGGTGCTTCCGGTGTCATGGGCATGTGGTTCTGGCATGTCTGAGAAGTGGTTCCGGCATGCCCGGCAGGTGATTGCAGAGTGTTCGCCAAGTGGTTCTGGCATAGCCGGCAGGTGATTTTGCATGTCCGGCGGTGGTTCCGGCGAGTCGAGCCACTTGTTCTGGCGTGTCCGGCAGGTGGTTTCGGTCTGTCCGGCAGGTGGTTCTGGGGTGTCCAGCACGAGGTTCTGGCACGTCTGAGAGGTTGTGCCGTCATGCCCAAAACATTATTCCGGATTGTATTCAAAGTGGTTCTGGCGTAGCCGGAAGGTGATTTTGGCGTGTCTGGCAGGTGGTTCCGGCGTGCTCAGCACGTGGTTCCAGTCTGTGCAGTACATGTTTCCAGCTTGTCCGGCATGTGGTTCTGGTACGTCTGAGAGGTGGTTCCAGCTTGTTGGGCAGGTGGTTACGGTCTGTCCCGGAGGTGTTTCTTGCATGTCTGGAATGTGGTTCTGGCACGTCTGCGATGTGCTTCAGGCATGACTGGCAGGTGATTCCTGGGTGTCCACCAAGTGGTTCTGGCATCACCAGCAGGTTATTTTGGCATGTCCAGCAGGTCTTTCCTGCTTTTTGGGCTCGTGGCTCTGGCTTGTTAGAGAGGTGTTGGTGGCATTTCTGGCCCCCAGTTCTGACATACTCCACAGGTGGTTTCACTGTTTCTGGAAATCCGTTTGCGGCATATCCATTAGGTGTTTCCAATGTGTCTGGCATGTTGTTGTGCTGCGTTTGGAATCTGGTTCTGTCGTGTCTGTTGTGCGCAGCTGGAATGTGGAAGAGATGGTTCTGCAGTGTCAGAATTGTTGTTGCACTGTGTTCAGCAGGTGGTTACAGGTGGTTCTGGCATGCAACGGGGGTGCGTCTGCTGTGCCTGTTGGCTCATTCTGGCATGAATGTGTGGTTCTTTGAGAGTGTGTGGAGGGTGTTTTTGGCATGTCTCCTGGGGTTTTGTGGCATCTAAGGGGCATGATTAGTTTTTATGCGTCAGGAGAGTTGGTACACAACTTCCTAAAGAGATGGAATAAATATGGTCTGTGGCTTGTAACCCCATGAGTGGTGGAGCCAATGCATTGGCCATTCTGCGTCTAGAGCAATGAAGGGCACGGCTGAGAGCAAAGGGGTCTTTCTGACATAGGTGTTTTCTGAAACTCTCTCCACCAGTGGTAACCTGTGGTTGGTGAAAAGCGTATTGTCTCTCTCCGGCTAAACACATGGTTGCAAAATCATTTGGGACTCAGCCCAGTTGATTCAGGGGAAGATGTAGGCATTTCGTCTGAGCCGGGTTGGCAAGGTGGAATTGTGGCAGAAGCAGGAGTCCTAAAGCTGCGAGTTAAGGGCTGGCAAGAAATGCCATTTGAGCTGGCTTTGTATGGGAAGTTCCCCGGTCTGCTGTAACAGGACTGTGGAAAGCGAGTTGTTTGTCAGATTCCTAAAGAGCTGGAGGCAAGGCAGTTTATGGCTTGTCTCCAATTGAAGGATGGAGGCAGTGCTTTGTGCCTTCCACCTCTACAGCAATGGAGGGCGCGGCTGCGAGTAAAGGGGTCTTTCTGCCATTGGCGCCTTCTGACACTCTCCCAACCGTTGCACTTCGTCGTTAGTTAAAAGCCTATTGTCTCTCTCCTCCTCAGCATGTGGAACCACAATCCTATGGGCCTCATCCCCATTGCTCAAGGGGAAGATGTAGGCATTTCGTCTGAGCCGGGTTGTCAAGGTGGAAACGTGCAGGATGCAGATGTCCCAGACTGGCGAGTGAAGTGCTGAAAAGAAACGGCGTTCAGCCTCCTTTGTATGAGATGTTCCCAGGACGCTGTAAGAGCACTGTGGAAAGGGAGTTTTTTCTCCACTTCCTAAAGAGCTGGAAGCAGGCCAAGACGTGGTTTGTCTCCCATTGAGGGGTGGATCCAGAACCAGTGCCTTGTGCCTTCCACCTCGAGAGCAATGGAGGGCATGGCTGAGAGCAAAGGGGCCTTTCTGACATAGCTGCTTTCCAACGCTCTCTAAGCAGTGCAAAATGGTGGTTGGAAAAAGGCATGCAGTTTATCGCCTCCTAAGCATGTGGATGCTCAATCATTTGGGAATCAGCACAGGTGTTTCAGTGGAAGATGTAGGCATTTCGTCTGAGCCGGGTTGGCAAGGTGGAATTGCGGCAGAAGCAGGAGTCCTAAAGCTGCGAGTAAAGGGCTGGGAAGAAATGCCATTTCAGCTACCATTGTATGAGAAGTTCCCCGGTCTGCTGTAACAGGACTGTGAAAGCGAGTTGTTTGCCAGCTTCCTAAAGAGCTGGAGGCAAGGCAGTTCATGGCTTGTCTCCAATTGAAGGATGGAGGCAGTGCTTTGTGCCTTCCACCTCTAGAGCAATGGAGGGCACGGCTGAGAGCAAAGGGGTCTTTCTGACATAGGTGCATTCTGACACTCTCTGACGCAGTGCACAATGGCAGTTTGTAAAAAGCCCATTGTCTGCTCCTGCTAAGCATGTGGTAGCACAATCATGTGGGCTTCGCCCCCGTTGCTTAAGGGGAAGATGTAGGCATTTCGTCTGAGCCGGGTTGGCAAGGTGGAACTGTGGCAGACGCGGGAGTCCTAAAGCGGCCAGTTAAGCACTGGGAAGAAATGGCGTTTGAGCAGCCTCTGTATGAGAGTTTCCTCGTACGCTGTGGAAAGCGAGTTCTTTCTCAGCTTCCTAAAGAGCTGGAGGCAAGACAGTTTATGGCTTGTCTCCCATTGAAGGATGGATTCAGTGCTTTGTGCCTTCCACCTGTAGAGCAATGGAGGGCACGGCTGAGAGCAAAGGGCCCTTTCTGACATAGGTGCATTCTGACACTCTCTGACCCAGTGCACAATGTCGGTTTGTAAAAAGCGTATTGTTTGCTCCTGCTAAGCATGTGGCAGCACAATCATGTGGGCTTCGCCCCCGTTGCTTAAGGGGAAGATGTAGGCATTTCGTCTGAGGCGGGTTGGCAAGGTGGAACTGTGGCAGAAGCAGAAGTCCTAAAGCGGCCAGTTAATCACTGGGAAGAAATGGTGTTTGAGCTGCCTCGGTATGAGAGTTTCCTCGTATGCTGTAACAGCACTGTGGAAAGCGAGTTCTTTCCCAGCTTCCTAAAGAGCTGGAGGCAAGACAGTTTATGGCTTGTCTCCCATTGAAGGATGGAGGCAGTGCTTTGTGCCTTCCACCTCTACAGCAATGGAGGGCGCGGCTGAGAATAAAGGGGTCTTTCTGCCATTGGTGCTTTCTGACACTCTCCCAACCATTGCACTTCGTGGTTAGTTAAAAGCCTATTGTCTCTCTCCTCCTCAGCATGTGGAACCCAAATCATATGGGCCTCATCCCCATTGCTCTAGAGGAAGATGTAGGCATTTCGTCTGAGCCGGGTTGACAACGTGGAAACGTGCAGGATGCAGATGTCCCAGACTGGCGAGTGAAGTGCTGAAAAAAAATGGCGTTCAGCCTCCTCTGTATGAGATGTTCCCAGGACGCTGTAAGAGCACTGTGGAAAGGGAGTTTTTTCTCCACTTCCTAAAGAGCTGGAAGCAGGCCAAGATGTGGTTTGTCTCCCATTGAGGGGTGGATCCAGAACCAGTGCCTTGTGCCTTCCACCTCGAGAGAAATGGAGGGCATGGCTGAGAGCAAAGGGGCCTTTCTGACATAGCTGCTTTCCGACGCTCTCTAAGCAGTGTAAAATGGTGGTTGGAAAAAGGCATGCAGTTTATCGCCTCCTAATCATGTGGATGCTCAATCATTTGGGAATCAGCACAGTCGCTTCAGGGGAAGATGTAGGCATTTCGTCTGAGCCGGGTTGGCAAGGTGGAAATGCGGCAGAAGCAGATGTTGCAGATTGGTGAGTTAAGGGCTGAAAAGACACGGTGTTCAGCTGCCTTTGTATGAGACGTGCCAAGGACGCTGTAAGAGCACTGTGGAATGCGAGTGCTTTCCCAGCTTCCCAAAAAGCTGGAAGCAGGACAGTTGCTGGCTTGTCTCCAATTGAAGAATGGAGGCAGTGCTTTGTGCCTTCCACCTCTAGAGCAATGGAGGGCACGGCTGAGATCCAAGGGCCCTTTCTGAAATAGGTGCATTCTGACACTCTCTGAGCCAGTGCACAATGGCGGTTTGTAAAAAGCCTATTGTCTGCTCCTGCTAAGCATGCGGAAGCACAGTCATCTGGGCCTCGTCCTCGTTGCTGAAGGGGAAGATGTAGACATTTCGTGAGCCGGGTTGGCCAGGTGGAAATGTGGCAGGAGCAGAAGTTCCAAATCTGCGAGTTAAGCGCTGAAAAGAAATGGCATATCAGCTGCCTTTGTATGAGATGTTGCCAGGACACATAAAGAGCACTGTTGAAAGCGAGTTCTTGCTCAGCTTCCTAAAGAGATGGAAGGAAGATGATCTGTGGCTTGTCGCCGCTTGAGGGGGGGAGCCAGTGCATTGTGCATTCCACGTCAGGAGCAATGAAGGGCACGGCTGAGAGCAAAGAGGTCATTCTGACATAGCTGCTTTCCGACACTTTCTCCAGCAGTGCACAATGGTGGTTGGAAAAAGGCGTGCAGTCTATCGCCTCCTAAGCACGTGGACGCTCAATCATTTGGGACTCAGCCCAGTTGCTTCAGGGGAAGATGTAGGCATTTCGTCTGAGCCGGGTTGGCAAGGTGGAAATTCGGCAGAAGCAGATGTTGCAGATTGGTGAGTTAAGGGCTGAAAAGACACGGTGTTCAGCTGCCTTTGTATGAGACGTTCCCAGGACGCTGTAAGAGCACTGTGGAATGCGAGTGCTTTCCCTGCTTCCTAAAGAGCTGGAAGCAGGACAGTTGCTGGCTTGTCTCCAATTGAAGGATGGAGGCAGTGCTTTGTGCCTTCCACCTCTAGAGCAATGGAGGGCACGGCTGAGATCCAAGGGCCCTTTCTGACATAGGTGCATTCTGACACTCTCTGACCCAGTGCACAAGGGCGGTTTGTAAAAAGCCTATTGTCTGCTCCTGCTAAGCATGCGGAAGCACAGTCATCTGGGCCTCGTCCCCGTTGCTGAAGGGGAAGATGTAGACATTGCGTCTGAGCCGGGTTGGCCAGGTGGAAATGTGGCAGGAGCAGAAGTTCCAAATCTGTGAGTTAAGCGCTGAAAAGAAATGGCATATCAGCTGCCTTTGTATGAGATGTTGCCAGGACACAGAAAGAGCACTGTTGAAAGCGAGTTCTTGCTCAGCTTCCTAAAGAGATGGAAGGAAGATGGTCTGTGGCTTGTCGCCGCTTGAGGGGGGGAGCCAGTGCATTGTGCATTCCACGTCTAGAGCAATGAAGGGCACGGCTGAGAGCAAAGGGGTCTTTCTGACATAGCTGCTTTCCGACACTCTCTCCAGCAGTGCACAATGGTGGTTGGAAAAAGGCGTGCAGTCTATCGCCTCCTAAGCACGTGGACGCTCAATCATTTGGGACTCAGCCCAGTTGCTTCAGGGGAAGATGTAGGCATTTCGTCTGAGCCGGGTTGGCCAGGAGGAATTTCGGCAGAAGCAGGAGTCCTACAGCTGCGAGTTAAGGGCTGGGAAGAAATGCCATTTCAGCTGCCTTGGTATGAGAAGTTCCCCGGTCTGCTGTAACAGGACTGTGGAAATTGAGTTGTTTGTCAGCTTCCTAAAGAGCTGGAGGCAAGCCAGTTTATGGCTTGTCTCCCATTGAAGGATGGAGGCAGTGCTTTGTTCCTTCCACCTCTAGAGCAATGGAGGGCACGGCTCAGAGCAAAGGGCCCTTTCTGACATAGGTGCATTCTGACACTCTCTGACCCAGTGCACAATGGCGGTTTGTAAAAAGCCTATTGTCTGCTCCTGCTAAGCATGTGGCAGCACAATCATGTGGGCTTCGCCCCCGTTGCTTAAGGGGAAGATGTAGGCATTTCGTCTGAGCCGGGTTGGCAAGGTGGAACTGTGGCAGAAGCAGAAGTCCTAAAGGGTCCAGTTAAGCACTGGGAAGAAATGGCGTTTGAGCTGCCTCGGTATGAGAGTTTCCTCGTATGCTGTAACAGCACTGTGGAAAGCGAGTTCTTTCCCAGCTTCCTAAAGAGCTGGAGGCAAGACAGTTTATGGCTTGTCTCCCATTGAAGGATGGAGGCAGTGCTTTGTGCCTTCCACCTCTACAGCAATGGAGGGCGCGGCTGAGAGTAAAGGGGTCTTTCTGGCATTGGTGCTTTCTGACACTCTCCCAACCGTTGCACTTCGTGGTTAGTTAAAAGCCTATTGTCTCTCTCCTCCTCAGCATGTGGAACCACAATCCTATGGGCCTCATCCCAATTGCTCAAGGGGAGGATGTAGGCATTTCGTCTGAGCCGGGTTGTCAAGGTGGAAACGTGCAGGATGCAGATGTCCCAGACTGGCGAGTGAAGTGCTGAAAAGAAACGGCATTCAGCCTCCTTTGTATGAGATGTTCCCAGGACGCTGTAAGAGCACTGTGGAAAGGGAGTTTTTCCTCCACTTCCTAAAGAGCTGGAAGCAGGCCAAGATGTGGTTTGTCTCCCATTGAGGGGGGATCCAGAACCAGTGCCTTGTGCCTTCCACCTCGAGAGCAATGGAGGGCATGGCTGAGAGCAAAGGGGCCTTTCTTACATCGCTGCTTTCCGACGCTCTCTAAGCAGTGTAAAATGGTGGTTGGAAAAAGGCATGCAGATTATCGCCTCCTAAGCATTTGGATGCTCAATCCTTTGGGAATCAGCACAGTCGCTTCAGGGGAAGATGTAGGCATTTCGTTTGAGCCGGCTTGGCAAGGTGGAAATGCGGCAGAAGCAGATGTTGCAGATTGGTGAGTTAAGGGCTGAAAAGACACGGTGTTCAGCTGCCTTTGTATGAGACGTTCCCAGGACGCTGTAAGAGCACTGTGGAATGCGAGTGCTTTCCCAGCTTCCCAAAGAGCTGGAAGCAGGGCAGTTGCTGGCTTGTCTCCAATTGAAGGATGGAGGCAGTGCTTTGTGCCTTCCACCTCTAGAGCAATGGAGGGCACGGCTGAGATCCAAGGGCCCTTTCTGACATAGGTGCATTCTGACACTCTCTGACCCAGTGCACAAGGGCGGTTTGTAAAAAGCCTATTGTCTGCTCCTGCTAAGCATGCGGAAGCACAGTCATCTGGGCCTCGTCCCCGTTGCTGAAGGGGAAGATGTAGACATTTCGTCTGAGCCGGGTTGGCCAGGTGGAAATGTGGCAGGAGCAGAAGTTCCAAATCTGCGAGTTAAGCGCTGAAAAGAAATGGCATATCAGCTGCCTTTGTATGAGATGTTGCCAGGACACAGAAAGAGCACTGTTGAAAGCGAGTTCTTGCTCAGCTTCCTGAAGAGATGGAAGGAAGATGGTCTGTGGCTTGTCGCCCCTTGAGGGGGGGAGCCAGTGCATTGTGCATTCCACGCCTAGAGCATTGAAGGGCACGGCTGAGAGCAAAGGGGTCTTTCTGACATAGCTGCTTTCTGACACTCTCTCCAGCAGTGCAGAATGGTGGTTGGAAAAAGGCGTGCAGTCTATCGCCTCCTAAGCACGTGGACGCTCAATCATTTGGGACTCAGCCCAGTTGCTTCAGGGGAACATGTAGGCATTTCGTCTGAGCCGGGTTGGCAAGGTGGAATTGCGGCAGAAGCAGGAGTCCTAAAGCTGCGAGTTAAGGGCTGGGAAGAAATGCCATTTGAGCTGCCTTGGTATGAGAAGTTCCCCGGTCTGCTGTAACAGGACTGTGGAAAGCGAGTTGTTTGTCAGCTTCCTAAAGAGCTGGAGGCAAGACAGTTTATGGCTTGTCTCCAATTGAAGGATGGAGGCAGTGCTTTGTGCCTTCCACCTCTAGAGCAATGGAGGGCACGGCTCAGAGCAAAGGGCCCTTTCTGACATAGGTGCATTCTGACACTCTCTGACCCAGTGCACAATGGCGGTTTGTAAAAAGCCTATTGCCTGCTCCTGCTAAGCATGAGGCAGCACAATCATGTGGGTTTTGCCCCCGTTGCTTAAGGGGAAGATGTAGGCATTTCATCTGAGGCGGGTCGGCAAGGTTGAACTGTGGCAGAAGCGGAAGTCCTGAAGCGGCCAGTTAAGCACTGGGAAGAAATGGCGTTTGAGCTGCCTCGGTATGAGAGTTTCCTCGTATGCTGTAACAGCACTGTGGAAAGCGAGTTCTTTCCCAGCTTCCTAAAGAGCTGGAGGCAAGACAGTTTATGGCTTGTCTCCCATTGAAGGATGGAGGCAGTGCTTTGTGCCTTCCACCTCTACAGCAATGGAGGGCGCGGCTGAGAGTTAAGGGGTCTTTCTGCCATTGTTGATTTCTGACACTCTCCCAACCGTTGCACTTCGTGGTTAGTTAAAAGCCTATTGTCTCTCTCCTCCTCAGCATGTGGAACCACAATCCTATGGGCCTCATCCCCATTGCTCAAGGGGAGGATGTAGGCATTTCGTCTGAGCCGGGTTGTCAAGGTGGAAACGTGCAGGATGCAGATGTCCCAGACTGGCGAGTGAAGTGCTGAAAAGAAACGGCGTTCAGCCTCCTTTGTATGAGATGTTCCCAGGACGCTGTAAGAGCACTGTGGAAAGGGAGTTTTTTCTCCACTTCCTAAAGAGCTGGAAGCAGGCCAAGATGTGGTTTGTCTCCCATTGAGGGGTGGATCCAGAACCAGTGCCTTGTGCCTTCCACCTCGAGAGCAATGGAGGGCATGGCTGAGAGCAAAGGGGCCTTTCTGACATAGCTGCTTTCCGATGCTCTCTAAGCAGTGTAAAATGGTGGTTGGAAAAAGGCATGCAGTTTAGTGCCTCCTAAGCATGTGGATGCTCAATCCTTTGGGAATCAGCAGAGTCGCTTCAGGGGAAGATGTAGGCATTTCGTCTGAGCCGGGTTGGCAAGGTGGAAATGCGGCAGAAGCAGATGTTGCAGATTGGTGAGTTAAGGGCTGAAAAGACACGGTGTTCAGCTGCCTTTGTATGAGACGTTCCCAGGACACTGTAAGAGCACTGTGGAATGCGAGTGCTTTCCCAGCTTCCTAAAGAGCTGGAAGCAGGACAGTTGCTGGCTTGTCTCCAATTGAAGGATGGAGGCAGTGCTTTGTGCCTTCCACCTCTAGAGCAATGGAGGGCACGGCTGAGATCCAAGGGCCCTTTCTGACATAGGTGCATTCTGACACTCTCTGACCCAGTGCACAATGGCGGTTCGTAAAAAGCCTATTGTCTGCTCCTGCTAAGCATGCGGAAGCACAGTCATCTGGGCCTCGTCCCCGTTGCTGAAGGGGAAGATGTAGACATTTCGTCTGAGCCGGGTTGGCCAGGTGGAAATGTGGCAGGAGCAGAAGTTCCAAATCTGCGAGTTAAGCGCTGAAAAGAATTGGCATATCAGCTGCCTTTGTATGAGATGTTGCCAGGACACAGAAAGAGCACTGTTGAAAGCGAGTTCTTGCTCAGCTTCCTAAAGAGATGGAAGGAAGATGGTCTGTGGCTTGTCGCCGCTTGAGGGGGGGAGCCAGTGCATTGTGCATTCCACGTCTAGAGCAATGAAGGGCACGGCTGAGAGCAAAGGGGTCTTTCTGACATAGCTGCTTTCCGACACTCTCTCCAGCAGTGCACAATGGTGGTTGAAAAAAGGCGTGCAGTTCTTCGCCTCCTAAGCACGTGGACGCTCAATCATTTGGGAGTCAGCCCAGTTGCTTCAGGGGAAGATGTAGGCATTTCGTCTGAGCTGAGTTGGCAAGGTGGAATTGCGGCAGAGCAGGAGTCCTAAAGCAGCGAGTTAAGGGCTGGGAAGAAATGCCATTTGAGCTGCCTTTGTATGAGAAGTTCCCCGGTCTGCTGTAACAGGACTGTGGAAAGCGAGTTGTTTGTCAGCTTCCTAAAGAGCTGGAGGCAAGACAGTTTATGGCTTGTCTCCAATTGAAGGATGGAGGCAGTGCTTTGTGCCTTCCACCTCTAGAGCAATGGAGGGCACGGCTGAGAGCAAAGGGCCCTTTCTGACATAGGTGCATTCTGACACTCTCTGACCCAGTGCACAATGGCGGTTTGCAAAAAGCCTATTGTCTGCTCCTGCTAAGCATGTGGCAGCACAGTCATGTGGGCTTCACCCCCGTTGCTTAAGGGGAAGATGTAGGCATTTCGTCGGAGCCGGGTTGGCAAGGTGGAACTGTGGCAGAAGCGGAAGTCCTAAAGCGGCCAGTTAAGCACTGGGAAGAAAGGGCGTTTGAGCTGCCTCGGTATGAGCGTTTCCTCGTATGCTGTAACAGCACTGTGGAAAGCGAGTTCTTTCCCAGCTTCCTAAAGAGCTGGAGGCAAGACAGTTTATGGCTTGTCTCCCATTGAAGGATGGAGGCAGTGCTTTGTGCCTTCCACCTCTACATCAATGGAGGGTGCGGCTGAGAGTTAAGGGGTCTTTCTGCCATTGGTGCCTTCTGACACTCTCCCAACCGTTGCACTTCGTGGTTAGTTAAAAGCCTATTGTCTCTCTCCTCCTCAGCATGTGGAACAACAATCCTATGGGCCTCATCCCCATTGCTCAAGGGGAAGATGTAGGAATTTCGTCTGAGCCGGGTTGGCAAGGTGGAAACATGCAGGATGCAGATGTCCCAGACTGGCGAGTGAAGTGCTGAAAAGAAACGGCGTTCAGCCTCCTTTGTATGAGATGTTCCCAGGACGCTGTAAGAGCACTGTGGAAAGGGAGTTTTTTCTCCACTTCCTAAAGAGCTGGAAGCAGGCCAAGATGTGGTTTGTCTCCCATTGAGGGGTGGATCCAGAACCAGTGCCTTGTGCCTTCCACCTCGAGAGCAATGGAGGGCATGGCTGAGAGCAAAGGGGCCTTTCTGACATAGCTGCTTTCCGACGCTCTCTAAGCAGTGTAAAATGGTGGTTGGAAAAAGGCATGCAGTTTATCGCCTCCTAAGCATGTGGATGCTCAATCCTTTGGGAATCAGCACAGTCGCTTCAGGGGAAGATGTAGGAATTTCGTCTGAGCCGGGTTGGCAAGGTGGAAATGCGGCAGAAGCAGATGTTGCAGATTGGTGAGTTAAGGGCTGAAAAGACACGGTGTTCAGCTGCCTTTGTATGAGACGTGCCCAGGACGCTGTAAGAGCACTGTGGAATGCGAGTGATTTCCCAGCTTCCTAAAGAGCTGGAAGCAGGACAGTTGCTGGCTTGTCTCCAATTGAAGGATGGAGGCAGTGCTTTGTGCCTTCCACCTCTAGAGCAATGGAGGGCACGGCTGAGATCCAAGGGCCCTTTCTGACATAGGTGCATTCTGACACTCTCTGAGCCAGTGCACAATGGCGGTTTGTAAAAAGCCTATTGTCTGCTCCTGCTAAGCATGCGGAAGCACAGTCATCTGGGCCTCGTCCCCGTTGCTGAAGGGGAAGATGTAGGCATTTCGTCTGAGCCGGGTTGGCCAGGTGGAAATGTGGCAGGAGCAGAAGTTCCAAATCTGCGAGTTAAGTGCTGAAAAGAAATGGCATATCAGCTGCCTTTGTATGAGATGTTGCCAGGACACAGAAAGAGCACTGTTGAAAGCGAGTTCTTGCTCAGCTTCCTAAAGAGATGGAAGGAAGATGGTCTGTGGCTTGTCGCCGCCTGAGGGGGGAGCCAGTGCATTGTGCATTCCACGTCTAGAGCAATGAAGGGCACGGCTGAGAGCAAAGGGGTCTTTCTGACATAGCTGCTTTCCGACACTCTCTCCAGCAGTGCACAATGGTGGTTGGAAAAAGGCGTGCAGTCTATCGCCTCCTAAGCACGTGGACGCTCAATCATTTGGGACTCAGCCCAGTTGCTTCAGGGGAAGATGTAGGCATTTCGTCTGAGCCGGGTTGGCAAGGTGGAATTGCGGCAGAAGCAGGAGTCCTACAGCTGCGAGTTAAGGGCTGGGAAGAAATGTCATTTGAGCTGCCTTGGTATGAGAAGTTCCCCGGTCTGCTGTAACAGGACTGTGGAAAGCGAGTTGTTTGTCAGCATCCTAAAGAGCTGGAGGCAAGACAGTTTATGGCTTGTCTCCAATTGAAGGATGGAGGCAGTGCTTTGTGCCTTCCACCTCTAGAGCAATGGAGGGCACGGCTGAGAGCAAAGGGCCCTTTCTGACATAGGTGCATTCTGACACTCTCTGACCCAGTGCACAATGGCGGTTTGTAAAAAGCCTATTGTCTGCTCCTGCTAAGCATGTGGCAGCACAATCATGTGGTCTTTGCCCCCGTTGCTTAAGGGGAAGATGTAGGCATTTCGTCTGAGGCGGGTTGGCAAGGTGGAACTGTGGCAGAAGCGGAAGTCCTAAAGCGGCCAGTTAAGCACTGGGAAGAAATGGCGTTTGAGCTGCCTCGGTATGAGAGTTTCCTCGTATGCTCTAACAGCACTGTGGAAAGCGAGTTCTTTCCCAGCTTCCTAAAGAGCTGGAGGCAAGACCGTTTATGGCTTGTCTCCCATTGAAGGATGGAGGCAGTGCTTTGTGCCTTCCACCTCTACAGCAATGGAGGGCGCGGCTGAGAGTAAAGGGGTCTTTCTGCCATTGGTGCTTTCTGACACTCTCCCAACCGTTGCACTTCGTGGTTAGTTAAAAGCCTATTGTCTCTCTCCTCCTCAGCATGTGGAACCACAATCCTATGGGCCTCATCCCAATTGCTCAAGGGGAGGATGTAGGCATTTCGTCTGAGCCGGGTTGTCAAGGTGGAAACGTGCAGGATGCAGATGTCCCAGACTGGCGAGTGAAGTGCTGAAAAGAAACGGCATTCAGCCTCCTTTGTATGAGATGTTCCCAGGACGCTGTAAGAGCACTGTGGAAAGGGAGTTTTTCCTCCACTTCCTAAAGAGCTGGAAGCAGGCCAAGATGTGGTTTGTCTCCCATTGAGGGGGGATCCAGAACCAGTGCCTTGTGCCTTCCACCTCGAGAGCAATGGAGGGCATGGCTGAGAGCAAAGGGGCCTTTCTTACATCGCTGCTTTCCGACGCTCTCTAAGAAGTGTAAAATGGTGGTTGGAAAAAGGCATGCAGATTATCGCCTCCTAAGCATTTGGATGCTCAATCCTTTGGGAATCAGCACAGTCGCTTCAGGGGAAGATGTAGGCATTTCGTTTGAGCCGGCTTGGCAAGGTGGAAATGCGGCAGAAGCAGATGTTGCAGATTGGTGAGTTAAGGGCTGAAAAGACACGGTGTTCAGCTGCCTTTGTATGAGACGTTCCCAGGACGCTGTAAGAGCACTGTGGAATGCGAGTGCTTTCCCAGCTTCCCAAAGAGCTGGAAGCAGGGCAGTTGCTGGCTTGTCTCCAATTGAAGGATGGAGGCAGTGCTTTGTGCCTTCCACCTCTAGAGCAATGGAGGGCACGGCTGAGATCCAAGGGCCCTTTCTGACATAGGTGCATTCTGACACTCTCTGACCCAGTGCACAAGGGCGGTTTGTAAAAAGCCTATTGTCTGCTCCTGCTAAGCATGCGGAAGCACAGTCATCTGGGCCTCGTCCCCGTTGCTGAAGGGGAAGATGTAGACATTTCGTCTGAGCCGGGTTGGCCAGGTGGAAATGTGGCAGGAGCAGAAGTTCCAAATCTGCGAGTTAAGCGCTGAAAAGAAATGGCATATCAGCTGCCTTTGTATGAGATGTTGCCAGGACACAGAAAGAGCACTGTTGAAAGCGAGTTCTTGCTCAGCTTCCTGAAGAGATGGAAGGAAGATGGTCTGTGGCTTGTCGCCCCTTGAGGGGGGGAGCCAGTGCATTGTGCATTCCACGCCTAGAGCATTGAAGGGCACGGCTGAGAGCAAAGGGGTCTTTCTGACATAGCTGCTTTCTGACACTCTCTCCAGCAGTGCAGAATGGTGGTTGGAAAAAGGCGTGCAGTCTATCGCCTCCTAAGCACGTGGACGCTCAATCATTTGGGACTCAGCCCAGTTGCTTCAGGGGAACATGTAGGCATTTCGTCTGAGCCGGGTTGGCAAGGTGGAATTGCGGCAGAAGCAGGAGTCCTAAAGCTGCGAGTTAAGGGCTGGGAAGAAATGCCATTTGAGCTGCCTTGGTATGAGAAGTTCCCCGGTCTGCTGTAACAGGACTGTGGAAAGCGAGTTGTTTGTCAGCTTCCTAAAGAGCTGGAGGCAAGCCAGTTTATGGCTTGTCTCCAATTGAAGGATGGAGGCAGTGCTTTGTGCCTTCCACCTCTAGAGCAATGGAGGGCACGGCTCAGAGCAAAGGGCCCTTTCTGACATAGGTGCATTCTGACACTCTCTGACCCAGTGCACAATGGCGGTTTGTAAAAAGCCTATTGCCTGCTCCTGCTAAGCATGAGGCAGCACAATCATGTGGGTTTTGCCCCCGTTGCTTAAGGGGAAGATGTAGGCATTTCATCTGAGGCGGGTCGGCAAGGTTGAACTGTGGCAGAAGCGGAAGTCCTGAAGCGGCCAGTTAAGCACTGGGAAGAAATGGCGTTTGAGCTGCCTCGGTATGAGAGTTTCCTCGTATGCTGTAACAGCACTGTGGAAAGCGAGTTCTTTCCCAGCTTCCTAAAGAGCTGGAGGCAAGACAGTTTATGGCTTGTCTCCCATTGAAGGATGGAGGCAGTGCTTTGTGCCTTCCACCTCTACAGCAATGGAGGGCGCGGCTGAGAGTTAAGGGGTCTTTCTGCCATTGTTGATTTCTGACACTCTCCCAACCGTTGCACTTCGTGGTTAGTTAAAAGCCTATTGTCTCTCTCCTCCTCAGCATGTGGAACCACAATCCTATGGGCCTCATCCCCATTGCTCAAGGGGAGGATGTAGGCATTTCGTCTGAGCCGGGTTGTCAAGGTGGAAACGTGCAGGATGCAGATGTCCCAGACTGGCGAGTGAAGTGCTGAAAAGAAACGGCGTTCAGCCTCCTTTGTATGAGATGTTCCCAGGACGCTGTAAGAGCACTGTGGAAAGGGAGTTTTTTCTCCACTTCCTAAAGAGCTGGAAGCAGGCCAAGATGTGGTTTGTCTCCCATTGAGGGGTGGATCCAGAACCAGTGCCTTGTGCCTTCCACCTCGAGAGCAATGGAGGGCATGGCTGAGAGCAAAGGGGCCTTTCTGACATAGCTGCTTTCCGATGCTCTCTAAGCAGTGTAAAATGGTGGTTGGAAAAAGTCATGCAGTTTAGTGCCTCCTAAGCATGTGGATGCTCAATCCTTTGGGAATCAGCAGAGTCGCTTCAGGGGAAGATGTAGGCATTTCGTCTGAGCCGGGTTGGCAAGGTGGAAATGCGGCAGAAGCAGATGTTGCAGATTGGTGAGTTAAGGGCTGAAAAGACACGGTGTTCAGCTGCCTTTGTATGAGACGTTCCCAGGACACTGTAAGAGCACTGTGGAATGCGAGTGCTTTCCCAGCTTCCTAAAGAGCTGGAAGCAGGACAGTTGCTGGCTTGTCTCCAATTGAAGGATGGAGGCAGTGCTTTGTGCCTTCCACCTCTAGAGCAATGGAGGGCACGGCTGAGATCCAAGGGCCCTTTCTGACATAGGTGCATTCTGACACTCTCTGACCCAGTGCACAATGGCGGTTCGTAAAAAGCCTATTGTCTGCTCCTGCTAAGCATGCGGAAGCACAGTCATCTGGGCCTCGTCCCCGTTGCTGAAGGGGAAGATGTAGACATTTCGTCTGAGCCGGGTTGGCCAGGTGGAAATGTGGCAGGAGCAGAAGTTCCAAATCTGCGAGTTAAGCGCTGAAAAGAATTGGCATATCAGCTGCCTTTGTATGAGATGTTGCCAGGACACAGAAAGAGCACTGTTGAAAGCGAGTTCTTGCTCAGCTTCCTAAAGAGATGGAAGGAAGATGGTCTGTGGCTTGTCGCCGCTTGAGGGGGGGAGCCAGTGCATTGTGCATTCCACGTCTAGAGCAATGAAGGGCACGGCTGAGAGCAAAGGGGTCTTTCTGACATAGCTGCTTTCCGACACTCTCTCCAGCAGTGCACAATGGTGGTTGAAAAAAGGCGTGCAGTTCTTCGCCTCCTAAGCACGTGGACGCTCAATCATTTGGGAGTCAGCCCAGTTGCTTCAGGGGAAGATGTAGGCATTTCGTCTGAGCTGAGTTGGCAAGGTGGAATTGCGGCAGAGCAGGAGTCCTAAAGCAGCGAGTTAAGGGCTGGGAAGAAATGCCATTTGAGCTGCCTTTGTATGAGAAGTTCCCCGGTCTGCTGTAACAGGACTGTGGAAAGCGAGTTGTTTGTCAGCTTCCTAAAGAGCTGGAGGCAAGACAGTTTATGGCTTGTCTCCAATTGAAGGATGGAGGCAGTGCTTTGTGCCTTCCACCTCTAGAGCAATGGAGGGCACGGCTGAGAGCAAAGGGCCCTTTCTGACATAGGTGCATTCTGACACTCTCTGACCCAGTGCACAATGGCGGTTTGCAAAAAGCCTATTGTCTGCTCCTGCTAAGCATGTGGCAGCACAGTCATGTGGGCTTCACCCCCGTTGCTTAAGGGGAAGATGTAGGCATTTCGTCGGAGCCGGGTTGGCAAGGTGGAACTGTGGCAGAAGCGGAAGTCCTAAAGCGGCCAGTTAAGCACTGGGAAGAAAGGGCGTTTGAGCTGCCTCGGTATGAGCGTTTCCTCGTATGCTGTAACAGCACTGTGGAAAGCGAGTTCTTTCCCAGCTTCCTAAAGAGCTGGAGGCAAGACAGTTTATGGCTTGTCTCCCATTGAAGGATGGAGGCAGTGCTTTGTGCCTTCCACCTCTACATCAATGGAGGGTGCGGCTGAGAGTTAAGGGGTCTTTCTGCCATTGGTGCCTTCTGACACTCTCCCAACCGTTGCACTTCGTGGTTAGTTAAAAGCCTATTGTCTCTCTCCTCCTCAGCATGTGGAACAACAATCCTATGGGCCTCATCCCCATTGCTCAAGGGGAAGATGTAGGAATTTCATCTGAGCCGGGTTGGCAAGGTGGAAACATGCAGGATGCAGATGTCCCAGACTGGCGAGTGAAGTGCTGAAAAGAAACGGCGTTCAGCCTCCTTTGTATGAGATGTTCCCAGGACGCTGTAAGAGCACTGTGGAAAGGGAGTTTTTTCTCCACTTCCTAAAGAGCTGGAAGCAGGCCAAGATGTGGTTTGTCTCCCATTGAGGGGTGGATCCAGAACCAGTGCCTTGTGCCTTCCACCTCGAGAGCAATGGAGGGCATGGCTGAGAGCAAAGGGGCCTTTCTGACATAGCTGCTTTCCGACGCTCTCTAAGCAGTGTAAAATGGTGGTTGGAAAAAGGCATGCAGTTTATCGCCTCCTAAGCATGTGGATGCTCAATCCTTTGGGAATCAGCACAGTCGCTTCAGGGGAAGATGTAGGAATTTCGTCTGAGCCGGGTTGGCAAGGTGGAAATGCGGCAGAAGCAGATGTTGCAGATTGGTGAGTTAAGGGCTGAAAAGACACGGTGTTCAGCTGCCTTTGTATGAGACGTGCCCAGGACGCTGTAAGAGCACTGTGGAATGCGAGTGATTTCCCAGCTTCCTAAAGAGCTGGAAGCAGGACAGTTGCTGGCTTGTCTCCAATTGAAGGATGGAGGCAGTGCTTTGTGCCTTCCACCTCTAGAGCAATGGAGGGCACGGCTGAGATCCAAGGGCCCTTTCTGACATAGGTGCATTCTGACACTCTCTGAGCCAGTGCACAATGGCGGTTTGTAAAAAGCCTATTGTCTGCTCCTGCTAAGCATGCGGAAGCACAGTCATCTGGGCCTCGTCCCCGTTGCTGAAGGGGAAGATGTAGGCATTTCGTCTGAGCCGGGTTGGCCAGGTGGAAATGTGGCAGGAGCAGAAGTTCCAAATCTGCGAGTTAAGTGCTGAAAAGAAATGGCATATCAGCTGCCTTTGTATGAGATGTTGCCAGGACACAGAAAGAGCACTGTTGAAAGCGAGTTCTTGCTCAGCTTCCTAAAGAGATGGAAGGAAGATGGTCTGTGGCTTGTCGCCGCCTGAGGGGGGAGCCAGTGCATTGTGCATTCCACGTCTAGAGCAATGAAGGGCACGGCTGAGAGCAAAGGGGTCTTTCTGACATAGCTGCTTTCCGACACTCTCTCCAGCAGTGCACAATGGTGGTTGGAAAAAGGCGTGCAGTCTATCGCCTCCTAAGCACGTGGACGCTCAATCATTTGGGACTCAGCCCAGTTGCTTCAGGGGAAGATGTAGGCATTTCGTCTGAGCCGGGTTGGCAAGGTGGAATTGCGGCAGAAGCAGGAGTCCTACAGCTGCGAGTTAAGGGCTGGGAAGAAATGTCATTTGAGCTGCCTTGGTATGAGAAGTTCCCCGGTCTGCTGTAACAGGACTGTGGAAAGCGAGTTGTTTGTCAGCATCCTAAAGAGCTGGAGGCAAGACAGTTTATGGCTTGTCTCCAATTGAAGGATGGAGGCAGTGCTTTGTGCCTTCCACCTCTAGAGCAATGGAGGGCACGGCTGAGAGCAAAGGGCCCTTTCTGACATAGGTGCATTCTGACACTCTCTGACCCAGTGCACAATGGCGGTTTGTAAAAAGCCTATTGTCTGCTCCTGCTAAGCATGTGGCAGCACAATCATGTGGTCTTTGCCCCCGTTGCTTAAGGGGAAGATGTAGGCATTTCGTCTGAGGCGGGTTGGCAAGGTGGAACTGTGGCAGAAGCGGAAGTCCTAAAGCGGCCAGTTAAGCACTGGGAAGAAATGGCGTTTGAGCTGCCTCGGTATGAGAGTTTCCTCGTATGCTCTAACAGCACTGTGGAAAGCGAGTTCTTTCCCAGCTTCCTAAAGAGCTGGAGGCAAGACCGTTTATGGCTTGTCTCCCATTGAAGGATGGAGGCAGTGCTTTGTGCCTTCCACCTCTACAGCAATGGAGGGCGCGGCTGAGAGTAAAGGGGTCTTTCTGCCATTGGTGCTTTCTGACACTCTCCCAACCGTTGCACTTCGTGGTTAGTTAAAAGCCTATTGTCTCTCTCCTCCTCAGCATGTGGAACCACAATCCTATGGGCCTCATCCCAATTGCTCAAGGGGAGGATGTAGGCATTTCGTCTGAGCCGGGTTGGCAAGGTGGAAACGTGCAGGATGCAGATGTCCCAGACTGGCGAGTGAAGTGCTGAAAAGAAACGGCGTTCAGCCTCCTTTGTATGAGATGTTCCCAGGACGCTGTAAGAGCACTGTGGAAAGGGAGTTTTTCTCCACTTCCTAAAGGGCTGGAAGCAGGCCAAGATGTGGTTTGTCTCCCATTGAGGGGTGGATCCAGAACCAGTGCCTTGTGCCTTCCACCTCGAGAGCAATGGCGGACATGGCTGAGAGCAAAGGGGCCTTTCTGACATAGCTGCTTTCCGATGCTCTCTAAGCAGTGTAAAATGGTGGTTGGAAAAAGGCATGCAGTTTAGTGCCTCCTAAGCATGTGGATGCTCAATCCTTTGGGAATCAGCAGAGTCGCTTCAGGGGAAGATGTAGGCATTTCGTCTGAGCCGGGTTGGCAAGGTGGAAATGCGGCAGAAGCAGATGTTGCAGATTGGTGAGTTAAGGGCTGAAAAGACACGGTGTTCAGCTGCCTTTGTATGAGACGTTCCCAGGACGCTGTAAGAGCACTGTGGAATGCGAGTGCTTTCCCAGCTTCCTAAAGAGCTGGAAGCAGGACAGTTGCTGGCTTGTCTCCAATTGAAGGATGGAGGCAGTGCTTTGTGCCTTCCACCTCTAGAGCAATGGAGGGCACGGCTGAGATCCAAGGGCCCTTTCTGACATAGGTGCATTCTGACACTCTCTGACCCAGTGCACAATGGCGGTTCGTAAAAAGCCTATTGTCTGCTCCTGCTAAGCATGCGGAAGCACAGTCATCTGGGCCTCGTCCCCGTTGCTGAAGGGGAAGATGTAGACATTTCGTCTGAGCCGGGTTGGCCAGGTGGAAATGTGGCAGGAGCAGAAGTTCCAAATCTGCGAGTTAAGCGCTGAAAAGAATTGGCATATCAGCTGCCTTTGTATGAGATGTTGCCAGGACACAGAAAGAGCACTGTTGAAAGCGAGTTCTTGCTCAGCTTCCTAAAGAGATGGAAGGAAGATGGTCTGTGGCTTGTCGCCGCTTGAGGGGGGGAGCCAGTGCATTGTGCATTCCACGTCTAGAGCAATGAAGGGCACGGCTGAGAGCAAAGGGGTCTTTCTGACATAGCTGCTTTCCGACACTCTCTCCAGCAGTGCACAATGGTGTTTGGAAAAAGGCGTGCAGTCTATCGCCTCCTAAGCACGTGGACGCTCAATCATTTGGGAGTCAGCCCAGTTGCTTCAGGGGAAGATGTAGGCATTTCGTCTGAGCTGAGTTGGCAAGGTGGAATTGCGGCAGAAGCAGGAGTCCTAAAGCAGCGAGTTAAGGGCTGGGAAGAAATGCCATTTGAGCTGCCTTTGTATGAGAAGTTCCCCGGTCTGCTGTAACAGGACTGTGGAAAGCGAGTTGTTTGTCAGCTTCCTAAAGAGCTGGAGGCAAGACAGTTTATGGCTTGTCTCCAATTGAAGGATGGAGGCAGTGCTTTGTGCCTTCCACCTCTAGAGCAATGGAGGGCACGGCTGAGAGCAAAGGGCCCTTTCTGACATAGGTGCATTCTGACACTCTCTGACCCAGTGCACAATGGCGGTTTGCAAAAAGCCTATTGTCTGCTCCTGCTAAGCATGTGGCAGCACAGTCATGTGGGCTTCACCCCCGTTGCTTAAGGGGAAGATGTAGGCATTTCGTCTGAGGCGGGTTGGCAAGGTGGAACTGTGGCAGAAGCGGAATTCCTAAAGCGGCCAGTTAAGCAGTGGGAAGAAAGGGCGTTTGAGCTGCCTCGGTATGAGCGTTTCCTCGTATGCTGTAACAGCACTGTGGAAAGCGAGTTCTTTCCCAGCTTCCTAAAGAGCTGGAGGCAAGACAGTTTATGGCTTGTCTCCCATTGAAGGATGGAGGCAGTGCTTTGTGCCTTCCACCTCTACATCAATGGAGGGTGCGGCTGAGAGTTAAGGGGTCTTTCTGCCATTGGTGCCTTCTGACACTCTCCCAACCGTTGCACTTCGTGGTTAGTTAAAAGCCTATTGTCTCTCTCCTCCTCAGCATGTGGAACAACAATCCTATGGGCCTCATCCCCATTGCTCAAGGGGAAGATGTAGGAATTTCGTCTGAGCCGGGTTGGCAAGGTGGAAACGTGCAGGATGCAGATGTCCCAGACTGGCGAGTGAAGTGCTGAAAAGAAACGGCGTTCAGCCTCCTTTGTATGAGATGTTCCCAGGACGCTGTAAGAGCACTGTGGAAAGGGAGTTTTTTCTCCACTTCCTAAAGAGCTGGAAGCAGGCCAAGATGTGGTTTGTCTCCCATTGAGGGGTGGATCCAGAACCAGTGCCTTGTGCCTTCCACCTCGAGAGCAATGGAGGGCATGGCTGAGAGAAAAGGGGCCTTTCTGACATAGCTGCTTTCCGACACTCTCTAAGCAGTGTAAAATGGTGGTTGGAAAAAGGCATGCAGTTTATCGCCTCCTAAGCATGTGGATGCTCAATCCTTTGGGAATCAGCACAGTCGCTTCAGGGGAAGATGTAGGAATTTCGTCTGAGCTGGGTTGGCAAGGTGGAAATGCGGCAGAAGCAGATGTTGCAGATTGGTGAGTTAAGGGCTGAAAAGACACGGTGTTCAGCTGCCTTTGTATGAGACGTTCCCAGGACGCTGTAAGAGCACTGTGGAATGCGAGTGCTTTCCCAGCTTCCTAAAGAGCTGGAAGCAGGACAGTTGCTGGCTTGTCTCCAATTGAAGGATGGAGGCAGTGCTTTGTGCCTTCCACCTCTAGAGCAATGGAGGGCACGGCTGAGATCCAAGGGCCCTTTCTGACATAGGTGCATTCTGACACTCTCTGAGCCAGTGCACAATGGCGGTTTGTAAAAAGCCTATTGTCTGCTCCTGCTAAGCATGCGGAAGCACAGTCATCTGGGCCTCGTCCCCGTTGCTGAAGGGGAAGATGTAGGCATTTCGTCTGAGCCGGGTTGGCCAGGTGGAAATGTGGCAGGAGCAGAAGTTCCAAATCTGCGAGTTAAGCGCTGAAAAGAAATGGCATATCAGCTGCCTTTGTATGAGATGTTGCCAGGACACAGAAAGAGCACTGTTGAAAGCGAGTTCTTGCTCAGCTTCCTAAAGAGATGGAAGGAAGATGGTCTGTGGCTTGTCGCCGCCTGAGGGGGGAGCCAGTGCATTGTGCATTCCACGTCTAGAGCAATGAAGGGCACGGCTGAGAGCAAAGGGGTCTTTCTGACATAGCTGCTTTCCGACACTCTCTCCAGCAGTGCACAATGGTGGTTGGAAAAAGGCGTGCAGTCTATCGCCTCCTAAGCACGTGGACGCTCAATCATTTGGGACTCAGCCCAGTTGCTTCAGGGGAAGATGTAGGCATTTCGTCTGAGCCGGGTTGGCAAGGTGGAATTGCGGCAGAAGCAGGAGTCCTACAGCTGCGAGTTAAGGGCTGGGAAGAAATGTCATTTGAGCTGCCTTGGTATGAGAAGTTCCCCGGTCTGCTGTAACAGGACTGTGGAAAGCGAGTTGTTTGTCAGCATCCTAAAGAGCTGGAGGCAAGACAGTTTATGGCTTGTCTCCAATTGAAGGATGGAGGCAGTGCTTTGTGCCTTCCACCTCTAGAGCAATGGAGGGCACGGCTGAGAGCAAAGGGCCCTTTCTGACATAGGTGCATTCTGACACTCTCTGACCCAGTGCACAATGGCGGTTTGTAAAAAGCCTATTGTCTGCTCCTGCTAAGCATGTGGCAGCACAATCATGTGGTCTTTGCCCCCGTTGCTTAAGGGGAAGATGTAGGCATTTCGTCTGAGGCGGGTTGGCAAGGTGGAACTGTGGCAGAAGCGGAAGTCCTAAAGCGGCCAGTTAAGCACTGGGAAGAAATGGCGTTTGAGCTGCCTCGGTATGAGAGTTTCCTCGTATGCTGTAACAGCACTGTGGAAAGCGAGTTCTTTCCCAGCTTCCTAAAGAGCTGGAGGCAAGACCGTTTATGGCTTGTCTCCCATTGAAGGATGGAGGCAGTGCTTTGTGCCTTCCACCTCTACAGCAATGGAGGGCGCGGCTGAGAGTAAAGGGGTCTTTCTGCCATTGGTGCTTTCTGACACTCTCCCAACCGTTGCACTTCGTGGTTAGTTAAAAGCCTATTGTCTCTCTCCTCCTCAGCATGTGGAACCACAATCCTATGGGCCTCATCCCAATTGCTCAAGGGGAGGATGTAGGCATTTCGTCTGAGCCGGGTTGGCAAGGTGGAAACGTGCAGGATGCAGATGTCCCAGACTGGCGAGTGAAGTGCTGAAAAGAAACGGCGTTCAGCCTCCTTTGTATGAGATGTTCCCAGGACGCTGTAAGAGCACTGTGGAAAGGGAGTTTTTCTCCACTTCCTAAAGGGCTGGAAGCAGGCCAAGATGTGGTTTGTCTCCCATTGAGGGGTGGATCCAGAACCAGTGCCTTGTGCCTTCCACCTCGAGAGCAATGGCGGACATGGCTGAGAGCAAAGGGGCCTTTCTGACATAGCTGCTTTCCGATGCTCTCTAAGCAGTGTAAAATGGTGGTTGGAAAAAGGCATGCAGTTTAGTGCCTCCTAAGCATGTGGATGCTCAATCCTTTGGGAATCAGCAGAGTCGCTTCAGGGGAAGATGTAGGCATTTCGTCTGAGCCGGGTTGGCAAGGTGGAAATGCGGCAGAAGCAGATGTTGCAGATTGGTGAGTTAAGGGCTGAAAAGACACGGTGTTCAGCTGCCTTTGTATGAGACGTTCCCAGGACGCTGTAAGAGCACTGTGGAATGCGAGTGCTTTCCCAGCTTCCTAAAGAGCTGGAAGCAGGACAGTTGCTGGCTTGTCTCCAATTGAAGGATGGAGGCAGTGCTTTGTGCCTTCCACCTCTAGAGCAATGGAGGGCACGGCTGAGATCCAAGGGCCCTTTCTGACATAGGTGCATTCTGACACTCTCTGACCCAGTGCACAATGGCGGTTCGTAAAAAGCCTATTGTCTGCTCCTGCTAAGCATGCGGAAGCACAGTCATCTGGGCCTCGTCCCCGTTGCTGAAGGGGAAGATGTAGACATTTCGTCTGAGCCGGGTTGGCCAGGTGGAAATGTGGCAGGAGCAGAAGTTCCAAATCTGCGAGTTAAGCGCTGAAAAGAATTGGCATATCAGCTGCCTTTGTATGAGATGTTGCCAGGACACAGAAAGAGCACTGTTGAAAGCGAGTTCTTGCTCAGCTTCCTAAAGAGATGGAAGGAAGATGGTCTGTGGCTTGTCGCCGCTTGAGGGGGGGAGCCAGTGCATTGTGCATTCCACGTCTAGAGCAATGAAGGGCACGGCTGAGAGCAAAGGGGTCTTTCTGACATAGCTGCTTTCCGACACTCTCTCCAGCAGTGCACAATGGTGTTTGGAAAAAGGCGTGCAGTCTATCGCCTCCTAAGCACGTGGACGCTCAATCATTTGGGAGTCAGCCCAGTTGCTTCAGGGGAAGATGTAGGCATTTCGTCTGAGCTGAGTTGGCAAGGTGGAATTGCGGCAGAAGCAGGAGTCCTAAAGCAGCGAGTTAAGGGCTGGGAAGAAATGCCATTTGAGCTGCCTTTGTATGAGAAGTTCCCCGGTCTGCTGTAACAGGACTGTGGAAAGCGAGTTGTTTGTCAGCTTCCTAAAGAGCTGGAGGCAAGACAGTTTATGGCTTGTCTCCAATTGAAGGATGGAGGCAGTGCTTTGTGCCTTCCACCTCTAGAGCAATGGAGGGCACGGCTGAGAGCAAAGGGCCCTTTCTGACATAGGTGCATTCTGACACTCTCTGACCCAGTGCACAATGGCGGTTTGCAAAAAGCCTATTGTCTGCTCCTGCTAAGCATGTGGCAGCACAGTCATGTGGGCTTCACCCCCGTTGCTTAAGGGGAAGATGTAGGCATTTCGTCGGAGCCGGGTTGGCAAGGTGGAACTGTGGCAGAAGCGGAAGTCCTAAAGCGGCCAGTTAAGCACTGGGAAGAAAGGGCGTTTGAGCTGCCTCGGTATGAGCGTTTCCTCGTATGCTGTAACAGCACTGTGGAAAGCGAGTTCTTTCCCAGCTTCCTAAAGAGCTGGAGGCAAGACAGTTTATGGCTTGTCTCCCATTGAAGGATGGAGGCAGTGCTTTGTGCCTTCCACCTCTACATCAATGGAGGGTGCGGCTGAGAGTTAAGGGGTCTTTCTGCCATTGGTGCCTTCTGACACTCTCCCAACCGTTGCACTTCGTGGTTAGTTAAAAGCCTATTGTCTCTCTCCTCCTCAGCATGTGGAACAACAATCCTATGGGCCTCATCCCCATTGCTCAAGGGGAAGATGTAGGAATTTCGTCTGAGCCGGGTTGGCAAGGTGGAAACGTGCAGGATGCAGATGTCCCAGACTGGCGAGTGAAGTGCTGAAAGGAAACGGCGTTCACACTCCTTTGTATGAGATGTTCCCAGGACGCTGTAAGAGCACTGTGGAAAGGGAGTTTTTTCTCCACTTCCTAAAGAGCTGGAAGCAGGCCAAGATGTGGTTTGTCTCCCATTGAGGGGTGGATCCAGAACGAGTGCCTTGTGCCTTCCACCTCGAGAGCAATGGAGGGCATGGCTGAGAGCAAAGGGGCCTTTCTGACATAGCTGCTTTCCGACGCTCTCTAAGCAGTGTAAAATGGTGGTTGGAAAAAGGCATGCAGTTTATCGCCTCCTAAGCATGTGGATGCTCAATCCTTTGGGAATCAGCACAGTCGCTTCAGGGGAAGATGTAGGAATTTCGTCTGAGCCGGGTTGGCAAGGTGGAAATGCGGCAGAAGCAGATGTTGCAGATTGGTGAGTTAAGGGCTGAAAAGACACGGTGTTCAGCTGCCTTTGTATGAGACGTTCCCAGGACGCTGTAAGAGCACTGTGGAATGCGAGTGATTTCCCAGCTTCCTAAAGAGCTGGAAGCAGGACAGTTGCTGGCTTGTCTCCAATTGAAGGATGGAGGCAGTGCTTTGTGCCTTCCACCTCTAGAGCAATGGAGGGCACGGCTGAGATCCAAGGGCCCTTTCTGACATAGGTGCATTCTGACACTCTCTGAGCCAGTGCACAATGGCGGTTTGTAAAAAGCCTATTGTCTGCTCCTGCTAAGCATGCGGAAGCACAGTCATCTGGGCCTCGTCCCCGTTGCTGAAGGGGAAGATGTAGGCATTTCGTCTGAGCCGGGTTGGCCAGGTGGAAATGTGGCAGGAGCAGAAGTTCCAAATCTGCGAGTTAAGTGCTGAAAACAAATGGCATATCAGCTGCCTTTGTATGAGATGTTGCCAGGACACAGAAAGAGCACTGTTGAAAGCGAGTTCTTGCTCAGCTTCCTAAAGAGATGGAAGGAAGATGGTCTGTGGCTTGTCGCCGCCTGAGGGGGGAGCCAGTGCATTGTGCATTCCACGTCTAGAGCAATGAAGGGCACGGCTGAGAGCAAAGGGGTCTTTCTGACATAGCTGCTTTCCGACACTCTCTCCAGCAGTGCACAATGGTGGTTGGAAAAAGGCGTGCAGTCTATCGCCTCCTAAGCACGTGGACGCTCAATCATTTGGGACTCAGCCCAGTTGCTTCAGGGGAAGATGTAGGCATTTCGTCTGAGCCGGGTTGGCAAGGTGGAATTGCGGCAGAAGCAGGAGTCCTACAGCTGCGAGTTAAGGGCTGGGAAGAAATGTCATTTGAGCTGCCTTGGTATGAGAAGTTCCCCGGTCTGCTGTAACAGGACTGTGGAAAGCGAGTTGTTTGTCAGCATCCTAAAGAGCTGGAGGCAAGACAGTTTATGGCTTGTCTCCAATTGAAGGATGGAGGCAGTGCTTTGTGCCTTCCACCTCTAGAGCAATGGAGGGCACGGCTGAGAGCAAAGGGCCCTTTCTGACATAGGTGCATTCTGACACTCTCTGACCCAGTGCACAATGGCGGTTTGTAAAAAGCCTATTGTCTGCTCCTGCTAAGCATGTGGCAGCACAATCATGTGGTCTTTGCCCCCGTTGCTTAAGGGGAAGATGTAGGCATTTCGTCTGAGGCGGGTTGGCAAGGTGGAACTGTGGCAGAAGCGGAAGTCCTAAAGCGGCCAGTTAAGCACTGGGAAGAAATGGCGTTTGAGCTGCCTCGGTATGAGAGTTTCCTCGTATGCTGTAACAGCACTGTGGAAAGCGAGTTCTTTCCCAGCTTCCTAAAGAGCTGGAGGCAAGACCGTTTATGGCTTGTCTCCCATTGAAGGATGGAGGCAGTGCTTTGTGCCTTCCACCTCTACAGCAATGGAGGGCGCGGCTGAGAGTAAAGGGGTCTTTCTGCCATTGGTGCTTTCTGACACTCTCCCAACCGTTGCACTTCGTGGTTAGTTAAAAGCCTATTGTCTCTCTCCTCCTCAGCATGTGGAACCACAATCCTATGGGCCTCATCCCAATTGCTCAAGGGGAGGATGTAGGCATTTCGTCTGAGCCGGGTTGGCAAGGTGGAAACGTGCAGGATGCAGATGTCCCAGACTGGCGAGTGAAGTGCTGAAAAGAAACGGCGTTCAGCCTCCTTTGTATGAGATGTTCCCAGGACGCTGTAAGAGCACTGTGGAAAGGGAGTTTTTCTCCACTTCCTAAAGGGCTGGAAGCAGGCCAAGATGTGGTTTGTCTCCCATTGAGGGGTGGATCCAGAACCAGTGCCTTGTGCCTTCCACCTCGAGAGCAATGGCGGACATGGCTGAGAGCAAAGGGGCCTTTCTGACATAGCTGCTTTCCGATGCTCTCTAAGCAGTGTAAAATGGTGGTTGGAAAAAGGCATGCAGTTTAGTGCCTCCTAAGCATGTGGATGCTCAATCCTTTGGGAATCAGCAGAGTCGCTTCAGGGGAAGATGTAGGCATTTCGTCTGAGCCGGGTTGGCAAGGTGGAAATGCGGCAGAAGCAGATGTTGCAGATTGGTGAGTTAAGGGCTGAAAAGACACGGTGTTCAGCTGCCTTTGTATGAGACGTTCCCAGGACGCTGTAAGAGCACTGTGGAATGCGAGTGCTTTCCCAGCTTCCTAAAGAGCTGGAAGCAGGACAGTTGCTGGCTTGTCTCCAATTGAAGGATGGAGGCAGTGCTTTGTGCCTTCCACCTCTAGAGCAATGGAGGGCACGGCTGAGATCCAAGGGCCCTTTCTGACATAGGTGCATTCTGACACTCTCTGACCCAGTGCACAATGGCGGTTCGTAAAAAGCCTATTGTCTGCTCCTGCTAAGCATGCGGAAGCACAGTCATCTGGGCCTCGTCCCCGTTGCTGAAGGGGAAGATGTAGACATTTCGTCTGAGCCGGGTTGGCCAGGTGGAAATGTGGCAGGAGCAGAAGTTCCAAATCTGCGAGTTAAGCGCTGAAAAGAATTGGCATATCAGCTGCCTTTGTATGAGATGTTGCCAGGACACAGAAAGAGCACTGTTGAAAGCGAGTTCTTGCTCAGCTTCCTAAAGAGATGGAAGGAAGATGGTCTGTGGCTTGTCGCCGCTTGAGGGGGGGAGCCAGTGCATTGTGCATTCCACGTCTAGAGCAATGAAGGGCACGGCTGAGAGCAAAGGGGTCTTTCTGACATAGCTGCTTTCCGACACTCTCTCCAGCAGTGCACAATGGTGTTTGGAAAAAGGCGTGCAGTCTATCGCCTCCTAAGCACGTGGACGCTCAATCATTTGGGAGTCAGCCCAGTTGCTTCAGGGGAAGATGTAGGCATTTCGTCTGAGCTGAGTTGGCAAGGTGGAATTGCGGCAGAAGCAGGAGTCCTAAAGCAGCGAGTTAAGGGCTGGGAAGAAATGCCATTTGAGCTGCCTTTGTATGAGAAGTTCCCCGGTCTGCTGTAACAGGACTGTGGAAAGCGAGTTGTTTTTCAGCTTCCTAAAGAGCTGGAGGCAAGACAGTTTATGGCTTGTCTCCAATTGAAGGATGGAGGCAGGGCTTTGTGCCTTCCACCTCTAGAGCAATGGAGGGCACGGCTGAGAGCAAAGGGCCCTTTCTGACATAGGTGCATTCTGACACTCTCTGACCCAGTGCACAATGGCGGTTTGCAAAAAGCCTATTGTCTGCTCCTGCTAAGCATGTGGCAGCACAGTCATGTGGGCTTCACCCCCGTTGCTTAAGGGGAAGATGTAGGCATTTCGTCGGAGCCGGGTTGGCAAGGTGGAACTGTGGCAGAAGCGGAAGTCCTAAAGCGGCCAGTTAAGCACTGGGAAGAAAGGGCATTTGAGCTGCCTCGGTATGAGCGTTTCCTCGTATGCTGTAACAGCACTGTGGAAAGCGAGTTCTTTCCCAGCTTCCTAAAGAGCTGGAGGCAAGACAGTTTATGGCTTGTCTCCCATTGAAGGATGGAGGCAGTGCTTTGTGCCTTCCACCTCAACATCAATGGAGGGTGCGGCTGAGAGTTAAGGGGTCTTTCTGCCATTGGTGCCTTCTGACACTCTCCCAACCGTTGCACTTCGTGGTTAGTTAAAAGCCTATTGTCTCTCTCCTCCTCAGCATGTGGAACAACAATCCTATGGGCCTCATCCCCATTGCTCAAGGGGAAGATGTAGGAATTTCGTCTGAGCCGGGTTGGCAAGGTGGAAACGTGCAGGATGCAGATGTCCCAGACTGGCGAGTGAAGTGCTGAAAAGAAACGGCGTTCAGCCTCCTTTGTATGAGATGTTCCCAGGACGCTGTAAGAGCACTGTGGAAAGGGAGTTTTTTCTCCACTTCCTAAAGAGCTGGAAGCAGGCCAAGATGTGGTTTGTCTCCCATTGAGGGGTGGATCCAGAACCAGTGCCTTGTGCCTTCCACCTCGAGAGCAATGGAGGGCATGGCTGAGAGCAAAGGGGCCTTTCTGACATAGCTGCTTTCCGACGCTCTCTAAGCAGTGTAAAATGGTGGTTGGAAAAAGGCATGCAGTTTATCGCCTCCTAAGCATGTGGATGCTCAATCATTTGGGAATCAGCACAGTCGCTTCAGGGGAAGATGTAGGAATTTCGTCTGAGCCGGGTTGGCAAGGTGGAAATGCGGCAGAAGCAGATGTTGCAGATTGGTGAGTTAAGGGCTGAAAAGACACGGTGTTCAGCTGCCTTTGTATGAGACGTTCCCAGGACGCTGTAAGAGCACTGTGGAATGCGAGTGCTTTCCCAGCTTCCTAAAGAGCTGGAAGCAGGACAGTTGCTCTCTTGTCTCCAATTGAAGGATGGAGGCAGTGCTTTGTGCCTTCCACCTCTAGAGCAATGGAGGGCACGGCTGAGATCCAAGGGCCCTTTCTGACATAGGTGCATTCTGACACTCTCTGAGCCAGTGCACAATGGCGGTTTGTAAAAAGCCTATTGTCTGCTCCTGCTAAGCATGCGGAAGCACAGTCATCTGGGCCTCGTCCCCGTTGCTGAAGGGGAAGATGTAGGCATTTCGTCTGAGCCGGGTTGGCCAGGTGGAAATGTGGCAGGAGCAGAAGTTCCAAATCTGCGAGTTAAGCCCTGAAAAGAATTGGCATATCAGCTGCCTTTGTATGAGATGTTGCCAGGACACAGAAAGAGCACTGTTGAAAGCGAGTTCTTGCTCAGCTTCCTAAAGAGATGGAAGGAAGATGGTCTGTGGCTTGTCGCCGCTTGAGGGGGGAGCCAGTGCATTGTGCATTCCACATCTAGAGCAATGAAGGGCACGGCTGAGAGCAAAGGGGTCTTTCTGACATAGCTGCTTTCCGACACTCTCTCCAGCAGTGCACAATGGTGGTTGGAAAAAGGCGTGCAGTCTATCGCCTCCTAAGCAAGTGGACGCTCAATCATTTGGGACTCAGCCCAGTTGCTTCAGGGGAAGATGTAGGCATTTCGTCTGAGCCGGGTTGGCAAGGTGGAATTGCGGCAGAAGCAGGAGTCCTACAGCTGCGAGTTAAGGGCTGGGAAGAAATGTCATTTGAGCTGCCTTGGTATGAGAAGTTCCCCGGTCTGCTGTAACAGGACTGTGGAAAGCGAGTTGTTTGTCAGCATCCTAAAGAGCTGGAGGCAAGACAGTTTATGGCTTGTCTCCAATTGAAGGATGGAGGCAGTGCTTTCTGCCTTCCACCTCTAGAGCAATGGAGGGCACGGCTAAGAGCAAAGGGCCCTTTCTGACATAGGTGCATTCTGACACTCTCTGATCCAGTGCACAATGGCGGTTTGCAAAAAGCCTATTGTCTGCTCCTGCTAAGCATGTGGAACCACAATCCTATGGGCCTCATCCCAATTGCTCAAGGGGAGGATGTAGGCATTTCGTCTGAGCCGGGTTGGCAAGGTGGAAACGTGCAGGATGCAGATGTCCCAGACTGGCGAGTGAAGTGCTGAAAAGAAACGGCGTTCAGCCTCCTTTGTATGAGATGTTCCCAGGACGCTGTAAGAGCACTGTGGAAAGGGAGTTTTTCTCCACTTCCTAAAGGGCTGGAAGCAGGCCAAGATGTGGTTTGTCTCCCATTGAGGGGTGGATCCAGAACCAGTGCCTTGTGCCTTCCACCTCGAGAGCAATGGAGGGCATGGCTGAGAGCAAAGGGGCCTTTCTGACATAGCTGCTTTCCGACGCTCTCTAAGCAGTGTAAAATGGTGGTTGGGAAAAGGCATGCAGTTTATCGCCTCCTAAGCATGCAGATGCTCAATCATTTGGGAATCAGCACAGTCGCTTCAGGGGAAGATGTAGGCATTTCGTCTGAGCCGGGTTGGCAAGGTGGAAATGCGGCAGAAGCAGATGTTGCAGATGGGTGAGTTAAGGGCTGAAAAGACACGGTGTTCAGCTGCCTTTGTATGAGACGTTCCCAGGACGCTGTAAGAGCACTGTGCAATGCGAGTGCTTTCCCAGCTTCCTAAAGAGCTGGAAGCAGGACAGTTGCTCTCTTGTCTCCAATTGAAGGATGGAGGCAGTGCTTTGTGCCTTCCACCTCTAGAGCAATGGAGGGCACGGCTGAGATCCAAGGGCCCTTTCTGACATAGGTGCATTCTGACACTCTCTGAGCCAGTGCACAATGGCGGTTTGTAAAAAGCCTATTGTCTGCTCCTGCTAAGCATGCGGAAGCACAGTCATCTGGGCCTCGTCCCCGTTGCTGAAGGGGAAGATGTAGACATTTCGTCTGAGCCGAGTTGGCCAGGTGGAAATGTGGCAGGAGCAGAAGTTCCAAATCTGCAAGTTAAGCGCTGAAAAGAAATGGCATATCAGCTACCTTTGTATGAGATGTTGCCAGGACACAGAAAGAGCACTGTTGAAAGCGAGTTCTTGCTCAGCTTCCTAAAGAGATGGAAGGAAGATGGTCTGTGGCTTGTCGCCCCTTGAGAGGTGGGCGGAACCAGTGCATTGTGCATGACACGTGTAGAGCAATGAAGGGCACGGCTGAGAGCAAAGGGGTCTTTCTGACATAGCTGCTTTCCGACACGCTCTCCAGCAGTGCGCAATGCTGGTTGGAAAAAGGCGTGCAGTCTATCGCCTCCTAAGCACGTGGACGCTCAATCATTTGGGACTCAGCCCAGTTGCTTCAGGGGAAGATGTAGGCATTTCGTCTGAGCCGGGTTGGCAAGGTGGAATTGCGGCAGAAGCAGGATTCCTACAGCTGCGAGTTAAGGGCTGGGAAGAAATGCCATTTGAGCTGCCTTTGTATGAGAAGTTCCCCGGTCTGCTGTAACAGGACTGTGGAAAGCGAGTTGTTTGTCAGCTTGTTAAAGAGCTGGAGGCAAGACAGTTTATGGCTTGTCTCCAATTGAAGGATGGAGGCAGTGCTTTGTGCCTTCCACCTCTAGAGCAATGGAGGGCACGGCTGAGAGCAAAGGGGTCTTTCTGACATAGGTGCACTCTGACACTCTCTGACCCAGTGCACAATGTCTGTTTGTAAAAAGCCTATTGTCTGCTCCTGCTAAGCATGTGGCAGCACAATCGTGTGGGCTTCACCCCCGTTGCTTAAGGGGAAGATGTAGGCATTTCGTCTGAGGCGGGTTGGAAAGGTGGAACTGTGGCAGAAGCGGAAGTCCTAAAGCGGCCAGTTAAGCACTGGGAAGAAATGGCGTTTGAGCTGCCTCGGTATGAGAGTTTCCTCGTATGCTGTAACAGCACTGTGGAAAGCGAGTTCTTTCCCAGCTTCGTAAAGAGCTGGAGGCAAGACAGTTTATGGCTTGTCTCCCATTGAAGGATGGAGGCAGTGCTTTGTGCCTTCCACCTCTACAGCAATGGAGGGCACGGCTGAGAGTAAAGGGGTCTTTCTGCCATTGGTGCTTTCTGACACTCTCCCAACCGTTGCACTTCGTGGTTAGTTAAAAGCCTATTGTCTCTCTCCTCCTCAGCATGTGGAACCACAATCCTATGGGCCTCATCCCAATTGCTCAAGGGGAGGATGTAGGCATTTCGTCTGAGCCGGGTTGTCATGGTGGAAACGTGCAGGATGCAGATGTCCCAGACTGGCGATTGAAGTGCTGAAAAGAAACGGCGTTCAGCCTCCTTTGTATGAGATGTTCCCAGGACGCTGTAAGAGCACTGTGGAAAGGGAGTTCATTCTCCACTTCCTAAAGAGCTGGAAGCAGGCCAAGATGTGGTTTGTCTCCCATTGAGGGGTGGATCCAGAACCAGTGCCTTGTGCCTTCCACCTCGAGAGCAATGGAGGGCATGGCTGAGAGCAAAGGGGCCTTTCTGACATAGCTGCTTTCCGACGCTCTCTAAGCAGTGTAAAATTGTGGTTGGAAAAAGGCATGCAGTTTATCGCCTCCTAAGCATGTGGATGCTCAATCATTTGGGAATCAGCACAGTCGCTTCAGGGGAAGACATAGGCATTTCGTCTGAGCCGGGTTGGCAAGGTGGAAATGCGGCAGAAGCAGATGTTGCAGATTGGTGAGTTAAGGGCTGAAAAGACACGGTGTTCAGCTGCCTTTGTATGAGACGTTCCCAGGACGCTGTAAGAGCACTGTGCAATGCGAGTGCTTTCCCAGCTTCCTAAAGAGCTGGAAGCAGGACAGTTGCTGGCTTGTCTCCAATTGAAGGATGGAGGCAGTGCTTTGTGCCTTCCACCTCTAGAGCAATGGAGGGCATGGCTGAGATCCAAGGGCCCCTTCTGACATAGGTGCATTCTGACACTCTCTGACCCAGTGCACAATGGCGGTTTGTAAAAAGCCTACTGTCTGCTCCTGCTAAGCATGCGGAAGCACAGTCATCTGGGCCTCGTCCCCGTTGCTGAAGGGGAAGGTGTAGACATTTCGTCTGAGCCGGGTTGGCCAGGTGAAAATGTGGCAGGAGCAGAAGTTCCAAATCTGCGAGTTAAGCGCTGAAAAGAAATGGCATATCAGCTGCCTTTGTATGAGATGTTGCCAGGACACAGAAAGAGCACTGTTGAAAGCGAGTTCTTGCTCAGCTTCCTAAAGAGATGGAAGGAAGATGGTCTGTGGCTTGTCGCCGCTTGAGGGGGGGAGCCAGTGCATTGTGCATTCCACGTCTAGAGCAATGAAGGGCACGGCTGAGAGCAAAGGGGTCTTTCTGACATAGCTGCTTTCCGACACTCTCTCCAGCAGTGCACAATGGTGGTTGGAAAAAGGCGTGCAGTCTATCGCCTCCTAAGCACGTGGACGCTCAATCATTTGGGACTCAGCCCAGTTGCTTCAGGGGAAGATGTAGGCATTTCGTCTGAGCCGGGTTGGCAAGGTGGAATTGCGGCAGAAGCAGGAGTCCTACAGCTGCGAGTTAAGGGCTGGGAAGAAATGCCATTTAAGCTGCCTTGGTATGAGAAGTTCCCCGGTCTGCTCTAACAGGACTGTGGAAAGCGAGTTGTTTGTCAGCATCCTAAAGAGCTGGAGGCAAGACAGTTTATGGCTTGTCTCCAATTGAAGGATGGAGGCAGTGCTTTGTGCCTTCCACCTCTAGAGCAATGGAGGGCACGGCTGAGAGCAAAGGGGCCTTTCTGACATAGGTGCATTCTGAAACTCTCTGACCCAGTGCACAATGGCGGTTTGTAAAAAGCCTATTGTCTGCTCCTGCTAAGCATGTGGCAGCACAATCATGTGGGCTTCGCCCCCGTTGCTTACGGGGAAGATGTAGGCATTTCGTCTGAGCCGGGTTGGCAAGGTGGAACTGTGGCAGAAGCGGAAGTCCTAAAGCGGCCAGTTAAGCACTGGGAAGAAATGGCGTTTGAGCTGCCTCGGTATGAGAGTTTCCTCGTATGCTGTAACAGCACTGTGGAAAGCGAGTTCTTTCCCAGCTTGCTAAAGAGCTGGAGGCAAGACAGTTTATGGCTTGTCTCCCGTTGAAGGATGGAGGCAGTGCTTTGTGCCTTCCACCTCTACAGCAATGGAGGGCGCGGCTGAGAGTAAAGGGGTCTTTCTGCCATTGGTGCTTTCTGACACTCTCCCAACCGTTGCACTTCGTGGTTAGTTAAAAGCACATTGTCTCTCTCCTCCTCAGCATGTGGAACCACAATCCTATGGGCCTCATCCCCATTGCTCAAGGGGAAGATGTAGGCATTTCGTCTGAGCCGAGTTGGCAAGGTGGAAATGTGCAGGATGCAGATGTCCCAGACTGGCGAGTGAGGTGCTGAAAAGAAACGGCGTTCAGCCTCCTTTGTATGAGATGTTCCCAGGACGCTGCAAGAGCACTGTGGAAAGGGAGTTTTTTCTCCACTTCCTAAAGAGCTGGAAGCAGGCCAAGGTTTGGTTTGTCTCCCATTGAGGGGTGGATCCGGAACCAGTGCCTTGTGCCTTCCACCTCGAGAGCAATGGAGGGCATGGCTGAGAGCAAAGGGGCCTTTCTGACATAGCTGCTTTCCGACGCTCTCTAAGCTGTGTAAAATGGTGGTTGGAAAAAGGCATACAGTTTATCGCCTCCTAAGCATGTGGATGCTCAATCATTTGGGAATCAGCACAGTCGCTTCAGGGGAAGACGTAGGCATTTTGTCTGAGCCGGGTTGGCAAGGTGGAAATGCGGCAGAAGCAGATGTTGCAGATTGCTAGTTAAGGGCTGAAAAGACACGGTGTTCAGCTGCCTTTGTATGAGACGTTCCCAGGACGCTGTAAGAGCACTGTGCAATGGGAGTGCTTTCCCAGCTTCCTAAAGAGCTGGAAGCAGGACAGTTGCTGGCTTGTCTCCAATTGAAGGATGGAGGCAGTGCTTTGTGCCTTCCACCTCTAGAGCAATGGAGGGCACGGCTGAGATCCAAGGGCCCTTTCTGACATAGGTGCATTCTGACACTCTCTGAGCCAGTGCACAATGGCGGTTTGTAAAAAGCCTATTGTCTGCTCCTGCTAAGCATGCGGTAGCACAGTCATCTGGGCCTCGTCCCCGTTGCTGAAGGGGAAGATGTAGACATTTCGTCTGAGCCGGGTTGGCCTGGTGGAAATGTGGCAGGAGCAGAAGTTCCAAATCTGCGAGTTAAGCGCTGAAAAGAAATGGCCTATCAGCTGCCTTTGTATGAGATGTTGCCAGGACACAGAAAGAGCACTGTTGAAAGCGAGTTCTTGCTCAGCTTCCTAAAGAGATGGAAGGAAGATGGTGTGTGGCTTGTCGCCCCTTGAGGGGGGGAGCCAGTGCATTGTGCATTCCACGTCTAGAGCAATGAAGGGCACGGCTGAGAGCAAAGGGGTCTTTCTGACATAGCTGCTTTCCGACACTCTCTCCAGCAGTGCACAATGGTGGTTGGAAAAAGGCGTGCAGTCTATCGCCTCCTAAGCACGTGGACGCTCAATCATTTGGGACTCAGCCCAGTTGCTTCAGGGGAAGATGTAGGCATTTCGTCTGAGCCGGGTTGGCAAGGTGGAATTGCGGCAGAAGCAGGAGTCCTAAAGCTGCGAGTTAAGGGCTGGGAAGAAATGCCATTTGAGCTGCCTTGGTATGAGAAGTTCCCCGGTCTGCTGCAACAGGACTGTGGAAAGCGAGTTGTTTGTCAGCATCCTAAAGAGCTGGAGGCAAGCCAGTTTATGGCTTGTCTCCAATTGAAGGATGGAGGCAGTGCTTTGTGCCTTCCACCTCTAGAGCAATGGAGGGCACGGCTGAGAGCAAAGGGCCCTTTCTGACATAGGTGCATTCTGACACTCTCTGACCCAGTGCACAATGGCGGTTTGTTAAAAGCATATTGTCTGCTCCTGCTAAGCATGAGGCAGCACAATCATGTGGGTTTTGCCCCCGTTGCTTAAGGGCAAGATGTAGGCATTTCATCTGAGGCGGGTTGGGAAGGTTGAACTGTGGCAGAAGCGGAAGTCCTAAAGCGGCCACATAAGCACTGGGAAGAAATGGCGTTTGAGCTGCCTCGGTATGAGAGTTTCCTCGTATGCTGTAACAGCACTGTGGAAAGCGAGTTCTTTCCCAGCTTCCTAAAGAGCTGGAGGCAAGACAGTTTATGGCTTGTCTCCCATTGAAGGATGGAGGCAGTGCTTTGTGCCTTCCACCTCTACAGCAATGGAGGGCGCGGCTGAGAGTAAAGGGGTCTTTCTGCCATTGGTGCTTTCTGACACTCTCCCAACCGTTGCACTTCGTGGTTAGTTAAAAGCCTATTGTCTCTCTCCTCCTCAGCATGTGGAACCACAATCCTATGGGCCTCATCCCAATTGCTCAAGGGGAGGATGTAGGCATTTCGTCTGAGCCGGGTTGTCAAGGTGGAAACGTGCAGGATGCAGATGTCCCAGACTGGCGAGTGAAGTGCTGAAAAGAAACGGCGTTCAGCCTCCTTTGTATGAGATGTTCCCAGGACGCTGTAAGAGCACTGTGGAAAGGGAGTTTTTCTCCACTTCCTAAAGAGCTGGAAGCAGGCCAAGAGGTGGTTTGTCTCCCATTGAGGGGTGGATCCAGAACCAGTGCCTTGTGCCTTCCACCTCGAGAGCAATGGAGGGCATGGCTGAGAGCAAAGGGGCCTTTCTGACATAGCTGCTTTCCGATGCTCTCTAAGCAGTGTAAAATGGTGGTTGGAAAAAGGCATGCAGTTTATCGCCTCCTAAGCATGTGGATGCTCAATCATTTGGGAATCAGCACAGTCGCTTCAGGGGAAGATGTAGGTATTTCGACTGAACCGGGTTGGCAAGGTGGAAATGCGGCAGAAGTAGATGTTGCAGATTGGTGAGTTAAGGGCTGAAAAGACACGGTGTTCAGCTGCCTTTGTATGAGACGTTCCCAGGACGCTGTAAGAGCACTGTGCAATGCGAGTGCTTTCCCAGCTTCCTAAAGAGCTGGAAGCAGGACAGTTGCTGGCTTGTCTCCAATTGAAGGATGGAGGCAGTGCTTTGTGCCTTCCACCACTAGAGCAATGGAGGGCACGGCTGAGATCCAAGGGCCCTTTCTGACATAGGTGCATTCTGACACTCTCTGACCCAGTGCACAATGGCGGTTTGTAAAAAGCCTATTGTCTGCTCCTGCTAAGCATGCAGAAGCACAGTCATCTGGGCCTCGTCCCCGTTGCTGAAGGGTAAGATGTAGACATTTCGTCTGAGCCGGTTTGGCCAGGTGGAAATGTGGCAGGAGCAGAAGTTCCAAATCTGCGAGTTAAGCGCTGAAAAGAAATGGCACATCAGCTGCCTTTGTATGAGATGTTGCCAGGACACAGAAAGAGCACTGTTGAAAGCGAGTTCTTGCTCAGCTTCCTAAAGAGATGGAAGGAAGATGGTCTGTGGCTTGTCGCCGCTTGAGGGGGGGAGCCAGTGCATTGTGCATTCCACGTCTAGAGCAATGAAGGGCACGGCTGAGAGCAAAGGGGTCTTTCTGAGATATCTGCTTTCCGACACTCTCTCCAGCAGTGCACAATGGTGGTTGGAAAAAGGCGTGCAGTCTATCGCCTCCTAAGCACGTGGACGCTCAATCATTTGGGAGTCAGCCCAGTTGCTTCAGGGGAAGATGTAGGCATTTCGTCTGAGCCGGGTTGGCAAGGTGGAACTGTGGCAGAAGTGGAAGTCCTAAAGCGGCCAGGTAAGCACTGGGAAGAAATGGCGTTTGAGCTGCCTCGGTATGAGAGTTTCCTCGTATGCTGTAACAGCACTGTGGAAAGCGAGTTCTTTCCCAGCTTCCTAAAGAGCTGGAGGCAAGACAGTTTATGGCTTGTCTCCCTTTGAAGGATGGAGGCAGTGCTTTGTGCCTTCCACCTCTACAGCAATGGAGGGCACGGCTCAGAGTAAAGGGGTCTTTCTGCCATTGGTGCATTCTGACACTCTCCCAACCGTTGCACTTCGTGGTTAGTTAAAAGCCTATTGTCTCTCTCCTCCTCAGCATGTTTAACCACAATCCTATGGGCCTCATCCCAATTGCTCAAGGGGAGGATGTAGGCATTTCGTCTGAGCCGGGTTGTCAAGGTGGAAACGTGCAGGATGCAGATGTCCCAGACTGGCGAGTGAAGTGCTGAAAAGAAACGGCGTTCAGCCTCCGTTGTATGAGATGTTCCCAGGACGCTGTAAGAGCACTGTGGAAAGGGAGTTTTTTCTCCACTTCCTAAAGAGCTGGAAGCAGGCCAAGATGTGGTTTGTCTCCCATTGAGGGGTGGATCCAGAACCAGTGCCTTGTGCCTTCCACCTCGAGAGCAATGGAGGGCATGGCTGAGAGCAAAAGGGCCTTTCTGACATAGCTGATTTCCGACGCTCTCTAAGCAGTGTAAAATGGTGGTTGGAAAAAGGCATGCAGTTTAGTGCCTCCTAAGCATGTGGATGCTCAATCATTTGGGAATCAGCACAGTCGCTTCAGGGGAAGATGTAGGCATTTCGACTGAGCCGGGTTGGCAAGGTGGAAATGCGGCAGAAGCAGATGTTGCAGATTGGTGAGTTAAGGGCTGAAAAGACACGGTGTTCAGCTGCCTTTGTATGAGACGTTCCCAGGACGCTGTAAGAGCACTGTGCAATGCGAGTGCTTTCCCAGCTTCCTAAAGAGCTGGAAGCAGGACAGTTGCTGGCTTGTCTCCAATTGAAGGATGGAGGCAGTGCTTTGTGCCTTCCACCACTAGAGCAATGGAGGGCACGGCTGAGATCCAAGGGCCCTTTCTGACATAGGTGCATTCTGACACTCTCTGACCCAGTGCACAATGGCGGTTTGTAAAAAGCCTATTGTCTGCTCCTGCTAAGCATGCGGAAGCACAGTCATCTGGGCCTCGTCCCCGTTGCTGAATGGGAAGATGTAGACATTTCGTCTGAGCCGGGTTGGCCAGGTGGAAATGTGGCAGGAGCAGAAGTTCCAAATCTGCGAGTTAAGCGCTGAAAAGAAATGGCATATCAGCTGCCTTTGTATGAGATGTTGCCAGGACACAGAAAGAGCACTGTTGAAAGCGAGTTCTTGCTCAGCTTCCTAAAGAGATGGAAGGAAGATGGTCTGTGGCTTGTCGCCGCTTGAGGGGGGGAGCCAGTGCATTGTGCATTCCACGTCTAGAGCAATGAAGGGCACGGCTGAGAGCAAAGGGGTCTTTCTGACATAGCTGCTTTCCGACACTCTCTCCAGCAGTGCACAATGGTGGTTGGAAAAAGGCGTGCAGTCTATCGCCTCCTAAGCACGTGGACGCTCAATCATTTGGGACTCAGCCCAGTTGCTTCAGGGGAAGATGTAGGCATTTCGTCTGAGCCGGGTTGGCAAGGTGGAATTGCGGCAGAAGCAGGACTCCTAAAGCTGCGAGTTAAGGGCTGGGAAGAAATGCCATTTGAGCTGCCTTGGTATGACAAGTTAACCGGTCTGCTGTAACAGGACTGCGGAAAGCGAGTTGTTTGTCAGCATCCTAAAGAGCTGGAGGCAAGACAGTTTATGGCTTGTCTCCAATTGAAGGATGGAGGCAGTGCTTTCTGCCTTCCACCTCTAGAGCAATGGAGGGCACGGCTGAGAGCAAAGGGCCCTTTCTGACATAGGTGCATTCTGACACTCTCTGACCCAGTGCACAATGGCGGTTTGTAAAAAGCCTATTGTCTGCTCCTGCTAAGCATGTGGCAGCACAATCATGTGGGCTTCGCCCCCGTTGCTTAAGGGGAAGATGTAGGCATTTCGTCTGAGCCGGGTTGGCAAGGTGGAACTGTGGCAGAAGCGGAAGTCCTAAAGCGGCCAGTTAAGCACTGGGAAGAAATGGCGTTTGAGCTGCCTCGGTATGAGAGTTTCCTCGTATGCTGTAACAGCACTGTGGAAAGCGAGTTCTTTCCCAGCTTCCTAAAGAGCTGGAGGCAAGACAGTTTATGGCTTGTCTCCCATTGAAGGATGGAGGCAGTGCTTTGTGCCTTCCACCTCTACAGCAATGGAGGGCGCGGGTGAGAGTTAAGGGGTCTTTCTGCCATTGGTGCTTTCTGACACTCTCCCAACCATTGCACTTCGTGGTTAGTTAAAAGCCTATTGTCTCTCTCCTCCTCAGCATGTGGAACCACAATCCTGTGGGCCTCATCCCAATTGCTCAAGGGGAGGATGTAGGCATTTCGTCTGAACCGGGTTGTCAAGGTGGAAACGTGCAGGATGCAGATGTCCCAGACTGGCGAGTGAAGTGCTGAAAAGTAACGGCGTTCAACCTCCTTTGTATGAGATGTTCCCAGGACGCTGTAAGAGCACTGTGGAAAGGGAGTTTTTTCTCCACTTCCTAAAGAGGTGGAAGCAGGCCAAGATGTGGTTTGTCTCCCATTGAGGGGTGGATCCAGAACCAGTGCCTTGTGCCTTCCACCTCGAGAGCAATGGAGGGCATGGCTGAGAGCAAAGGGGCCTTTCTGACATAGCTGCTTTCCAACGCTCTCTAAGCAGTGTAAAATGGTGGTTGGAAAAAGGCATGCAGTTTATCGCCTCCTAAGCATGTGGATGCTCAATCCTTTGGGAATCAGCACAGTCGCTTCAGGGGAAGATGTAGGCATTTCGTCTGAGCCAGGTTGGCAAGGTGGAAATGCGGCAGAAGCAGATGTTGCAGATTGGTGAGTTAAGGTCTGAAAAGACACGGTGTTCAGCTGCCTTTGTATGAGACGTTCCCAGGACGCTATAAGAGCACTGTGCAATGCGAGTGCTTTCCCACCTTCCTAAAGAGCTGGAAGCAGGACAGTTGCTGGCTTGTCTCCAATTGAAGGATGGAGGCAGTGCTTTGTGCCTTCCACCACTAGAGCAATGGAGTGCACGGCTGAGATCCAAGGGCCCTTTCTGAAATAGGTGCATTCTGACACTCTCTGAGCCAGTGCACAATGGCAGTTTGTAAAAAGCCTATTGTCTGCTCCTGCTAAGCATGCAGAAGCACAGTCATCTGGGCCTCGTCCCCGTTGCTGAAGGGGAAGATGTAGACATTTCGTCTGAGCCGGGTTGGACTGGTGGAAATGTGGCAGGAGCAGAAGTTCCAAATCTGCGAGTTAAGCGCTGAAAAGAAATGGCATATCAGCTGCCTTTGTATGAGATGTTGTCAGGACACAGAAAGAGCACTGTTGAAAGCGAGTTCTTGCTCAGCTTCCTAAAGGGATGGAAGGAAGATGGTCTGTGGCTTGTCGCCGCTTGAGGGGGGGAGCCAGTGCATTGTGCATTCCACGTCTAGAGCAATGAAGGGCACGGCTGAGAGCAAAGGGGTCTTTCTGACATAGCTGCTTTCCCACACTCTCTCCAGCAGTGCACAATGGTGGTTGGAAAAAGGCGTGCAGTCTATCGCCTCCTAAGCACGTGGACGCTCAATCATTTGGGACTCAGCCCAGTTGCTTCAGGGGAAGATGTAGGCATTTCGTCTGAGCCGGGTTGGCAAGGTGGAATTGCGGCACAAGCAGGAGTCCTACAGCTGCGAGTTAAGGGCTGGGAAGAAATGCCATTTGAGCTGCCTTGGTATGAGAAGTTCCCCGGTCTGCTGTAACAGGACTGTGGAAAGCGAGTTGTTTGTCAGCATCCTAAAGAGCTGGAGGCAAGACAGTTTATGGCTTGTCTCCAATTGAAGGATGGAGGCAGTGCTTTCTGCCTTCCACCTCTAGAGCAATGGAGGGCACGGCTGAGAGCAAAGGGCCCTTTCTGACATAGGTGCATTCTGAAACTCTCTGACCCAGTGCGCAATGGCGGTTTGTAAAAAGCCTATTGTCTGCTCCTGCTAAGCATGTGGCAGCACAATCATGTGGGCTTCGCCCCCGTTGCTTAAGGGGAAGATGTAGGCATTTCGTCTGAGCCGGGTTGGCAAGGTGGAACTGTGGCAGAAGCGGAAGTCCTAAAGCGGCCAGTTAAGCACTGGGAAGAAATGGCGTTTGAGCTGCCTCGGTATGAGAGTTTCCTCGTATGCTGTAACAGCACTGTGGAAAGCGAGTTCTTTCCCAGCTTCCTAAAGAGCTGGAGGCAAGACCGTTTATGGCTTGTCTCCCATTGAAGGATGGAGGCAGTGCTTTGTGCCTTCCACCTCTACAGCAATGGAGGGCGCGGCTGAGAGTAAAGGGGTCTTTCTGCCATTGGTGCATTCTGACACTCTCTCAACCATTGCACTTCGTGGTTAGTTAAAAGCCTATTGTCTCTCTCCTCCTCAGCATGTGGAACCACAATCCTATGGGCCTCATCCCAATTGCTCAAGGGGAGGATGTAGGCATTTCGTTTGAGCCGGGTTCGCAAGGTGGAAAAGTGCAGGATGCAGATGTCCCAGACTGGCGAGTGAAGTGCTGAAAAGAAACGGCGTTCAGCCTCCTTTGTATGAGATGTTCCCAGGACGCTGTAAGAGCACTGTGGAAAGGGAGTTTTTTCTCCACTTCCTAAAGAGCTGGAAGCAGGCCAAGATGTGGTTTGTCTCCCATTGAGGGGTGGATCCAGAACCAGTGCCTTGTGCCTTCCACCTCGAGAGCAATGTAGGGCATGGCTGAGAACAAAGGGGCCTTTCTGACATAGCTGCTTTCCGACGCTCTCTAAGCAGTGTAAAATGGTGGTTGGAAAAAGGCATGCAGTTTATCGCCTCCTAAGCATGTGGATGCTCAATCCTTTGGGAATCAGCACAGTCGCTTCAGGGGAAGATGTAGGCATTTCGTCTGAGCCGGGTTGGCAAGGTGGAAATGCGGCAGAAGCAGATGTTGCAGATTTGTGAGTTAAGGGCTGAAAAGACACGATGTTCACCTGCCTTTGTATGAGACGTTCCCAGGACGCTGTAAGAGCACTGTGCAATGCGAGTGCTTTCCCAGCTTCCTAAAGAGCTGGAAGCAGGACAGTTGCTGGCTTGTCTCCAATTGAAGGATGGAGGCAGTGCTTTGTGCCTTCCACCACTAGAGCAATGGAGGGCACGGCTGAGATCCAAGGGCCCTTTCTGACATAGGTGCATTCTGACACTCTCTGAGCCAGTGCACAATGGCGGTTTGTAAAAAGCCTATTGTCTGCTCCTGCTAAGCATGCGGAAGCACAGTCATGTGGGCCTCGTCCCCGTTGCTGAAAGGGAAGATGTAGACATTTCGTCTGAGCCGGTTTGGCCAGGTGGAAATGTGGCAGGAGCAGAAGTTCCAAATCTGCGAGTTAAGCGCTGAAAAGAAATGGCATATCGGCTGCCATTGTATGAGATGTTGCCAGGACAAAGAAAGAGCACTGTTGAAAGTGAGTTCTTGCTCAGCTTCCTAAAGAGATGGAAGGAAGATGGTCTGTGGCTTGTCGCCGCTTGAGGGGGGGAGCCAGTGCATTGTGCATTCCACGTCTAGAGCAATGAAGGGCACGGCTGAGAGCAAAGGGGTCTTTCTGACATAGCTGCTTTCCGACACTCTCTCCAGCAGTGCACAATGGTGGTTGGAAAAAGGCGTGCAGTCTATCGCCTCCTAAGCACGTGGACGCTCAATCATTTGGGACTCAGCCCAGTTGCTTCAGGGGAAGATGTAGGCATTTCGTCTGAGCCGGGTTGGCAAGGTGGAATTGCGGCAGAAGCAGGAGTCCTAAAGCTGCGAGTTAAGGGCTGGGAAGAAATGCCATTTGAGCTGCCTTTGTATGAGAAGTTCCCCGGTCTACTGTAACAGGACTGTGGAAAGCGAGTTGTTTGTCAGCATCCTAAAGAGCTGGAGGCAAGACAGTTTATGGCTTGTCTCCCATTGAAGGATGGAGGCAGTGCTTTTTGCCTTCCACCTCTAGAGCAATGGAGGGCACGGCTGAGAGCAAAGGGCCCTTTCTGACATAGGTGCATTCTGACAGTCTCTGACCCAGTGCACAATGGCGGTTTGTAAAAAGCCTATTGTCTGCTCCTGCTAAGCATGCGGCAGCACAATCATGTGGGATTGCCCCCGTTGCTTAAGGGGAAGATGTAGGCATTTCGTCTGAGCCGGTTTGGCAAGGTGGAACTGTGGCAGAAGCGGAAGTCCTAAAGCGGCCAGTTAAGCACTGGGAAGAAATTGCGTTTGAGCTGCCTCGGTATGAGCGTTTCCTCGTATGCTGTAACAGCACTGTGGAAAGCGAGTTCTTTCCCAGCTTCCTAAAGAGCTGGAGGCAAGACAGTTTATGGCTTGTCTCCCATTGAAGGATGGAGGCAGTGCTTTGTGCCTTCCACCTCTACAGCAATGGAGGGCGCGGCTGAGAGTAAAGGGGTCTTTCTGCCATTGGTGCTTTCTGACACTCTCCCAACCGTTGCACTTCGTGGTTAGTTAAAAGCCTATTGTCTCTCTCCTCCTCAGCATGTGGAACCACAATCCTATGGGCCTCATCTCCATTGCTCAAGGGGAAGATGTAGGCATTTCGTCTGAGCCGGGTTGGCAAGGTGGAAACGTGCAGGATGCAGATGTCCCAGACTGGCGAGTGAAGTGCTGAAAGGAAACGGCGTTCACACTCCTTTGTATGAGATGTTCCCAGGACGCTGCAAGAGCACTGTGGAAAGGGAGTTTTTTCTCCACTTCCTAAAGAGCTGGAAGCAGGCCAAGGTTTGGTTTGTCTCCCATTGAGGGGTGGATCCGGAACCAGTGCCTTGTGCCTTCCACCTCGAGAGCAATGGAGGGCATGGCTGAGAGCAAAGGGGCCTTTCTGACATAGCTGCTTTCCGACGCTCTCTAAGCTGTGTAAAATGGTGGTTGGAAAAAGGCATGCAGTTTATCGCCTCCTAAGCATGTGGATGCTCAATCATTTGGGAATCAGCACAGTCGCTTCAGGGGAAGACGTAGGCATTTTGTCTGAGCCGGGTTGGCAAGGTGGAAATGCGGCAGAAGCAGATGTTGCAGATTGCTAGTTAAGGGCTGAAAAGACACGGTGTTCAGCTGCCTTTGTATGAGACGTTCCCAGGACGCTGTAAGAGCACTGTGCAATGGGAGTGCTTTCCCAGCTTCCTAAAGAGCTGGAAGCAGGACAGTTGCTGGCTTGTCTCCAATTGAAGGATGGAGGCAGTGCTTTGTGCCTTCCACCTCTAGAGCAATGGAGGGCACGGCTGAGATCCAAGGGCCCTTTCTGACATAGGTGCATTCTGACACTCTCTGAGCCAGTGCACAATGGCGGTTTGTAAAAAGCCTATTGTCTGCTCCTGCTAAGCATGCGGAAGCACAGTCATCTGGGCCTCGTCCCCGTTGCTGAAGGGGAAGATGTAGACATTTCGTCTGAGCCGGGTTGGCCAGGTGGAAATGTGGCAGGAGCAGAAGTTCCAAATCTGCGAGTTAAGCGCTGAAAAGAAATGGCCTATCAGCTGCCTTTGTATGAGATGTTGCCAGGACACAGAAAGAGCACTGTTGAAAGCGAGTTCTTGCTCAGCTTCCTAAAGAGATGGAAGGAAGATGGTGTGTGGCTTGTCGCCCCTTGAGGGGGGGAGCCAGTGCATTGTGCATTCCACGTCTAGAGCAATGAAGGGCACGACTGAGAGCAAAGGGGTCTTTCTGACATAGCTGCTTTCCGACACTCTCTCCAGCAGTGCACAATGGTGGTTGGAAAAAGGCGTGCAGTCTATCGCCTCCTAAGCACGTGGACGCTCAATCATTTGGGACTCAGCCCAGTTGCTTCAGGGGAAGATGTAGGCATTTCGTCTGAGCCGGGTTGGCAAGGTGGAACTGCGGCAGAAGCAGGAGTCCTACAGCTGCGAGTTAAGGGCTGCGAAGAAATGCCATTTCAGCTACCTTGGTATGAGAATTTCCCCGGTCTGCTGTAACAGGACTGTGGAAAGCGAGTTGTTTGTCAGCTTCCTAAAGAGCTGGAGGCAAGACAGTTTATGGCTTGTCTCCAATTGAAGGATGGAGGCAGTGCTTTGTGCCTTCCACCTCTAGAGCAATGGAGGGCACGGCTGAGAGCAAAGGGCCCTTTCTGACATAGGTGCATTCTGACACTCTCTGACCCAGTGCACAATGGGGGTCTGTAAAAAGCCTATTGTCTGCTCTTGCTAAGCATGTTGCAGCACAATCATGTGGGCGTCGCCCCCGTTGCTTAAGGGGAAGATGTAGGCATTTCGTCTGAGCCGGGTTGGCAAGGTTGAACTGTGGCAGAAGCGGAAGTCCTAAAGCGGCCACATAAGCACTGGGAAGAAATGGCGTTTGAGCTGCCTCGGTATGAGAGTTTCCTCGTATGCTGTAACAGCACTGTGGAAAGCGAGTTCTTTCCCAGCTTCCTAAAGAGCTGGAGGCAAGACAGTTTATGGCTTGTCTCCCATTGAAGGATGGAGGCAGTGCTTTGTGCCTTCCACCTCTACAGCAATGGAGGGCGCGGCTGAGAGTAAAGGGGTCTTTCTGCCATTGGTGCTTTCTGACACTCTCCCAACCGTTGCACTTCGTGGTTAGTTAAAAGCCTATTGTCTCTCTCCTCCTCAGCATGTGGAACCACAATCCTATGGGCCTCATCCCAATTGCTCAAGGGGAGGATGTAGGCATTTCGTCTGAGCCGGGTTGTCAAGGTGGAAACGTGCAGGATGCAGATGTCCCAGACTGGCGAGTGAAGTGCTGAAAAGAAACGGCGTTCAGCCTCCTTTGTATGAGATGTTCCCAGGACGCTGTAAGAGCACTGTGGAAAGGGAGTTTTTCTCCACTTCCTAAAGAGCTGGAAGCAGGCCAAGAGGTGGTTTGTCTCCCATTGAGGGGTGGATCCAGAACCAGTGCCTTGTGCCTTCCACCTCGAGAGCAATGGAGGGCATGGCTGAGAGCAAAGGGGCCTTTCTGACATAGCTGCTTTCCGATGCTCTCTAAGCAGTGTAAAATGGTGGTTGGAAAAAGGCATGCAGTTTATCGCCTCCTAAGCATGTGGATGCTCAATCATTTGGGAATCAGCACAGTCGCTTCAGGGGAAGATGTAGGTATTTCGACTGAACCGGGTTGGCAAGGTGGAAATGCGGCAGAAGTAGATGTTGCAGATTGGTGAGTTAAGGGCTGAAAAGACACGGTGTTCAGCTGCCTTTGTATGAGACGTTCCCAGGACGCTGTAAGAGCACTGTGCAATGCGAGTGCTTTCCCAGCTTCCTAAAGAGCTGGAAGCAGGACAGTTGCTGGCTTGTCTCCAATTGAAGGATGGAGGCAGTGCTTTGTGCCTTCCACCACTAGAGCAATGGAGGGCACGGCTGAGATCCAAGGGCCCTTTCTGACATAGGTGCATTCTGACACTCTCTGACCCAGTGCACAATGGCGGTTTGTAAAAAGCCTATTGTCTGCTCCTGCTAAGCATGCAGAAGCACAGTCATCTGGGCCTCGTCCCCGTTGCTGAAGGGTAAGATGTAGACATTTCGTCTGAGCCGGTTTGGCCAGGTGGAAATGTGGCAGGAGCAGAAGTTCCAAATCTGCGAGTTAAGCGCTGAAAAGAAATGGCACATCAGCTGCCTTTGTATGAGATGTTGCCAGGACACAGAAAGAGCACTGTTGAAAGCGAGTTCTTGCTCAGCTTCCTAAAGAGATGGAAGGAAGATGGTCTGTGGCTTGTCGCCGCTTGAGGGGGGGAGCCAGTGCATTGTGCATTCCACGTCTAGAGCAATGAAGGGCACGGCTGAGAGCAAAGGGGTCTTTCTGAGATATCTGCTTTCCGACACTCTCTCCAGCAGTGCACAATGGTGGTTGGAAAAAGGCGTGCAGTCTATCGCCTCCTAAGCACGTGGACGCTCAATCATTTGGGAGTCAGCCCAGTTGCTTCAGGGGAAGATGTAGGCATTTCGTCTGAGCCGGGTTGGCAAGGTGGAACTGTGGCAGAAGTGGAAGTCCTAAAGCGGCCAGGTAAGCACTGGGAAGAAATGGCGTTTGAGCTGCCTCGGTATGAGAGTTTCCTCGTATGCTGTAACAGCACTGTGGAAAGCGAGTTCTTTCCCAGCTTCCTAAAGAGCTGGAGGCAAGACAGTTTATGGCTTGTCTCCCATTGAAGGATGGAGGCAGTGCTTTGTGCCTTCCACCTCTACAGCAATGGAGGGCACGGCTGAGAGCAAAGGGGCCTTTCTGACATAGCTGCTTTCCGACGCTCTCTAAGCAGTGTAAAATGGTGGTTGGAAAAAGGCATGCAGTTTATCGCCTCCTAAGCATGTGGATGCTCAATCCTTTGGGAATCAGCACAGTCGCTTCAGGGGAAGATGTAGGCATTTCGTCTGAGCCGGGTTGGCAAGGTGGAAATGCGGCAGAAGCAGATGTTGCAGATTGGTGAGTTAAGGTCTGAAAAGACACGGTGTTCAGCTGCCTTTGTATGAGACGTTCCCAGGACGCTATAAGAGCACTGTGCAATGCGAGTGCTTTCCCACCTTCCTAAAGAGCTGGAAGCAGGACAGTTGCTGGCTTGTCTCCAATTGAAGGATGGAGGCAGTGCTTTGTGCCTTCCACCACTAGAGCAATGGAGTGCACGGCTGAGATCCAAGGGCCCTTTCTGAAATAGGTGCATTCTGACACTCTCTGAGCCAGTGCACAATGGCAGTTTGTAAAAAGCCTATTGTCTGCTCCTGCTAAGCATGCAGAAGCACAGTCATCTGGGCCTCGTCCCCGTTGCTGAAGGGGAAGATGTAGACATTTCGTCTGAGCCGGGTTGGACTGGTGGAAATGTGGCAGGAGCAGAAGTTCCAAATCTGCGAGTTAAGCGCTGAAAAGAAATGGCATATCAGCTGCCTTTGTATGAGATGTTGTCAGGACACAGAAAGAGCACTGTTGAAAGCGAGTTCTTGCTCAGCTTCCTAAAGGGATGGAAGGAAGATGGTCTGTGGCTTGTCGCCGCTTGAGGGGGGGAGCCAGTGCATTGTGCATTCCACGTCTAGAGCAATGAAGGGCACGGCTGAGAGCAAAGGGGTCTTTCTGACATAGCTGCTTTCCCACACTCTCTCCAGCAGTGCACAATGGTGGTTGGAAAAAGGCGTGCAGTCTATCGCCTCCTAAGCACGTGGACGCTCAATCATTTGGGACTCAGCCCAGTTGCTTCAGGGGAAGATGTAGGCATTTCGTCTGAGCCGGGTTGGCAAGGTGGAATTGCGGCACAAGCAGGAGTCCTACAGCTGCGAGTTAAGGGCTGGGAAGAAATGCCATTTGAGCTGCCTTGGTATGAGAAGTTCCCCGGTCTGCTGTAACAGGACTGTGGAAAGCGAGTTGTTTGTCAGCATCCTAAAGAGCTGGAGGCAAGACAGTTTATGGCTTGTCTCCAATTGAAGGATGGAGGCAGTGCTTTCTGCCTTCCACCTCTAGAGCAATGGAGGGCACGGCTGAGAGCAAAGGGCCCTTTCTGACATAGGTGCATTCTGAAACTCTCTGACCCAGTGCGCAATGGCGGTTTGTAAAAAGCCTATTGTCTGCTCCTGCTAAGCATGTGGCAGCACAATCATGTGGGCTTCGCCCCCGTTGCTTAAGGGGAAGATGTAGGCATTTCGTCTGAGCCGGGTTGGCAAGGTGGAACTGTGGCAGAAGCGGAAGTCCTAAAGCGGCCAGTTAAGCACTGGGAAGAAATGGCGTTTGAGCTGCCTCGGTATGAGAGTTTCCTCGTATGCTGTAACAGCACTGTGGAAAGCGAGTTCTTTCCCAGCTTCCTAAAGAGCTGGAGGCAAGACAGTTTATGGCTTGTCTCCCATTGAAGGATGGAGGCAGTGCTTTGTGCCTTCCACCTCTACAGCAATGGAGGGCGCGGCTGAGAGTAAAGGGGTCTTTCTGCCATTGGTGCATTCTGACACTCTCTCAACCATTGCACTTCGTGGTTAGTTAAAAGCCTATTGTCTCTCTCCTCCTCAGCATGTGGAACCACAATCCTATGGGCCTCATCCCAATTGCTCAAGGGGAGGATGTAGGCATTTCGTTTGAGCCGGGTTCGCAAGGTGGAAAAGTGCAGGATGCAGATGTCCCAGACTGGCGAGTGAAGTGCTGAAAAGAAACGGCGTTCAGCCTCCTTTGTATGAGATGTTCCCAGGACGCTGTAAGAGCACTGTGGAAAGGGAGTTTTTTCTCCACTTCCTAAAGAGCTGGAAGCAGGCCAAGATGTGGTTTGTCTCCCATTGAGGGGTGGATCCAGAACCAGTGCCTTGTGCCTTCCACCTCGAGAGCAATGTAGGGCATGGCTGAGAACAAAGGGGCCTTTCTGACATAGCTGCTTTCCGACGCTCTCTAAGCAGTGTAAAATGGTGGTTGGAAAAAGGCAAGCAGTTTATCGCCTCCTAAGCATGTGGATGCTCAATCCTTTGGGAATCAGCACAGTCGCTTCAGGGGAAGATGTAGGCATTTCGTCTGAGCCGGGTTGGCAAGGTGGAAATGCGGCAGAAGCAGATGTTGCAGATTTGTGAGTTAAGGGCTGAAAAGACACGGTGTTCACCTGCCTTTGTATGAGACGTTCCCAGGACGCTGTAAGAGCACTGTGCAATGCGAGTGCTTTCCCAGCTTCCTAAAGAGCTGGAAGCAGGACAGTTGCTGGCTTGTCTCCAATTGAAGGATGGAGGCAGTGCTTTGTGCCTTCCACCACTAGAGCAATGGAGGGCACGGCTGAGATCCAAGGGCCCTTTCTGACATAGGTGCATTCTGACACTCTCTGAGCCAGTGCACAATGGCGGTTTGTAAAAAGCCTATTGTCTGCTCCTGCTAAGCATGCGGAAGCACAGTCATGTGGGCCTCGTCCCCGTTGCTGAAAGGGAAGATGTAGACATTTCGTCTGAGCCGGGTTGCCCAGGTGGAAATGTGGCAGGAGCAGAAGTTCCAAATCTGCGAGTTAAGCGCTGAAAAGAAATGGCATATCGGCTGCCATTGTATGAGATGTTGCCAGGACAAAGAAAGAGCACTGTTGAAAGTGAGTTCTTGCTCAGCTTCCTAAAGAGATGGAAGGAAGATGGTCTGTGGCTTGTCGCCGCTTGAGGGGGGGAGCCAGTGCATTGTGCATTCCACGTCTAGAGCAATGAAGGGCACGGCTGAGAGCAAAGGGGTCTTTCTGACATAGCTGCTTTCCGACACTCTCTCCAGCAGTGCACAATGGTGGTTGGAAAAAGGCGTGCAGTCTATCGCCTCCTAAGCACGTGGACGCTCAATCATTTGGGACTCAGCCCAGTTGCTTCAGGGGAAGATGTAGGCATTTCGTCTGAGCCGGGTTGGCAAGGTGGAATTGCGGCAGAAGCAGGAGTCCTAAAGCTGCGAGTTAAGGGCTGGGAAGAAATGCCATTTGAGCTGCCTTTGTATGAGAAGTTCCCCGGTCTACTGTAACAGGACTGTGGAAAGCGAGTTGTTTGTCAGCATCCTAAAGAGCTGGAGGCAAGACAGTTTATGGCTTGTCTCCCATTGAAGGATGGAGGCAGTGCTTTTTGCCTTCCACCTCTAGAGCAATGGAGGGCACGGCTGAGAGCAAAGGGCCCTTTCTGACATAGGTGCATTCTGACAGTCTCTGACCCAGTGCACAATGGCCGTTTGTAAAAAGCCTATTGTCTGCTCCTGCTAAGCATGCGGCAGCACAATCATGTGGGATTGCCCCCGTTGCTTAAGGGGAAGATGTAGGCATTTCGTCTGAGCCGGTTTGGCAAGGTGGAACTGTGGCAGAAGCGGAAGTCCTAAAGCGGCCAGTTAAGCACTGGGAAGAAATTGCGTTTGAGCTGCCTCGGTATGAGCGTTTCCTCGTATGCTGTAACAGCACTGTGGAAAGCGAGTTCTTTCCCAGCTTCCTAAAGAGCTGGAGGCAAGACAGTTTATGGCTTGTCTCCCATTGAAGGATGGAGGCAGTGCTTTTTGCCTTCCACCTCTACAGCAATGGAGGGCGCGGCTGAGAGTAAAGGGGTCTTTCTGCCATTGGTGCTTTCTGACACTCTCCCAACCATTGCACTTCGTGGTTAGTTAAAAGCCTATTGTCTCTCTCCTCCTCAGCATGTGGAACCACAATCCTATGGGCCTCATCCCAATTGCTCAAGGGGAGGATGTAGGCATTTCGTCTGAGCCGGGTTGTCAAGGTGGAAACGTGCAGGATGCAGATGTCCCAGACTGGCGAGTGAAGTGCTGAAAAGAAACGGCGTTCAGCCTCCTTTGTATGAGATGTTCCCAGGACGCTGTAAGAGCACTGTGGAAAGGGAGTTTTTCTCCACTTCCTAAAGAGCTGGAAGCAGGCCAAGATGTGGTTTGTCTCCCATTGAGGGGTGGATCCAGAACCAGTGCCTTGTGCCTTCCACATCGAGAGCAATGGAGGGCATGGCTGAGAGCAAAGGGGCCTTTCTGACATAGCTGCTTTCCGACGCTCTCTAAGCAGTGTAAAATGGTGGTTGGAAAAAGGCATGCAGTTTATCGCCTCCTAAGCATGTGGATGCTCAATCCTTTGGGAATCAGCACAGTCGCTTCAGGGGAAGATGAAGGCATTTCGTCTGAGCCGGGTTGGCAAGGTGGAAATGCGGCAGAAGCAGATGTTGCAGATTGGTGAGTTAAGGGCTGAAAAGACACGGTGTTCAGCTGCCTTTGTATGAGATGTTCCCAGGACGCTGTAAGAGCACTGTGCAATGCGAGTGCTTTCCCAGCTTCCTAAAGAGCTGGAAGCAGGACAGTTGCTGGCTTGTCTCCAATTGAAGGATGGAGGCAGTGCTTTGTGCCTTCCACCACTAGAGCAATGGAGGGCACGGCTGAGATCCAAGGGCCCTTTCTGACATAGGTGCATTCTGACACTCTCTGAGCCAGTGCACAATGGCGGTTTGTAAAAAGCCTATTGTCTGCTCCTGCTAAGCATGCGGAAGCACAGTCATCTGGGCCTCGTCCCCGTTGCTGAAGGGGAAGATGTAGACATTTCGTTTGAGCCAGGTTGGCAAGGTGGAAATGTGGCAGGAGGACAAGTTCCAAATCTGCGAGTTAAGCGCTGAAAAGAAATGGCATATCAGCTGCCTTTGTATGAGATGTTGCCAGGACACAGAAAGAGCACTGTTGAAAGCGAGTTCTTGCTCAGCTTCCTAAAGAGATGGAAGGAAGATGGTCTGTGGCTTGTCGCCGCTTGAGGGGGGAGCCAGTGCATTGTGCATTCCACGTCTAGAGCAATGAAGGGCACGGCTGAGAGCAAAGGGGTCTTTCTGACATAGCTGCTTTCCGACACTCTCTCCAGCAGTGCACAATGGTGGTTGGAAAAAGGCGTGCAGTCTATCGCCTCCTAAGCACGTGGACGCTCAATCATTTGGGAGTCAGCCCAGTTGCTTCAGGGGAAGATGTAGGCATTTCGTCTGAGCCGAGTTGACAAGGTGGAATTGCGGCACAAGCAGGAGTCCTAAAGCTGCGAGTTAACGGCTGGGATGAAATGTCATTTGAGCTGCCTTGGTATGAGAAGTTCCCCAGTCTGCTGTAACAGGACTGTGGAAAGCGAGTTGTTTGTCAGCTTCCTAAAGAGCTGGAGGCAAGCCAGTTTATGGCTTGTCTCCCATTGAAGGATGGAGGCAGTGATTTGTTCCTTCCACCTCTAGAGCAATGGAGGGCACGGCTCAGAGCAAAGGGCCCTTTCTGACATAGGTGCATTCTGACACTCTCTGACCCAGTGCACAATGGCGGTTTGTAAAAAGCCTATTGTCTGCTCCTGCTAAGCATGTGGCAGCACAATCATGTGGGCTTCGCCCCCGTTGCTTAAGGGGAAGATGTAGGCATTTCGTCTGAGGCGGGTTGGCAAGGTCGAAGTGTGGCAGAAGGGGAAGTCCTAAAGCGGCCAGTTAAGCACTGGGAAGAAATGGCGTTTGAGCTGCCTCGGTATGAGCGTTTCCTCGTATGCTGTAACAGCACTGTGGAAAGCGAGTTCTTTAGCAGCTTCCTAAAGAGCTGGAGGCAAGACAGTTTATGGCTTGTCTCCCATTGAAGGATGGAGGCAGTGCTTTGTGCCTTCCACCTCTACAGCAATGGAGGGCGCGGCTGAGAGTAAAGGGGTCTTTCTGCCATTGGTGCTTTCTGACACTCTCCCAACCGTTGCACTTCGTGGTTAGTTAAAAGCCTATTGTCTCTCTCCTCCTCAGCATGTGGAACCACAATCCTATGGGCCTCATCCCAATTGCTCAAGGGGAGGATGTAGGCATTTCGTCTGAGCCGGGTTGTCAAGGTGGAAACGTGCAGGATGCAGATGTCCCAGACTGGCGAGTGAAGTGCTGAAAAGAAACGGCGTTCAGCCTCCTTTGTATGAGATGTTCCCAGGACGCTGTAAGAGCACTGTGGAAAGGGAGTTTTTCTCCACTTCCTAAAGAGCTGGAAGCAGGCCAAGAGGTGGTTTGTCTCCCATTGAGGGGTGGATCCAGAACCAGTGCCTTGTGCCTTCCACCTCGAGAGCAATGGAGGGCATGGCTGAGAGCAAAGGGGCCTTTCTGACATAGCTGCTTTCCGATGCTCTCTAAGCAGTGTAAAATGGTGGTTGGAAAAAGGCATGCAGTTTATCGCCTCCTAAGCATGTGGATGCTCAATCATTTGGGAATCAGCACAGTCGCTTCAGGGGAAGATGTAGGTATTTCGACTGAACCGGGTTGGCAAGGTGGAAATGCGGCAGAAGTAGATGTTGCAGATTGGTGAGTTAAGGGCTGAAAAGACACGGTGTTCAGCTGCCTTTGTATGAGACGTTCCCAGGACGCTGTAAGAGCACTGTGCAATGCGAGTGCTTTCCCAGCTTCCTAAAGAGCTGGAAGCAGGACAGTTGCTGGCTTGTCTCCAATTGAAGGATGGAGGCAGTGCTTTGTGCCTTCCACCACTAGAGCAATGGAGGGCACGGCTGAGATCCAAGGGCCCTTTCTGACATAGGTGCATTCTGACACTCTCTGACCCAGTGCACAATGGCGGTTTGTAAAAAGCCTATTGTCTGCTCCTGCTAAGCATGCAGAAGCACAGTCATCTGGGCCTCGTCCCCGTTGCTGAAGGGTAAGATGTAGACATTTCGTCTGAGCCGGTTTGGCCAGGTGGAAATGTGGCAGGAGCAGAAGTTCCAAATCTGCGAGTTAAGCGCTGAAAAGAAATGGCACATCAGCTGCCTTTGTATGAGATGTTGCCAGGACACAGAAAGAGCACTGTTGAAAGCGAGTTCTTGCTCAGCTTCCTAAAGAGATGGAAGGAAGATGGTCTGTGGCTTGTCGCCGCTTGAGGGGGGGAGCCAGTGCATTGTGCATTCCACGTCTAGAGCAATGAAGGGCACGGCTGAGAGCAAAGGGGTCTTTCTGAGATATCTGCTTTCCGACACTCTCTCCAGCAGTGCACAATGGTGGTTGGAAAAAGGCGTGCAGTCTATCGCCTCCTAAGCACGTGGACGCTCAATCATTTGGGAGTCAGCCCAGTTGCTTCAGGGGAAGATGTAGGCATTTCGTCTGAGCCGGGTTGGCAAGGTGGAACTGTGGCAGAAGTGGAAGTCCTAAAGCGGCCAGGTAAGCACTGGGAAGAAATGGCGTTTGAGCTGCCTCGGTATGAGAGTTTCCTCGTATGCTGTAACAGCACTGTGGAAAGCGAGTTCTTTCCCAGCTTCCTAAAGAGCTGGAGGCAAGACAGTTTATGGCTTGTCTCCCTTTGAAGGATGGAGGCAGTGCTTTGTGCCTTCCACCTCTACAGCAATGGAGGGCACGGCTGAGAGCAAAGGGGCCTTTCTGACATAGCTGCTTTCCAACGCTCTCTAAGCAGTGTAAAATGGTGGTTGGAAAAAGGCATGCAGTTTATCGCCTCCTAAGCATGTGGATGCTCAATCCTTTGGGAATCAGCACAGTCGCTTCAGGGGAAGATGTAGGCATTTCGTCTGAGCCAGGTTGGCAAGGTGGAAATGCGGCAGAAGCAGATGTTGCAGATTGGTGAGTTAAGGTCTGAAAAGACACGGTGTTCAGCTGCCTTTGTATGAGACGTTCCCAGGACGCTATAAGAGCACTGTGCAATGCGAGTGCTTTCCCACCTTCCTAAAGAGCTGGAAGCAGGACAGTTGCTGGCTTGTCTCCAATTGAAGGATGGAGGCAGTGCTTTGTGCCTTCCACCACTAGAGCAATGGAGTGCACGGCTGAGATCCAAGGGCCCTTTCTGAAATAGGTGCATTCTGACACTCTCTGAGCCAGTGCACAATGGCAGTTTGTAAAAAGCCTATTGTCTGCTCCTGCTAAGCATGCAGAAGCACAGTCATCTGGGCCTCGTCCCCGTTGCTGAAGGGGAAGATGTAGACATTTCGTCTGAGCCGGGTTGGACTGGTGGAAATGTGGCAGGAGCAGAAGTTCCAAATCTGCGAGTTAAGCGCTGAAAAGAAATGGCATATCAGCTGCCTTTGTATGAGATGTTGTCAGGACACAGAAAGAGCACTGTTGAAAGCGAGTTCTTGCTCAGCTTCCTAAAGGGATGGAAGGAAGATGGTCTGTGGCTTGTCGCCGCTTGAGGGGGGGAGCCAGTGCATTGTGCATTCCACGTCTAGAGCAATGAAGGGCACGGCTGAGAGCAAAGGGGTCTTTCTGACATAGCTGCTTTCCCACACTCTCTCCAGCAGTGCACAATGGTGGTTGGAAAAAGGCGTGCAGTCTATCGCCTCCTAAGCACGTGGACGCTCAATCATTTGGGACTCAGCCCAGTTGCTTCAGGGGAAGATGTAGGCATTTCGTCTGAGCCGGGTTGGCAAGCTGGAATTGCGGCACAAGCAGGAGTCCTACAGCTGCGAGTTAAGGGCTGGGAAGAAATGCCATTTGAGCTGCCTTGGTATGAGAAGTTCCCCGGTCTGCTGTAACAGGACTGTGGAAAGCGAGTTGTTTGTCAGCATCCTAAAGAGCTGGAGGCAAGACAGTTTATGGCTTGTCTCCAATTGAAGGATGGAGGCAGTGCTTTCTGCCTTCCACCTCTAGAGCAATGGAGGGCACGGCTGAGAGCAAAGGGCCCTTTCTGACATAGGTGCATTCTGAAACTCTCTGACCCAGTGCGCAATGGCGGTTTGTAAAAAGCCTATTGTCTGCTCCTGCTAAGCATGTGGCAGCACAATCATGTGGGCTTCGCCCCCGTTGCTTAAGGGGAAGATGTAGGCATTTCGTCTGAGCCGGGTTGGCAAGGTGGAACTGTGGCAGAAGCGGAAGTCCTAAAGCGGCCAGTTAAGCACTGGGAAGAAATGGCGTTTGAGCTGCCTCGGTATGAGAGTTTCCTCGTATGCTGTAACAGCACTGTGGAAAGCGAGTTCTTTCCCAGCTTCCTAAAGAGCTGGAGGCAAGACAGTTTATGGCTTGTCTCCCATTGAAGGATGGAGGCAGTGCTTTGTGCCTTCCACCTCTACAGCAATGGAGGGCGCGGCTGAGAGTAAAGGGGTCTTTCTGCCATTGGTGCATTCTGACACTCTCTCAACCATTGCACTTCGTGGTTAGTTAAAAGCCTATTGTCTCTCTCCTCCTCAGCATGTGGAACCACAATCCTATGGGCCTCATCCCAATTGCTCAAGGGGAGGATGTAGGCATTTCGTTTGAGCCGGGTTCGCAAGGTGGAAAAGTGCAGGATGCAGATGTCCCAGACTGGCGAGTGAAGTGCTGAAAAGAAACGGCGTTCAGCCTCCTTTGTATGAGATGTTCCCAGGACGCTGTAAGAGCACTGTGGAAAGGGAGTTTTTTCTCCACTTCCTAAAGAGCTGGAAGCAGGCCAAGATGTGGTTTGTCTCCCATTGAGGGGTGGATCCAGAACCAGTGCCTTGTGCCTTCCACCTCGAGAGCAATGTAGGGCATGGCTGAGAACAAAGGGGCCTTTCTGACATAGCTGCTTTCCGACGCTCTCTAAGCAGTGTAAAATGGTGGTTGGAAAAAGGCAAGCAGTTTATCGCCTCCTAAGCATGTGGATGCTCAATCCTTTGGGAATCAGCACAGTCGCTTCAGGGGAAGATGTAGGCATTTCGTCTGAGCCGGGTTGGCAAGGTGGAAATGCGGCAGAAGCAGATGTTGCAGATTTGTGAGTTAAGGGCTGAAAAGACACGGTGTTCACCTGCCTTTGTATGAGACGTTCCCAGGACGCTGTAAGAGCACTGTGCAATGCGAGTGCTTTCCCAGCTTCCTAAAGAGCTGGAAGCAGGACAGTTGCTGGCTTGTCTCCAATTGAAGGATGGAGGCAGTGCTTTGTGCCTTCCACCACTAGAGCAATGGAGGGCACGGCTGAGATCCAAGGGCCCTTTCTGACATAGGTGCATTCTGACACTCTCTGAGCCAGTGCACAATGGCGGTTTGTAAAAAGCCTATTGTCTGCTCCTGCTAAGCATGCGGAAGCACAGTCATGTGGGCCTCGTCCCCGTTGCTGAAAGGGAAGATGTAGACATTTCGTCTGAGCCGGGTTGCCCAGGTGGAAATGTGGCAGGAGCAGAAGTTCCAAATCTGCGAGTTAAGCGCTGAAAAGAAATGGCATATCGGCTGCCATTGTATGAGATGTTGCCAGGACAAAGAAAGAGCACTGTTGAAAGTGAGTTCTTGCTCAGCTTCCTAAAGAGATGGAAGGAAGATGGTCTGTGGCTTGTCGCCGCTTGAGGGGGGGAGCCAGTGCATTGTGCATTCCACGTCTAGAGCAATGAAGGGCACGGCTGAGAGCAAAGGGGTCTTTCTGACATAGCTGCTTTCCGACACTCTCTCCAGCAGTGCACAATGGTGGTTGGAAAAAGGCGTGCAGTCTATCGCCTCCTAAGCACGTGGACGCTCAATCATTTGGGACTCAGCCCAGTTGCTTCAGGGGAAGATGTAGGCATTTCGTCTGAGCCGGGTTGGCAAGGTGGAATTGCGGCAGAAGCAGGAGTCCTAAAGCTGCGAGTTAAGGGCTGGGAAGAAATGCCATTTGAGCTGCCTTTGTATGAGAAGTTCCCCGGTCTACTGTAACAGGACTGTGGAAAGCGAGTTGTTTGTCAGCATCCTAAAGAGCTGGAGGCAAGACAGTTTATGGCTTGTCTCCCATTGAAGGATGGAGGCAGTGCTTTTTGCCTTCCACCTCTAGAGCAATGGAGGGCACGGCTGAGAGCAAAGGGCCCTTTCTGACATAGGTGCATTCTGACAGTCTCTGACCCAGTGCACAATGGCCGTTTGTAAAAAGCCTATTGTCTGCTCCTGCTAAGCATGCGGCAGCACAATCATGTGGGATTGCCCCCGTTGCTTAAGGGGAAGATGTAGGCATTTCGTCTGAGCCGGTTTGGCAAGGTGGAACTGTGGCAGAAGCGGAAGTCCTAAAGCGGCCAGTTAAGCACTGGGAAGAAATTGCGTTTGAGCTGCCTCGGTATGAGCGTTTCCTCGTATGCTGTAACAGCACTGTGGAAAGCGAGTTCTTTCCCAGCTTCCTAAAGAGCTGGAGGCAAGACAGTTTATGGCTTGTCTCCCATTGAAGGATGGAGGCAGTGCTTTTTGCCTTCCACCTCTACAGCAATGGAGGGCGCGGCTGAGAGTAAAGGGGTCTTTCTGCCATTGGTGCTTTCTGACACTCTCCCAACCATTGCACTTCGTGGTTAGTTAAAAGCCTATTGTCTCTCTCCTCCTCAGCATGTGGAACCACAATCCTATGGGCCTCATCCCAATTGCTCAAGGGGAGGATGTAGGCATTTCGTCTGAGCCGGGTTGTCAAGGTGGAAACGTGCAGGATGCAGATGTCCCAGACTGGCGAGTGAAGTGCTGAAAAGAAACGGCGTTCAGCCTCCTTTGTATGAGATGTTCCCAGGACGCTGTAAGAGCACTGTGGAAAGGGAGTTTTTCTCCACTTCCTAAAGAGCTGGAAGCAGGCCAAGATGTGGTTTGTCTCCCATTGAGGGGTGGATCCAGAACCAGTGCCTTGTGCCTTCCACATCGAGAGCAATGGAGGGCATGGCTGAGAGCAAAGGGGCCTTTCTGACATAGCTGCTTTCCGACGCTCTCTAAGCAGTGTAAAATGGTGGTTGGAAAAAGGCATGCAGTTTATCGCCTCCTAAGCATGTGGATGCTCAATCCTTTGGGAATCAGCACAGTCGCTTCAGGGGAAGATGAAGGCATTTCGTCTGAGCCGGGTTGGCAAGGTGGAAATGCGGCAGAAGCAGATGTTGCAGATTGGTGAGTTAAGGGCTGAAAAGACACGGTGTTCAGCTGCCTTTGTATGAGATGTTCCCAGGACGCTGTAAGAGCACTGTGCAATGCGAGTGCTTTCCCAGCTTCCTAAAGAGCTGGAAGCAGGACAGTTGCTGGCTTGTCTCCAATTGAAGGATGGAGGCAGTGCTTTGTGCCTTCCACCACTAGAGCAATGGAGGGCACGGCTGAGATCCAAGGGCCCTTTCTGACATAGGTGCATTCTGACACTCTCTGAGCCAGTGCACAATGGCGGTTTGTAAAAAGCCTATTGTCTGCTCCTGCTAAGCATGCGGAAGCACAGTCATCTGGGCCTCGTCCCCGTTGCTGAAGGGGAAGATGTAGACATTTCGTTTGAGCCAGGTTGGCAAGGTGGAAATGTGGCAGGAGGACAAGTTCCAAATCTGCGAGTTAAGCGCTGAAAAGAAATGGCATATCAGCTGCCTTTGTATGAGATGTTGCCAGGACACAGAAAGAGCACTGTTGAAAGCGAGTTCTTGCTCAGCTTCCTAAAGAGATGGAAGGAAGATGGTCTGTGGCTTGTCGCCGCTTGAGGGGGGAGCCAGTGCATTGTGCATTCCACGTCTAGAGCAATGAAGGGCACGGCTGAGAGCAAAGGGGTCTTTCTGACATAGCTGCTTTCCGACACTCTCTCCAGCAGTGCACAATGGTGGTTGGAAAAAGGCGTGCAGTCTATCGCCTCCTAAGCACGTGGACGCTCAATCATTTGGGAGTCAGCCCAGTTGCTTCAGGGGAAGATGTAGGCATTTCGTCTGAGCCGAGTTGACAAGGTGGAATTGCGGCACAAGCAGGAGTCCTAAAGCTGCGAGTTAACGGCTGGGATGAAATGTCATTTGAGCTGCCTTGGTATGAGAAGTTCCCCAGTCTGCTGTAACAGGACTGTGGAAAGCGAGTTGTTTGTCAGCTTCCTAAAGAGCTGGAGGCAAGCCAGTTTATGGCTTGTCTCCCATTGAAGGATGGAGGCAGTGATTTGTTCCTTCCACCTCTAGAGCAATGGAGGGCACGGCTCAGAGCAAAGGGCCCTTTCTGACATAGGTGCATTCTGACACTCTCTGACCCAGTGCACAATGGCGGTTTGTAAAAAGCCTATTGTCTGCTCCTGCTAAGCATGTGGCAGCACAATCATGTGGGCTTCGCCCCCGTTGCTTAAGGGGAAGATGTAGGCATTTCGTCTGAGGCGGGTTGGCAAGGTCGAAGTGTGGCAGAAGGGGAAGTCCTAAAGCGGCCAGTTAAGCACTGGGAAGAAATGGCGTTTGAGCTGCCTCGGTATGAGCGTTTCCTCGTATGCTGTAACAGCACTGTGGAAAGCGAGTTCTTTAGCAGCTTCCTAAAGAGCTGGAGGCAAGACAGTTTATGGCTTGTCTCCCATTGAAGGATGGAGGCAGTGCTTTGTGCCTTCCACCTCTACAGCAATGGAGGGCGCGGCTGAGAGTTAAGGGGTCTTTCTGCCATTGGTGCCTTCTGACACTCTCCCAACCGTTGCACTTCGTGGTTAGTTAAAAGCCTATTGTCTCTCTCCTCCTCAGCATGTGGAACCACAATCCTATGGGCCTCATCCCCATTGCTCAAGGGGAAGATGTAGGCATTTCGTCTGAGCCTGGTTGGCAAGGTGGAAACGTGCAGGATGCTGATGTCCCAGACTGGCGAGTGAAGTGCTGAAAAGAAACAGCGTTCAGCCTCCTTCGTATGAGATGTTCCCAGGACGCTGTAAGAGCACTGTGGAAAGGGAGTTTTTTCTCCACTTCCTAAAGAGCTGGAAGGAGGCCAAGATGTGGTTTGTCTCCCATTGAGGCGTGGATCCAGAACCAGTGCCTTGTGCCTTCCACCTCGAGAGCAATGGAGGGCATGGCTGAGAGCAAAGGGGCCTTTCTGACATAGCTGCTTACCGATGCTCTCTAAGCAGTGTAAAATGGTGGTTGGAAAAAGGCATGCAGTTTAGTGCCTCCAAAGCATGTGGATGCTCAATCATTTGGGAATCAGCACAGTCGCTTCAGGGGAAGATGTAGGCATTTCGTCTGAGCCGGGTTGGCAAGGTGGAAATGCGGCAGAAGCAGATGTTGCAGATTGGTGAGTTAAGGGCTGAAAAGACACGGTGTTCAGCTGCCTTTGTATGAGACGTTCCCAGGACGCTGTAAGAGCACTGTGCAATGAGAGTGCTTTCCCAGCTCCCTAAAGAGCTGGAAGCAGGACAGTTGCTGGCTTGTCTCCAATTGAAGGATGGAGGCAGTGCTTTGTGCCTTCCACCACTAGAGCAATGGAGGGCACGGCTGAGATCCAAGGGCCCTTTCTGACATAGGTGCATTCTGACACTCTCTGAGCCAGTGCACAATGGCGGTTTGTAAAAAGCCTATTGTTTGCTCCTGCTAAGCATGCAGAAGCCCAGTCATCTGGGCCTCGTCCCCGTTGCTGAAGGGGAAGATGTAGACATTTCGTCTGAGCCGGGTTGGCCAGGTGGAAATGTGGCAGGAGCAGAAGTTCCAAATCTGCGAGTTAAGCGCTGAAAAGAAATGGCATATCAGCTGCCTTTGTATGAGATGTTGCCAGGACACAGAAAGAGCACTGTTGAAAGCGAGTTCTTGCTCAGCCTCCTAAAGAGATGGAAGGAAGATGGTCTGTGGCTTGTCGCCGCTTGAGGGGGGGAGCCAGTGCATTGTGCATTCCACGTCTAGAGCAATGAAGGGCACGGCTGAGAGCAAAGGGGTCTTTCTGACATAGCTGCTTTCCGACACTCTCTCCAGCAGTGCACAATGGTGGTTGGAAAAAGGCGTGCAGTCTATCGCCTCCTAAGCACGTGGACGCTCAATCATTTGGGACTCAGCCCAGTTGCTTCAGGGGAAGATGTAGGCATTTCGTCTGAGCCGGGTTGGCAAGGTGGAATTGCGGCAGAAGCAGGATTCCTAAAGCTGCGAGTTAAGGGCTGGGAAGAAATGCCATTTGAGCTGCCTTGGTATGAGAAGTTCCCCGGTCTGCTGTTACAGGACTGTGGAAAGCGAGTTGTTTGTCAGCATCCTAAAGAGCTGGAGGCAAGACAGTTGCTGGCTTGTCTCCAATTGAAGGATGGAGGCAGTGCTTTGTGCCTTCCACCACTAGAGCAATGGAGGGCACGGCTGAGATCCAAGGGCCCTTTCTGACATAGGTGCATTCTGACACTCTCTGAGCCAGTGCACAATGGCGGTTTGTAAAAAGCCTATTGTCTGCTCCTGCTAAGCATGCAGAAGCCAAGTCATCTGGGCCTCGTCCCCGTTGCTGAAGGGGAAGATGTAGACATTTCGTCTGAGCCGGGTTGGCCAGGTGGAAATGTGGCAGGAGCAGAAGTTCCAAATCTGCGAGTTAAGCGCTGAAAAGAATTGGCATATCAGCTGCCTTTGTATGAGATGTTGCCAGGACACAGAAAGAGCACTGTTGAAAGCGAGTTCTTGCTCAGCTTCCTAAAGAGATGGAAGGAAGATGGTCTGTGGCTTGTCGCCGCTTGAGGGGGGGAGCCAGTGCATTGTGCATTCCACGTCTAGAGCAATGAAGGGCACGGCTGAGAGCAAAGGGGTCTTTCTGACATAGCTGCTTTCCGACACTCTCTCCAGCAGTGCACAATGGTGGTTGGAAAAAGGCGTGCAGTCTATCGCCTCCTAAGCACGTGGACGCTCAATCATTTGGGACTCAGCCCAGTTGCTTCAGGGGAAGATGTAGGCATTTCGTCTGAGCCGGGTTGGCAAGGTGGAATTGCGGCAGAAGCAGGATTCCTAAAGCTGCGAGTTAAGGGCTGGGAAGAAATGCCATTTGAGCTGCCTTGGTATGAGAAGTTCCCCGGTCTGCTGTAACAGGACTGTGGAAAGCGAGTTGTTTGTCAGCATCCTAAAGAGCTGGAGGCAAGACAGTTTATGGCTTGTCTCCAATTGAAGGATGGAGGCAGTGCTTTCTGCCTTCCACCTCTAGAGCAATGGAGGGCACGGCTGAGAGCAAAGGGCCCTTTCTGACATAGGTGCATTCTGAAAATCTCTGACCCAGTGCACAATGGCGGTTTGTAAAAAGCCTATTGTCTGCTCCTGCTAAGCATGTGGCAGCACAATCATGTGGGCTTCGCCCCCGTTGCTTAAGGGGAAGATGTAGGCATTTCGTCTGAGCCGGGTTGGCAAGGTGGAACTGTGGCAGAAGCGGAAGTCCTAAAGCGGCCAGTTAAGCACTGGGAAGAAATGGCGTTTGAGCTGCCTGGGTATGAGAGCTTCCTCGTATGCTGTAACAGCACTGTGGAAAGCGAGTTCTTTCCCAGCTTCCTAAAGAGCTGGAGGCAAGACAGTTTATGGCTTGTCTCCCATTGAAGGATGGAGGCAGTGCTTTGTTCCTTTCAACTCTACAGCAATGGAGGGCGCGGCTGAGAGTAAAGGGGTCTTTCTGCCATTGGGGCTTTCTGACACTCTCCCAACCGTTGCACTTCGTGGTTAGTTAAAAGCCTATTGGCTCTCTCCTCCTCAGCATGTGGAACCACAATCCTATGGGCCTCATCCCCATTGCTCAAGTGGAAGATGTAGGCATTTCGTCTGAGCCGGTTTGGCAAGGTGGAAACGTGCAGGATGCAGATGTCCCAGACTGGCGAGTGAAGTGCTGAAAAGAAACGGCATTCAGCCTCCTTTGTATGAGATGTTCCCAGGACGCTGTAAGAGCACTTTTGGAAAGGGAGTTTTTTCTCCACTTCCTAAAGAGCTGGAAGCAGGCCAAGATGTGGTTTGTCTCCCATTGAGGGGTGGATCCAGAACCAGTGCCTTGTGCCTTCCACCTCGAGAGCAATGGAGGGCATGGCTGAGAGCAAAGGGGCCTTTCTGACATAGCTGCTTTCCGACGCTCTCTAAGCAGTGTAAAATGGTGGTTGGAAAAAGGCATGCAGTTTATCGCCTCCTAAGCATGTGGATGCTCAATCCTTTGGGAATCAGCACAGTCGCTTCAGGGGAAGATGTAGGCATTTCGTCTGAGCCGGGTTGGCAAGGTGGAAATGCGGCAGAAGCAGATGTTGCAGATTGGTGAGTTAAGGGCTGAAAAGACACGGTGTTCAGCTGCCTTTGTATGAGACGTTCCCAGGATGCTGTAAGAGCACTGTGCAATGCGAGTGCTTTCCCAGCTTCCTAAAGAGCTGGAAGCAGGACAGTTGCTGGCTTGTCTCCAATTGAAGGATGGAGGCAGTGCTTTGTGCCTTCCACCTCTAGAGCAATGGAGGGCACGGCTGAGATCCAAGGGCCCTTTCTGACATAGGTGCATTCTGACACTCTCTGACCCAGTGCACAATGGCGGTTTGTAAAAAGCCTATTGTCTGCTCCTGCTAAGCATGCGGAAGCACAGTCATCTGTGCCTCGTCCCCGTTGCTGAAGTGGAAGATGTAGACATTTCGTCTGACCCGGCTTGGTCACGTGGATATGTGGCAGGAGCAGAAGTTCCAAATCTGCGAGTTAAGCGCTGAAAAGAAATGGCATATCAGCTGCCTTTGTATGAGATGTTGCCAGGACACAGAAAGAGCACTGTTGAAAGCGAGTTCTTGCTCAGCTTCCTAAAGAGATGGAAGGAAGATGGTCTGTGGCTTGTCGCCGCTTGAGGGGGGGAGCCAGTGCATTGTGCATTCCACGTCTAGAGCAATGAAGGGCACGGCTGAGAGCAAAGGGGTCTTTCTGACATAGCTGCTTTCCGACACTCTCTCCAGCAGTGCACAATGGTGGTTGGAAAAAGGCGTGCAGTCTATCGCCTCCTAAACACGTGGACGCTCAATCATTTGGGACTCAGCCCAGTTGCTTCAGGGGAAGATGTAGGCATTTCGTCTGAGCCGGGTTGTCAAGGTGGAACTGTGGCAGAAGCGGATGTCCTAAAGCGGCCAGGTAAGCACTGGGAAGAAATGGCGTTTGAGCTGCCTCGGTATGAGAGTTTCCTCGTATGCTGTAACAGCACTGTGGAAAGCGAGTTCTTTCCCAGCTTCCTAAAGAGCTGGAGGCAAGACAGTTTATGGCTTGTCTCCCATTGAAGGATGGAGGCAGTGCTTTGTGCCTTCCACCTCTACAGCAATGGAGGGCGCGGCTGAGAGTAAAGGGGTCTTTCTGCCATTGGTGCTTTCTGACACTCTCCCAACCGTTGCACTTCGTGGTTAGTTAAAAGCCTACTGGCTCTCTCCTCCTCAGCATGTGGAACCACAATCCTATGGGCCTCATCCCCATTGCTCAAGGGGAGGATGTAGGCATTTCGTCTGAGCCGGGTTGTCAAGGTAGAAACGTGCAGGATGCAGATGTCCCAGACTGGTGAGTGAAGTGCTGAATAGAAACGGCGTTCAGCCTCCTTTGAATGAGATGTTCCCAGGACGCTGTAAGAGCGCTGTGGAAAGGGAGTTTTTTCTCCACTTCCTAAAGAGCTGGAAGCAGGCCAAGATGTGGTTTGTCTCCCATTGAGGGGTGGATCCAGAACCAGTGCCTTGTGCCTTCCACCTCGAGAGCAATGGAGGGCATGGCTGAGAGCAAAGGGGCCTTTCTGACATAGCTGCTTTCCGACGCTCTCTAAGCAGTGTAAAATGGTGGTTGGAAAAAGGCATGCAGTTTATCGCCTCCTAAGCATGTGGATGCTCAATCATTTGGGAATCAGCACAGTCGCTTCAGGGGAAGATGTAGGCATTTCGTCTGAGCCGGGTTGGCAAGGTGGAAATGCGGCAGAAGCAGATGTTGCAGATTGGTGAGTTAAGGGCTGAAAAGACACGGTGTTCAGCTGCCTTTGTATGAGACGTTCCCAGGACGCTGTAAGAGCACTGTGCAATGCGAGTGCTTTCCCAGCTTCCTAAAGAGCTGGAAGCAGGACAGTTGCTGGCTTGTCACCAATTGAAGGATGGAGGCAGTGCTTTGTGCCTTCCACCTCTAGAGCAATGGAGGGCACGGCTGAGATCCAAGGGCCCTTTCTGACATAGGTGCATTCTGACACTCTCTGAGCCAGTGCACAATGGCGGTTTGTAAAAAGCCTATTGTCTGCTCCTGCTAAGCATGCGGAAGCACAGTCATCTGGGCCTCGTCCCCGTTGCTGAAGGGGAAGATGTAGATATTTCCTCTGAGCCGGGTTGGCCAGGTGGAAATGTGGCAGGAGCAGAAGTTCCAAATCTGCGAGTTAAGCGCTGAAAAGAAATGGCATATCAGCTGCCTTTGTATGAGATGTTGCCAGGACACAGAAAGAGCACTGTTCAAAGCGAGTTCTTGCTCAGCTTCCTAAAGAGATGGAAGGAAGATGGTCTGTGGCTTGTCGCCGCTTGAGGGGGGGAGCCAGTGCATTGTGCATTCCACGTCTAGAGCAATGAAGGGCACGGCTGAGAGCAAAGGGGTCTTTCTGACATAGCTGCTTCCTGACACTCTCTCCAGCAGTGCAGAATGGTGGTTGGAAAAAGGCGTGCAGTCTATCGCCTCCTAAGCACGTGGACGCTCAATCATTTGGGACTCAGCCCAGTTGCTTCAGGGGAAGATGTAGGCATTTCGTCTGAGCCGCTTTGGCAAGGTGGAATTGCGGCAGAAGCAGGAGTCCTAAAGCTGCGAGTTAAGGGCTGGGAAGAAATGCCATTTGAGCTGCCTTTGTATGAGAAGTTCCCCGGTCTACTGTAACAGGACTGTGGAAAGCGAGTTGTTTGTCAGCATCCTAAAAAGCTGGAGGCAAGACAGTTTATGGCTTGTCTCCCATTGAAGGATGGAGGCAGTGCTTTTTGCCTTCCACCTCTAGAGCAATGGAGGGCACGGCTGAGAGCAAAGGGCCCTTTCTGACATAGGTGCATTCTGACAGTCTCTGACCCAGTGCACAATGGCCGTTTGTAAAAAGCCTATTGTCTGCTCCTGCTAAGCATGTGGCAGCACAATCATGTGGGCTTCGCCCCCGTTGCTTAAGGGGAAGATGTAGGCATTTCGTCTGAGAAGGGTTGGCAAGGTGAAACTGTGGCAGAAGCGGAAGTCCTAAAGCGGCCAGTTAAGCACTGGGAAGAAATGGCGTTTGAGCTGCCTCGGTATGAGAGTTTCCTCGTATGCTGTAAGAGCACTGTTGAAAGCGAGTTCTTTCCCAGCTTCCTAAAGAGCTGGAGGCAAGACAGTTTATGGCTTGTCTCCCATTGAAGGATGGAGGCAGTGCTTTGTGCCTTCCACCTCTACAGCAATGGAGGGCGCGGCTGAGAGTAAAGGGGTCTTTCTGCCATTGGTGCTTTCTGACACTCTCCCAACCGTTGCACTTCGTGGTTAGTTAAAAGCCTATTGTCTCTCTCCTACTCAGCATGTGTAACCACAATCCTATGGGCCTCATCCCCATTGCTCAAGGGGAAGATGTAGGCATTTCGTCTGAGCCGGTTTGGCAAGGTGGAAACGTGCAGGATGCAGATGTCCCAGACTGGCGAGTGAAGTGCTGAAAAGAAACGGCGTTCAGCCTCCTTTGTATGAGATGTTCCCAGGACGCTGTAAGAGCACTGTGGAAAGGGAGTTTTTTCTCCACTTCCTAAAGAGGTGGAAGCAGGCCAAGATGTGGTTTGTCTCCCATTGAGGGGTGGATCCAGAACCAGTGCCTTGTGCCTTCCACCTCGAGAGCAATGGAGGGCATGGCTGAGAGCAAAGGGGCCTTTCTGACATAGCTGCTTTCCGACGCTCTCTAAGCAGTGTAAAATGGTGGTTGGAAAAAGGCATGCAGTTTATCGCCTCCTAAGCATGTGGATGCTCAATCCTTTGGGAATCAGCACAGTCGCTTCAGGGGAAGATGTAGGCATTTCGTCTGAGCCGGGTTGGCAAGGTGGAAATGCGGCAGAAGCAGATGTTGCAGATTGGTGAGTTAAGGGCTGAAAAGACACGGTGTTCAGCTGCCTTTGTATGAGACGTTCCCAGGACGCTTTAAGAGCACTGTGCAATGCGAGTGCTTTCCCAGCTTCCTAAAGAGCTGGAAGCAGGACAGTTGCTGGCTTGTCTCCAATTGAAGGATGGAGGCAGTGCTTTGTGCCTTCCACCTCTAGAGCAATGGAGGGCACGGCTGAGATCCAAGGGCCCTTTCTGACATAGGTGCATTCTGACACTCTCTGACCCAGTGCACAATGGCGGTTTGTAAAAAGCCTACTGTCTGCTCCTGCTAAGCATGCGGAAGCACAGTCATCTGGGCCTCGTCCCCGTTGCTGAAGGGGAAGATGTAGACATTTCGTCTGAGCCGGGTTGCCCAGGTGGAAATGTGGCAGGAGGAGAAGTTCCAAATCTGCGAGTCAAGCGCTGAAAAGAAATGGCATATCAGCTGCCTTTGTATGAGATGTTGCCAGGACACAGAAAGAGCACTGTTGAAAGCGAGTTCTTGCTCAGCTTCCTAAAGAGATGGAAGGAAGATGGTCTGTGGCTTGTCGCCGCTTGAGGGGGGGAGCCAGTGCATTGTGCATTCCACGTCTAGAGCAATGAAGGGCACGGCTGAGAGCAAAGGGGTCTTTCTGACATAGCTGCTTTCCGACACTCTCTCCAGCAGTGCACAATGGTGTTTGGAAAAAGGCGTGCAGTCTATCGCCTCTTAAGCACGTGGACGCTCAATCATTTGGGACTCAGCCCAGTTGCTTCAGGGGAAGATGTAGGCATTTCGTCTGAGCCGGGTTGGCAAGGTGGAACTGCGGCAGAAGCAGGAGTCCTACAGCTGCGAGTTAAGGGCTGGGAAGAAATGCCATTTCAGCTACCTTGGTATGAGAATTTCCCCGGTCTGCTGTAACAGGACTGTGGAAAGCGAGTTGTTTGTCAGCTTCCTAAAGAGCTGGAGGCAAGACAGTTTATGGCTTGTCTCCAATTGAAGGATGGAGGCAGTGCTTTCTGCCTTCCACCTCTAGAGCAATGTAGGGCACGGCTGAGAGCAAAGGGCCCTTTCTGACATAGGTGCATTCTGACACTCTCTGACCCAGTGCACAATGGCGGTTTGTAAAAAGCCTATTGTCTGCTCCTGCTAAGCATGTGGCAGCACAATCATGTGGGCTTCGCCCCGGTTGCTTAAGGGGAAGATGTAGGCATTTCGTCTGAGAAGGGTTGTCAAGGTGGAACTGTGGCAGAAGCGGATGTCCTAAAGCGGCCAGGTAAGCACTGGGAAGAAATGGCGTTTGAGCTGCCTCGGTATGAGAGTTTCCTCGTATGCTGTAACAGCACTGTGGAAAGCGAGTTCTTTCCCAGCTTCCTAAAGAGTTGGAGGCAAGACAGTTTATGGCTTCTCTCCCATTGAAGGATGGAGGCAGTGCTTTGTGCCTTACACCTCTACAGCAATGGAGGGCGCGGCTGAGAGTAAAGGGGTCTTTCTGCCATTGGTGCTTTCTGACACTCTCCCAACCGTTGCACTTCGTGGTTAGTTAAAAGCCTATTGGCTCTCTCCTCCTCAGCATGTGGAACCACAATCCTATGGGCCTCATCCCCATTGCTCAAGGGGAGGATGTAGGCATTTCGTCTGAGCCGGGTTGTCAAGGTGGAAACGTGCAGGATGCAGATGTCCCAGACTGGCGAGTGAAGTGCTGAAAAGAAACGGCGTTCAGCCTCCTTTGTATGAGATGTTCCCAGGACGCTGTAAGAGCACTTTTGGAAAGGGAGTTTTTTCTCCACTTCCTAAAGAGCTGGAAGCAGGCCAAGATGTGGTTTGTCTCCCATTGAGGGGCAGATCCAGAACCAGTGCCTTGTGCCTTCCACCTCGAGAGCAATGGAGGGCATGGCTGAGAGCAAAGGGGCCTTTCTGACATAGCTGCTTTCCGACGCTCTCTAAGCAGTGTAAAATGGTGGTTGGAAAAAGGCATGCAGTTTAGTGCCTCCTAAGCATGTGGATGCTCAATCATTTGGGAATCAGCACAGTCGCTTCAGGGGAAGATGTAGGCATTTCGTCTGAGCCGGGTTGGCAAGGTGGAAATGCGGCAGAAGCAGATGTTGCAGATTGGTGAGTTAAGGCCTGAAAAGACACGGTGTTAAGCTGCCTTTGTATGAGACGTTCCCAGGACGCTGTAAGAGCACTGTGGAATGCGAGTGCTTTCCCAGCTTCCTAAAGAGCTGGAAGCAGGACAGTTGCTGTCTTGTCTCCAATTGAAGGATGGAGGCAGTGCTTTGTGCCTTCCACCACTAGAGCAATGTAGGGCACGGCTGAGATCCAAGGGCCCTTTCTGACATAGGTGCATTCTGACACTCTCTGAGCCAGTGCACAATGGCGGTTAGTACAAAGCCTATTGTCTGCTCCTGCTAAGCATGCGGAAGCACAGTCATCTGGGCCTCGTCCCCGTTGCTGAAGGGGAAGATGTAGACATTTCGTCTGAGCCGGGTTGGCCAGGTGGAAATGTGGCAGGAGCAGAAGTTCCAAATCTGCGAGTTAAGCGCTGAAAAGAAATGGCATATCAGCTGCCTTTGTATGAGATGTTGCCAGGACACAGAAAGAGCACTGTTGAAAGCGAGTTCTTGCTCAGCTTCCTAAAGAGATGGAAGGAAGATGGTCTGTGGCTTGTCGCCGCTTGAGGGGGGGAACCAGTGCATTGTGCATTCCACGTCTAGAGCAATGAAAGGCACGGCTGAGAGCAAAGGGGTCTTTCTGACATAGATGCTTTCCGACACTCTCTCCAGCAGTGCACAATGGTGGTTGGAAAAAGGCGTGCAGTCTATCGCCTCCTAAGCACGTGGACGCTCAATCATTTGGGACTCAGCCCAGTTGCTTCAGGGGAAGATGTAGGCATTTCGTCTGAGCCGGGTTGGCAAGGTGGAATTGCGGCAGAAGCAGGATTCCTAAAGCTGCGAGTTAAGGGCTGGGAAGAAATGCCATTTGAGCTGCCTTGGTATGAGAAGTTCCCCGGTCTGCTGTAACAGGACTGTGGAAAGCGAGTTGTTTGTCAGCATCCTAAAGAGCTGGAGGCAAGACAGTTGCTGGCTTGTCTCCAATTGAAGGATGGAGGCAGTGCTTTGTGCCTTCCACCACTAGAGCAATGGAGGGCACGGCTGAGATCCAAGGGCCCTTTCTGACATAGGTGCATTCTGACACTCTCTGAGCCAGTGCACAATGGCGGTTTGTAAAAAGCCTATTGTCTGCTCCTGCTAAGCATGCAGAAGCCAAGTCATCTGGGCCTCGTCCCCGTTGCTGAAGGGGAAGATGTAGACATTTCGTCTGAGCCGGGTTGGCCAGGTGGAAATGTGGCAGGAGCAGAAGTTCCAAATCTGCGAGTTAAGCGCTGAAAAGAATTGGCATATCAGCTGCCTTTGTATGAGATGTTGCCAGGACACAGAAAGAGCACTGTTCAAAGCGAGTTCTTGCTCAGCTTCCTAAAGAGATGGAAGGAAGATGGTCTGTGGCTTGTCGCCGCTTGAGGGGGGGAGCCAGTGCATTGTGCATTCCACGTCTAGAGCAATGAAGGGCACGGCTGAGAGCAAAGGGGTCTTTCTGACATAGCTGCTTTCCGACACTCTCTCCAGCAGTGCACAATGGTGGTTGGAAAAAGGCGTGCAGTCTATCTCCTCCTAAGCACGTGGACGCTCAATCATTTGGGACTCAGCCCAGTTGCTTCAGGGGAAGATGTAGGCATTTCGTCTGATCCGGGTTGGCAAGGTGGAATTGCGGCAGAAGCAGGATTCCTAAAGCTGCGAGTTAAGGGCTGGGAAGAAATGCCATTTGAGCTGCCTTGGTATGAGAAGTTCCCCGGTCTGCTGTAACAGGACTGTGGAAAGCGAGTTGTTTGTCAGCATCCTAAAGAGCTGGAGGCAAGACAGTTTATGGCTTGTCTCCAATTGAAGGATGGAGGCAGTGCTTTCTGCCTTCCACCTCTAGAGCAATGGAGGGCACGGCTGAGAGCAAAGGGCCCTTTCTGACATAGGTGCATTCTGAAACTCTCTGACCCAGTGCACAATGGCGGTTTGTAAAAAGCCTATTGTCTGCTCCTGCTAAGCATGTGGCAGCACAATCATGTGGGCTTCGCCCCCGTTGCTTAAGGGGAAGATGTAGGCATTTCGTCTGAGCCGGGTTGGCAAGGTGGAACTGTGGCAGAAGCGGAAGTCCTAAAGCGGCCAGTTAAGCACTGGGAAGAAATGGCGTTTGAGCTGCCTGGGTATGAGAGCTTCCTCGTATGCTGTAACAGCACTGTGGAAAGCGAGTTCTTTCCCAGCTTCCTAAAGAGCTGGAGGCAAGACAGTTTATGGCTTGTCTCCCATTGAAGGATGGAGGCAGTGCTTTGTTCCTTTCAACTCTACAGCAATGGAGGGCGCGGCTGAGAGTAAAGGGGTCTTTCTGCCATTGGGGCTTTCTGACACTCTCCCAACCGTTGCACTTCGTGGTTAGTTAAAAGCCTATTGGCTCTCTCCTCCTCAGCATGTGGAACCACAATCCTATGGGCCTCATCCCCATTGCTCAAGTGGAAGATGTAGGCATTTCGTCTGAGCCGGTTTGGCAAGGTGGAAACGTGCAGGATGCAGATGTCCCAGACTGGCGAGTGAAGTGCTGAAAAGAAACGGCATTCAGCCTCCTTTGTATGAGATGTTCCCAGGACGCTGTAAGAGCACTTTTGGAAAGGGAGTTTTTTCTCCACTTCCTAAAGAGCTGGAAGCAGGCCAAGATGTGGTTTGTCTCCCATTGAGGGGTGGATCCAGAACCAGTGCCTTGTGCCTTCCACCTCGAGAGCAATGGAGGGCATGGCTGAGAGCAAAGGGGCCTTTCTGACATAGCTGCTTTCCGACGCTCTCTAAGCAGTGTAAAATGGTGGTTGGAAAAAGGCATGCAGTTTATCGCCTCCTAAGCATGTGGATGCTCAATCATTTGGGAATCAGCACAGTCGCTTCAGGGGAAGATGTAGGCATTTCGTCTGAGCCGGGTTGGCAAGGTGGAAATGCGGCAGAAGCAGATGTTGCAGATTGGTGAGTTAAGGGCTGAAAAGACACGGTGTTCAGCTGCCTTTGTATGAGACGTTCCCAGGATGCTGTAAGAGCACTGTGCAATGCGAGTGCTTTCCCAGCTTCCTAAAGAGCTGGAAGCAGGACAGTTGCTGGCTTGTCTCCAATTGAAGGATGGAGGCAGTGCTTTGTGCCTTCCACCTCTAGAGCAATGGAGGGCACGGCTGAGATCCAAGGGCCCTTTCTGACATAGGTGCATTCTGACACTCTCTGAGCCAGTGCACTATGGCGGTTTGTAAAAAGCCTATTGTCTGCTCCTGCTAAGCATGCAGAAGCACAGTCATCTGGGCCTCGTCCCCGTTGCTGAAGGGGAAGATGTAGACATTTCGTCTGAGCCGGGTTGGCCAGGTGGAAATGTGGCAGGAGCAGAAGTTCCAAATCTGCGAGTTAAGCGCTGAAAAGAAATGGCATATCAGCTGCCTTTGTATGAGATGTTGCCAGGACACAGAAAGAGCACTGTTGAAAGCGAGTTCTTGCTCAGCTTCCTAAAGAGATGGAAGGAAGATGGTCTGTGGCTTGTCGCCGCTTGAGGGGGGGAGCCAGTGCATTGTGCATTCCACGTCTAGAGCAATGAAGGGCACGGCTGAGAGCAAAGGGGTCTTTCTGACATAGCTGCTTTCCGACACTCTCTCCAGCAGTGCACAATGGTGGTTGGAAAAAGGCGTGCAGTCTATCGCCTCCTAAACACGTGGACGCTCAATCATTTGGGACTCAGCCCAGTTGCTTCAGGGGAAGATGTAGGCATTTCGTCTGAGCCGGGTTGTCAAGGTGGAACTGTGGCAGAAGCGGATGTCCTAAAGCGGCCAGGTAAGCACTGGGAAGAAATGGCGTTTGAGCTGCCTCGGTATGAGAGTTTCCTCGTATGCTGTAACAGCACTGTGGAAAGCGAGTTCTTTCCCAGCTTCCTAAAGAGTTGGAGGCAAGACAGTTTATGGCTTCTCTCCCATTGAAGGATGGAGGCAGTGCTTTGTGCCTTACACCTCTACAGCAATGGAGGGCGCGGCTGAGAGTAAAGGGGTCTTTCTGCCATTGGTGCTTTCTGACACTCTCCCAACCGTTGCACTTCGTGGTTAGTTAAAAGCCTATTGGCTCTCTCCTCCTCAGCATGTGGAACCACAATCCTATGGGCCTCATCCCCATTGCTCAAGGGGAGGATGTAGGCATTTCGTCTGAGCCGGGTTGTCAAGGTGGAAACGTGCAGGATGCAGATGTCCCAGACTGGCGAGTGAAGTGCTGAAAAGAAACGGCGTTCAGCCTCCTTTGTATGAGATGTTCCCAGGACGCTGTAAGAGCACTTTTGGAAAGGGAGTTTTTTCTCCACTTCCTAAAGAGCTGGAAGCAGGCCAAGATGTGGTTTGTCTCCCATTGAGGGGCAGATCCAGAACCAGTGCCTTGTGCCTTCCACCTCGAGAGCAATGGAGGGCATGGCTGAGAGCAAAGGGGCCTTTCTGACATAGCTGCTTTCCGACGCTCTCTAAGCAGTGTAAAATGGTGGTTGGAAAAAGGCATGCAGTTTAGTGCCTCCTAAGCATGTGGATGCTCAATCATTTGGGAATCAGCACAGTCGCTTCAGGGGAAGATGTAGGCATTTCGTCTGAGCCGGGTTGGCAAGGTGGAAATGCGGCAGAAGCAGATGTTGCAGATTGGTGAGTTAAGGCCTGAAAAGACACGGTGTTAAGCTGCCTTTGTATGAGACGTTCCCAGGACGCTGTAAGAGCACTGTGGAATGCGAGTGCTTTCCCAGCTTCCTAAAGAGCTGGAAGCAGGACAGTTGCTGTCTTGTCTCCAATTGAAGGATGGAGGCAGTGCTTTGTGCCTTCCACCACTAGAGCAATGTAGGGCACGGCTGAGATCCAAGGGCCCTTTCTGACATAGGTGCATTCTGACACTCTCTGAGCCAGTGCACAATGGCGGTTAGTACAAAGCCTATTGTCTGCTCCTGCTAAGCATGCGGAAGCACAGTCATCTGGGCCTCGTCCCCGTTGCTGAAGGGGAAGATGTAGACATTTCGTCTGAGCCGGGTTGGCCAGGTGGAAATGTGGCAGGAGCAGAAGTTCCAAATCTGCGAGTTAAGCGCTGAAAAGAAATGGCATATCAGCTGCCTTTGTATGAGATGTTGCCAGGACACAGAAAGAGCACTGTTGAAAGCGAGTTCTTGCTCAGCTTCCTAAAGAGATGGAAGGAAGATGGTCTGTGGCTTGTCGCCGCTTGAGGGGGGGAACCAGTGCATTGTGCATTCCACGTCTAGAGCAATGAAAGGCACGGCTGAGAGCAAAGGGGTCTTTCTGACATAGCTGCTTTCCGACACTCTCTCCAGCAGTGCACAATGGTGGTTGGAAAAAGGCGTGCAGTCTATCGCCTCCTAAGCACGTGGACGCTCAATCATTTGGGACTCAGCCCAGTTGCTTCAGGGGAAGATGTAGGCATTTCGTCTGAGCCGGGTTGTCAAGGTGGAACTGTGGCAGAAGCGGATGTCCTAAAGCGGCCAGGTAAGCACTGGGAAGAAATGGCGTTTGAGCTGCCTCGGTATGAGAGTTTCCTCGTATGCTGTAACAGCACTGTGGAAAGCGAGTTCTTTCCCAGCTTCCTAAAGAGCTGGAGGCAAGACAGTTTATGGCTTGTCTCCCATTGAAGGATGGAGGCAGTGCTTTGTGCCTTCCACCTCTACAGCAATGGAGGGCGCGGCTGAGAGTAAAGGGGTCTTTCTGCCATTGGTGCTTTCTGACACTCTCCCAACCGTTGCACTTCGTGGTTAGTTAAAAGCCTATTGGCTCTCTCCTCCTCAGCATGTGGAACCACAATCCTATGGGCCTCATCCCCATTGCTCAAGGGGAGGATGTAGGCATTTCGTCTGAGCCGGGTTGTCAAGGTAGAAACGTGCAGGATGCAGATGTCCCAGACTGGTGAGTGAAGTGCTGAATAGAAACGGCGTTCAGCCTCCTTTGAATGAGATGTTCCCAGGACGCTGTAAGAGGGCTGTGGAAAGGGAGTTTTTTCTCCACTTCCTAAAGAGCTGGAAGCAGGCCAAGATGTGGTTTGTCTCCCATTGAGGGGTGGATCCAGAACCAGTGCCTTGTGCCTTCCACCTCGAGAGCAATGGAGGGCATGGCTGAGAGCAAAGGGGCCTTTCTGACATAGCTGCTTTCCGACGCTCTCTAAGCAGTGTAAAATGGTGGTTGGAAAAAGGCATGCAGTTTATCGCCTCCTAAGCATGTGGATGCTCAATCATTTGGGAATCAGCACAGTCGCTTCAGGGGAAGATGTAGGCATTTCGTCTGAGCCGGGTTGGCAAGGTGGAAATGCGGCAGAAGCAGATGTTGCAGATTGGTGAGTTAAGGGCTGAAAAGACACGGTGTTCAGCTGCCTTTGTATGAGACGTTCCCAGGACGCTGTAAGAGCACTGTGCAATGCGAGTGCTTTCCCAGCTTCCTAAAGAGCTGGAAGCAGGACAGTTGCTGGCTTGTCACCAATTGAAGGATGGAGGCAGTGCTTTGTGCCTTCCACCTCTAGAGCAATGGAGGGCACGGCTGAGATCCAAGGGCCCTTTCTGACATAGGTGCATTCTGACACTCTCTGAGCCAGTGCACAATGGCGGTTTGTAAAAAGCCTATTGTCTGCTCCTGCTAAGCATGCGGAAGCACAGTCATCTGGGCCTCGTCCCCGTTGCTGAAGGGGAAGATGTAGATATTTCCTCTGAGCCGGGTTGGCCAGGTGGAAATGTGGCAGGAGCAGAAGTTCCAAATCTGCGAGTTAAGCGCTGAAAAGAAATGGCATATCAGCTGCCTTTGTATGAGATGTTGCCAGGACACAGAAAGAGCACTGTTCAAAGCGAGTTCTTGCTCAGCTTCCTAAAGAGATGGAAGGAAGATGGTCTGTGGCTTGTCGCCGCTTGAGGGGGGGAGCCAGTGCATTGTGCATTCCACGTCTAGAGCAATGAAGGGCACGGCTGAGAGCAAAGGGGTCTTTCTGACATAGCTGCTTCCTGACACTCTCTCCAGCAGTGCAGAATGGTGGTTGGAAAAAGGCGTGCAGTCTATCGCCTCCTAAGCACGTGGACGCTCAATCATTTGGGACTCAGCCCAGTTGCTTCAGGGGAAGATGTAGGCATTTCGTCTGAGCCGCTTTGGCAAGGTGGAATTGCGGCAGAAGCAGGAGTCCTAAAGCTGCGAGTTAAGGGCTGGGAAGAAATGCCATTTGAGCTGCCTTGGTATGAGAAGTTCCCCGGTCTGCTGTAACAGGACTGTGGAAAGCGAGTTGTTTGTCAGCTTCCTAAAGAGCTGGAGGCAAGACAGTTTATGGCTTGTCTCCAATTGAAGGATGGAGGCAGTGCTTTGTGCCTTCCACCTCTAGAGCAATGGAGGGCACGGCTGAGAGCAAAGGGCCCTTTCTGACATAGGTGCATTCTGACACTCTCTGACCCAGTGCACAATGGCGGTTTGTAAAAAGCCTATTGTCTGCTCCTGCTAAGCATGTGGCAGCACAATCATGTGGGCTTCGCCCCCGTTGCTTAAGGGGAAGATGTAGGCATTTCGTCTGAGAAGGGTTGGCAAGGTGAAACTGTGGCAGAAGCGGAAGTCCTAAAGCGGCCAGTTAAGCACTGGGAAGAAATGGCGTTTGAGCTGCCTCGGTATGAGAGTTTCCTCGTATGCTGTAAGAGCACTGTTGAAAGCGAGTTCTTTCCCAGCTTCCTAAAGAGCTGGAGGCAAGACAGTTTATGGCTTGTCTCCCATTGAAGGATGGAGGCAGTGCTTTGTGCCTTCCACCTCTACAGCAATGGAGGGCGCGGCTGAGAGTAAAGGGGTCTTTCTGCCATTGGTGCTTTCTGACACTCTCCCAACCGTTGCACTTCGTGGTTAGTTAAAAGCCTATTGTCTCTCTCCTACTCAGCATGTGTAACCACAATCCTATGGGCCTCATCCCCATTGCTCAAGGGGAAGATGTAGGCATTTCGTCTGAGCCGGTTTGGCAAGGTGGAAACGTGCAGGATGCAGATGTCCCAGACTGGCGAGTGAAGTGCTGAAAAGAAACGGCGTTCAGCCTCCTTTGTATGAGATGTTCCCAGGACGCTGTAAGAGCACTGTGGAAAGGGAGTTTTTTCTCCACTTCCTAAAGAGGTGGAAGCAGGCCAAGATGTGGTTTGTCTCCCATTGAGGGGTGGATCCAGAACCAGTGCCTTGTGCCTTCCACCTCGAGAGCAATGGAGGGCATGGCTGAGAGCAAAGGGGCCTTTCTGACATAGCTGCTTTCCGACGCTCTCTAAGCAGTGTAAAATGGTGGTTGGAAAAAGGCATGCAGTTTATCGCCTCCTAAGCATGTGGATGCTCAATCCTTTGGGAATCAGCACAGTCGCTTCAGGGGAAGATGTAGGCATTTCGTCTGAGCCGGGTTGGCAAGGTGGAAATGCGGCAGAAGCAGATGTTGCAGATTGGTGAGTTAAGGGCTTTAAAGACACGGTGTTCAGCTGCCTTTGTATGAGACGTTCCCAGGACGCTTTAAGAGCACTGTGCAATGCGAGTGCTTTCCCAGCTTCCTAAAGAGCTGGAAGCAGGACAGTTGCTGGCTTGTCTCCAATTGAAGGATGGAGGCAGTGCTTTGTGCCTTCCACCTCTAGAGCAATGGAGGGCACGGCTGAGATCCAAGGGCCCTTTCTGACATAGGTGCATTCTGACACTCTCTGACCCAGTGCACAATGGCGGTTTGTAAAAAGCCTACTGTCTGCTCCTGCTAAGCATGTGGCAGCACAATCATGTGGGCTTCGCCCCGGTTGCTTAAGGGGAAGATGTAGGCATTTCGTCTGAGAAGGGTTGTCAAGGTGGAACTGTGGCAGAAGCGGATGTCCTAAAGCGGCCAGGTAAGCACTGGGAAGAAATGGCGTTTGAGCTGCCTCGGTATGAGAGTTTCCTCGTATGCTGTAACAGCACTGTGGAAAGCGAGTTCTTTCCCAGCTTCCTAAAGAGTTGGAGGCAAGACAGTTTATGGCTTCTCTCCCATTGAAGGATGGAGGCAGTGCTTTGTGCCTTACACCTCTACAGCAATGGAGGGCGCGGCTGAGAGTAAAGGGGTCTTTCTGCCATTGGTGCTTTCTGACACTCTCCCAACCGTTGCACTTCGTGGTTAGTTAAAAGCCTATTGGCTCTCTCCTCCTCAGCATGTGGAACCACAATCCTATGGGCCTCATCCCCATTGCTCAAGGGGAGGATGTAGGCATTTCGTCTGAGCCGGGTTGTCAAGGTGGGAACGTGCAGGATGCAGATGTCCCAGACTGGCGAGTGAAGTGCTGAAAAGAAACGGCGTTCAGCCTCCTTTGTATGAGATGTTCCCAGGACGCTGTAAGAGCACTTTTGGAAAGGGAGTTTTTTCTCCACTTCCTAAAGAGCTGGAAGCAGGCCAAGATGTGGTTTGTCTCCCATTGAGGGGCAGATCCAGAACCAGTGCCTTGTGCCTTCCACCTCGAGAGCAATGGAGGGCATGGCTGAGAGCAAAGGGGCCTTTCTGACATAGCTGCTTTCCGACGCTCTCTAAGCAGTGTAAAATGGTGGTTGGAAAAAGGCATGCAGTTTAGTGCCTCCTAAGCATGTGGATGCTCAATCATTTGGGAATCAGCACAGTCGCTTCAGGGGAAGATGTAGGCATTTCGTCTGAGCCGGGTTGGCAAGGTGGAAATGCGGCAGAAGCAGATGTTGCAGATTGGTGAGTTAAGGCCTGAAAAGACACGGTGTTAAGCTGCCTTTGTATGAGACGTTCCCAGGACGCTGTAAGAGCACTGTGGAATGCGAGTGCTTTCCCAGCTTCCTAAAGAGCTGGAAGCAGGACAGTTGCTGTCTTGTCTCCAATTGAAGGATGGAGGCAGTGCTTTGTGCCTTCCACCACTAGAGCAATGTAGGGCACGGCTGAGATCCAAGGGCCCTTTCTGACATAGGTGCATTCTGACACTCTCTGAGCCAGTGCACAATGGCGGTTAGTACAAAGCCTATTGTCTGCTCCTGCTAAGCATGCGGAAGCACAGTCATCTGGGCCTCGTCCCCGTTGCTGAAGGGGAAGATGTAGACATTTCGTCTGAGCCGGGTTGGCCAGGTGGAAATGTGGCAGGAGCAGAAGTTCCAAATCTGCGAGTTAAGCGCTGAAAAGAAATGGCATATCAGCTGCCTTTGTATGAGATGTTGCCAGGACACAGAAAGAGCACTGTTGAAAGCGAGTTCTTGCTCAGCTTCCTAAAGAGATGGAAGGAAGATGGTCTGTGGCTTGTCGCCGCTTGAGGGGGGGAACCAGTGCATTGTGCATTCCACGTCTAGAGCAATGAAAGGCACGGCTGAGAGCAAAGGGGTCTTTCTGACATAGCTGCTTTCCGACACTCTCTCCAGCAGTGCACAATGGTGGTTGGAAAAAGGCGTGCAGTCTATCGCCTCCTAAGCACGTGGACGCTCAATCATTTGGGACTCAGCCCAGTTGCTTCAGGGGAAGATGTAGGCATTTCGTCTGAGCCGGGTTGTCAAGGTGGAACTGTGGCAGAAGCGGATGTCCTAAAGCGGCCAGGTAAGCACTGGGAAGAAATGGCGTTTGAGCTGCCTCGGTATGAGAGTTTCCTCGCATGCTGTAACAGCACTGTGGAAAGCGAGTTCTTTCCCAGCTTCCTAAAGAGCTGGAGGCAAGACAGTTTATGGCTTGTCTCCCATTGAAGGATGGAGGCAGTGCTTTGTGCCTTCCACCTCTACAGCAATGGAGGGCGCGGCTGAGAGTAAAGGGGTCTTTCTGCCATTGGTGCTTTCTGACACTCTCCCAACCGTTGCACTTCGTGGTTAGTTAAAAGCCTACTGGCTCTCTCCTCCTCAGCATGTGGAACCACAATCCTATGGGCCTCATCCCCATTGCTCAAGGGGAGGATGTAGGCATTTCGTCTGAGCCGGGTTGTCAAGGTAGAAACGTGCAGGATGCAGATGTCCCAGACTGGTGAGTGAAGTGCTGAATAGAAACGGCGTTCAGCCTCCTTTGAATGAGATGTTCCCAGGACGCTGTAAGAGCGCTGTGGAAAGGGAGTTTTTTCTCCACTTCCTAAAGAGCTGGAAGCAGGCCAAGAAGTGGTTTGTCTCCCATTGAGGGGTGGATCCAGAACCAGTGCCTTGTGCCTTCCACCTCGAGAGCAATGGAGGGCATGGCTGAGAGCAAAGGGGCCTTTCTGACATAGCTGCTTTCCGACGCTCTCTAAGCAGTGTAAAATGGTGGTTGGAAAAAGGCATGCAGTTTATCGCCTCCTAAGCATGTGGATGCTCAATCATTTGGGAATCAGCACAGTCGCTTCAGGGGAAGATGTAGGCATTTCGTCTGAGCCGGGTTGGCAAGGTGGAAATGCGGCAGAAGCAGATGTTGCAGATTGGTGAGTTAAGGGCTGAAAAGACACGGTGTTCAGCTGCCTTTGTATGAGACGTTCCCAGGACGCTGTAAGAGCACTGTGCAATGCGAGTGCTTTCCCAGCTTCCTAAAGAGCTGGAAGCAGGACAGTTGCTGGCTTGTCACCAATTGAAGGATGGAGGCAGTGCTTTGTGCCTTCCACCTCTAGAGCAATGGAGGGCACGGCTGAGATCCAAGGGCCCTTTCTGACATAGGTGCATTCTGACACTCTCTGAGCCAGTGCACAATGGCGGTTTGTAAAAAGCCTATTGTCTGCTCCTGCTAAGCATGCGGAAGCACAGTCATCTGGGCCTCGTCCCCGTTGCTGAAGGGGAAGATGTAGATATTTCCTCTGAGCCGGGTTGGCCAGGTGGAAATGTGGCAGGAGCAGAAGTTCCAAATCTGCGAGTTAAGCGCTGAAAAGAAATGGCATATCAGCTGCCTTTGTATGAGATGTTGCCAGGACACAGAAAGAGCACTGTTCAAAGCGAGTTCTTGCTCAGCTTCCTAAAGAGATGGAAGGAAGATGGTCTGTGGCTTGTCGCCGCTTGAGGGGGGGAGCCAGTGCATTGTGCATTCCACGTCTAGAGCAATGAAGGGCACGGCTGAGAGCAAAGGGGTCTTTCTGACATAGCTGCTTCCTGACACTCTCTCCAGCAGTGCAGAATGGTGGTTGGAAAAAGGCGTGCAGTCTATCGCCTCCTAAGCACGTGGACGCTCAATCATTTGGGACTCAGCCCAGTTGCTTCAGGGGAAGATGTAGGCATTTCGTCTGAGCCGGGTTGGCAAGGTGGAATTGCGGCAGAAGCAGGAGTCCTAACGCTGCGAGTTAAGGGCTGGGAAGAAATGCCATTTGAGCTGCCTTGGTATGAGAAGTTCCCCGGTCTGCTGTAACAGGACTGTGGAAAGCGAGTTGTTTGTCAGCTTCCTAAAGAGCTGGAGGCAAGACAGTTTATGGCTTGTCTCCAATTGAAGGATGGAGGCAGTGCTTTCTGCCTTCCACCTCTAGAGCAATGTAGGGCACGGCTGAGAGCAAAGGGCCCTTTCTGACATAGGTGCATTCTGACACTCTCTGACCCAGTGCACAATGGCGGTTTGTAAAAAGCCTATTGTCTGCTCCTGCTAAGCATGTGGCAGCACAATCATGTGGGCTTCGCCCCGGTTGCTTAAGGGGAAGATGTAGGCATTTCGTCTGAGAAGGGTTGTCAAGGTGGAACTGTGGCAGAAGCGGATGTCCTAAAGCGGCCAGGTAAGCACTGGGAAGAAATGGCGTTTGAGCTGCCTCGGTATGAGAGTTTCCTCGTATGCTGTAACAGCACTGTGGAAAGCGAGTTCTTTCCCAGCTTCCTAAAGAGTTGCAGGCAAGACAGTTTATGGCTTCTCTCCCATTGAAGGATGGAGGCAGTGCTTTGTGCCTTACACCTCTACAGCAATGGAGGGCGCGGCTGAGAGTAAAGGGGTCTTTCTGCCATTGGTGCTTTCTGACACTCTCCCAACCGTTGCACTTCGTGGTTAGTTAAAAGCCTATTGGCTCTCTCCTCCTCAGCATGTGGAACCACAATCCTATGGGCCTCATCCCCATTGCTCAAGGGGAGGATGTAGGCATTTCGTCTGAGCCGGGTTGTCAAGGTGGAAACGTGCAGGATGCAGATGTCCCAGACTGGCGAGTGAAGTGCTGAAAAGAAACGGCGTTCAGCCTCCTTTGTATGAGATGTTCCCAGGACGCTGTAAGAGCACTTTTGGAAAGGGAGTTTTTTCTCCACTTCCTAAAGAGCTGGAAGCAGGCCAAGATGTGGTTTGTCTCCCATTGAGGGGCAGATCCAGAACCAGTGCCTTGTGCCTTCCACCTCGAGAGCAATGGAGGGCATGGCTGAGAGCAAAGGGGCCTTTCTGACATAGCTGCTTTCCGACGCTCTCTAAGCAGTGTAAAATGGTGGTTGGAAAAAGGCATGCTGTTTAGTGCCTCCTAAGCATGTGGATGCTCAATCATTTGGGAATCAGCACAGTCGCTTCAGGGGAAGATGTAGGCATTTCGTCTGAGCCGGGTTGGCAAGGTGGAAATGCGGCAGAAGCAGATGTTGCAGATTGGTGAGTTAAGGCCTGAAAAGACACGGTGTTAAGCTGCCTTTGTATGAGACGTTCCCAGGACGCTGTAAGAGCACTGTGGAATGCGAGTGCTTTCCCAGCTTCCTAAAGAGCTGGAAGCAGGACAGTTGCTGTCTTGTCTCCAATTGAAGGATGGAGGCAGTGCTTTGTGCCTTCCACCACTAGAGCAATGTAGGGCACGGCTGAGATCCAAGGGCCCTTTCTGACATAGGTGCATTCTGACACTCTCTGAGCCAGTGCACAATGGCGGTTAGTACAAAGCCTATTGTCTGCTCCTGCTAAGCATGCGGAAGCACAGTCATCTGGGCCTCGTCCCCGTTGCTGAAGGGGAAGATGTAGACATTTCGTCTGAGCCGGGTTGGCCAGGTGGAAATGTGGCAGGAGCAGAAGTTCCAAATCTGCGAGTTAAGCGCTGAAAAGAAATGGCATATCAGCTGCCTTTGTATGAGATGTTGCCAGGACACAGAAAGAGCACTGTTGAAAGCGAGTTCTTGCTCAGCTTCCTAAAGAGATGGAAGGAAGATGGTCTGTGGCTTGTCGCCGCTTGAGGGGGGGAACCAGTGCATTGTGCATTCCACGTCTAGAGCAATGAAAGGCACGGCTGAGAGCAAAGGGGTCTTTCTGACATAGCTGCTTTCCGACACTCTCTCCAGCAGTGCACAATGGTGGTTGGAAAAAGGCGTGCAGTCTATCGCCTCCTAAGCACGTGGACGCTCAATCATTTGGGACTCAGCCCAGTTGCTTCAGGGGAAGATGTAGGCATTTCGTCTGAGCCGGGTTGTCAAGGTGGAACTGTGGCAGAAGCGGATGTCCTAAAGCGGCCAGGTAAGCACTGGGAAGAAATGGCGTTTGAGCTGCCTCGGTATGAGAGTTTCCTCGTATGCTGTAACAGCACTGTGGAAAGCGAGTTCTTTCCCAGCTTCCTAAAGAGCTGGAGGCAAGACAGTTTATGGCTTGTCTCCCATTGAAGGATGGAGGCAGTGCTTTGTGCCTTCCACCTCTACAGCAATGGAGGGCGCGGCTGAGAGTAAAGGGGTCTTTCTGCCATTGGTGCTTTCTGACACTCTCCCAACCGTTGCACTTCGTGGTTAGTTAAAAGCCTACTGGCTCTCTCCTCCTCAGCATGTGGAACCACAATCCTATGGGCCTCATCCCCATTGCTCAAGGGGAGGATGTAGGCATTTCGTCTGAGCCGGGTTGTCAAGGTAGAAACGTGCAGGATGCAGATGTCCCAGACTGGTGAGTGAAGTGCTGAATAGAAACGGCGTTCAGCCTCCTTTGAATGAGATGTTCCCAGGACGCTGTAAGAGCGCTGTGGAAAGGGAGTTTTTTCTCCACTTCCTAAAGAGCTGGAAGCAGGCCAAGATGTGGTTTGTCTCCCATTGAGGGGTGGATCCAGAACCAGTGCCTTGTGCCTTCCACCTCGAGAGCAATGGAGGGCATGGCTGAGAGCAAAGGGGCCTTTCTGACATAGCTGCTTTCCGACGCTCTCTAAGCAGTGTAAAATGGTGGTTGGAAAAAGGCATGCAGTTTATCGCCTCCTAAGCATGTGGATGCTCAATCATTTGGGAATCAGCACAGTCGCTTCAGGGGAAGATGTAGGCATTTCGTCTGAGCCGGGTTGGCAAGGTGGAAATGCGGCAGAAGCAGATGTTGCAGATTGGTGAGTTAAGGGCTGAAAAGACACGGTGTTCAGCTGCCTTTGTATGAGACGTTCCCAGGACGCTGTAAGAGCACTGTGCAATGCGAGTGCTTTCCCAGCTTCCTAAAGAGCTGGAAGCAGGACAGTTGCTGGCTTGTCACCAATTGAAGGATGGAGGCAGTGCTTTGTGCCTTCCACCTCTAGAGCAATGGAGGGCACGGCTGAGATCCAAGGGCCCTTTCTGACATAGGTGCATTCTGACACTCTCTGAGCCAGTGCACAATGGCGGTTTGTAAAAAGCCTATTGTCTGCTCCTGCTAAGCATGCGGAAGCACAGTCATCTGGGCCTCGTCCCCGTTGCTGAAGGGGAAGATGTAGATATTTCCTCTGAGCCGGGTTGGCCAGGTGGAAATGTGGCAGGAGCAGAAGTTCCAAATCTGCGAGTTAAGCGCTGAAAAGAAATGGCATATCAGCTGCCTTTGTATGAGATGTTGCCAGGACACAGAAAGAGCACTGTTGAAAGCGAGTTCTTGCTCAGCTTCCTAAAGAGATGGAAGGAAGATGGTCTGTGGCTTGTCGCCGCTTGAGGGGGGGAGCCAGTGCATTGTGCATTCCACGTCTAGAGCAATGAAGGGCACGGCTGAGAGCAAAGGGGTCTTTCTGACATAGCTGCTTCCTGACACTCTCTCCAGCAGTGCAGAATGGTGGTTGGAAAAAGGCGTGCAGTCTATCGCCTCCTAAGCACGTGGACGCTCAATCATTTGGGACTCAGCCCAGTTGCTTCAGGGGAAGATGTAGGCATTTCGTCTGAGCCGCTTTGGCAAGGTGGAATTGCGGCAGAAGCAGGAGTCCTAAAGCTGCGAGTTAAGGGCTGGGAAGAAATGCCATTTGAGCTGCCTTGGTATGAGAAGTTCCCCGGTCTGCTGTAACAGGACTGTGGAAAGCGAGTTGTTTGTCAGCTTCCTAAAGAGCTGGAGGCAAGACAGTTTATGGCTTGTCTCCAATTGAAGGATGGAGGCAGTGCTTTGTGCCTTCCACCTCTAGAGCAATGGAGGGCACGGCTGAGAGCAAAGGGCCCTTTCTGACATAGGTGCATTCTGACACTCTCTGACCCAGTGCACAATGGCGGTTTGTAAAAAGCCTATTGTCTGCTCCTGCTAAGCATGTGGCAGCACAATCATGTGGGCTTCGCCCCCGTTGCTTAAGGGGAAGATGTAGGCATTTCGTCTGAGAAGGGTTGGCAAGGTGAAACTGTGGCAGAAGCGGAAGTCCTAAAGCGGCCAGTTAAGCACTGGGAAGAAATGGCGTTTGAGCTGCCTCGGTATGAGAGTTTCCTCGTATGCTGTAAGAGCACTGTTGAAAGCGAGTTCTTTCCCAGCTTCCTAAAGAGCTGGAGGCAAGACAGTTTATGGCTTGTCTCCCATTGAAGGATGGAGGCAGTGCTTTGTGCCTTCCACCTCTACAGCAATGGAGGGCGCGGCTGAGAGTAAAGGGGTCTTTCTGCCATTGGTGCTTTCTGACACTCTCCCAACCGTTGCACTTCGTGGTTAGTTAAAAGCCTATTGTCTCTCTCCTACTCAGCATGTGTAACCACAATCCTATGGGCCTCATCCCCATTGCTCAAGGGGAAGATGTAGGCATTTCGTCTGAGCCGGTTTGGCAAGGTGGAAACGTGCAGGATGCAGATGTCCCAGACTGGCGAGTGAAGTGCTGAAAAGAAACGGCGTTCAGCCTCCTTTGTATGAGATGTTCCCAGGACGCTGTAAGAGCACTGTGGAAAGGGAGTTTTTTCTCCACTTCCTAAAGAGGTGGAAGCAGGCCAAGATGTGGTTTGTCTCCCATTGAGGGGTGGATCCAGAACCAGTGCCTTGTGCCTTCCACCTCGAGAGCAATGGAGGGCATGGCTGAGAGCAAAGGGGCCTTTCTGACATAGCTGCTTTCCGACGCTCTCTAAGCAGTGTAAAATGGTGGTTGGAAAAAGGCATGCAGTTTATCGCCTCCTAAGCATGTGGATGCTCAATCCTTTGGGAATCAGCACAGTCGCTTCAGGGGAAGATGTAGGCATTTCGTCTGAGCCGGGTTGGCAAGGTGGAAATGCGGCAGAAGCAGATGTTGCAGATTGGTGAGTTAAGGGCTGAAAAGACACGGTGTTCAGCTGCCTTTGTATGAGACGTTCCCAGGACGCTTTAAGAGCACTGTGCAATGCGAGTGCTTTCCCAGCTTCCTAAAGAGCTGGAAGCAGGACAGTTGCTGGCTTGTCTCCAATTGAAGGATGGAGGCAGTGCTTTGTGCCTTCCACCTCTAGAGCAATGGAGGGCACGGCTGAGATCCAAGGGCCCTTTCTGACATAGGTGCATTCTGACACTCTCTGACCCAGTGCACAATGGCGGTTTGTAAAAAGCCTACTGTCTGCTCCTGCTAAGCATGCGGAAGCACAGTCATCTGGGCCTCGTCCCCGTTGCTGAAGGGGAAGATGTAGACATTTCGTCTGAGCCGGGTTGCCCAGGTGGAAATGTGGCAGGAGGAGAAGTTCCAAATCTGCGAGTCAAGCGCTGAAAAGAAATGGCATATCAGCTGCCTTTGTATGAGATGTTGCCAGGACACAGAAAGAGCACTGTTGAAAGCGAGTTCTTGCTCAGCTTCCTAAAGAGATGGAAGGAAGATGGTCTGTGGCTTGTCGCCGCTTGAGGGGGGGAGCCAGTGCATTGTGCATTCCACGTCTAGAGCAATGAAGGGCACGGCTGAGAGCAAAGGGGTCTTTCTGACATAGCTGCTTTCCGACACTCTCTCCAGCAGTGCACAATGGTGTTTGGAAAAAGGCGTGCAGTCTATCGCCTCCTAAGCACGTGGACGCTCAATCATTTGGGACTCAGCCCAGTTGCTTCAGGGGAAGATGTAGGCATTTCGTCTGAGCCGGGTTGGCAAGGTGGAATTGCGGCAGAAGCAGGAGTCCTAACGCTGCGAGTTAAGGGCTGGGAAGAAATGCCATTTGAGCTGCCTTGGTATGAGAAGTTCCCCGGTCTGCTGTAACAGGACTGTGGAAAGCGAGTTGTTTGTCAGCTTCCTAAAGAGCTGGAGGCAAGACAGTTTATGGCTTGTCTCCAATTGAAGGATGGAGGCAGTGCTTTCTGCCTTCCACCTCTAGAGCAATGTAGGGCACGGCTGAGAGCAAAGGGCCCTTTCTGACATAGGTGCATTCTGACACTCTCTGACCCAGTGCACAATGGCGGTTTGTAAAAAGCCTATTGTCTGCTCCTGCTAAGCATGTGGCAGCACAATCATGTGGGCTTCGCCCCGGTTGCTTAAGGGGAAGATGTAGGCATTTCGTCTGAGAAGGGTTGGCAAGGTGGAACTGTGGCAGAAGCTGAAGTCCTAAATGGGCCAGTAAGCGCTGGGAAGAAATGGCGTTTGAGCTGCCTCGGTATGAGAGTTTCCTCGTATGCTGTAACAGCACTGTGGAAAGCGAGTTCTTTCCCAGCTTCCTAAAGAGCTGGAGGCAAGACAGTTTATGTCTTGTCTCCCATTGAAGGATGGAGGCAGTGCTTTGTGCCTTCCACCTCTACAGCAATGGAGGGCGCGGCTGAGAGTAAAGGGGTCTTTCTGCCATTGGTGCTTTCTGACACTCTCCCAACCGTTGCACTTCGTGGTTAGTTAAAAGCCTATTGTCTCTCTCCTCCTCAGCATGTGGAACCACAATCCTATGGGCCTCATCCCAATTGCTCAAGGGGAGGATGTAGGCATTTCGTCTGAGCCGGGTTGTCAAGGTGGAAACGTGCAGGATGCAGATGTCCCAGACTGGCGAGTGAAGTGCTGAATAGAAACGGCGTTCAGCTTCCTTTGTATGAGATGTTCCCAGGACGCTGTAAGAGCACTGTGGAAAGGGAGTTTTTTCTCCACTTCCTAAAGAGCTGGAAGCAGGCCAAGGTTTGGTTTGTCTCCCATTGAGGGGTGGATCCAGAACCAGTGCCTTGTGCCTTCCACCTCGAGAGCAATGGAGGGCATGGCTGAGAGCAAAGGGGCCTTTCTGACATAGCTGCTTTCCGACGCTCTCTAAGCAGTGTAAAATGGTGGTTGGAAAAAGGCATGCAGTTTATCGCCTCCTAAGCATGTGGATGCTCAATCCTTTGGGAATCAGCACAGTCGCTTCAGGGGAAGATGTAGGCATTTCGTCTGAGCCGGGTTGGCAAGGTGGAAATGCGGCAGAAGCAGATGTTGCAGATTGGTGAGTTAAGGGCTGAAAAGACACGGTGTTCAGCTGCCTTTGTATGAGACGTTCCCTGGACGCTGGAAGAGCACTGTGCAATGCGAGTGCTTTCCCAGCTTCCTAAAGAGCTGGAAGCAGGACAGTTGCTGGCTTGTCTCCAATTGAAGGATGGAGGCAGTGCTTTGTGCCTTCCACCTCTAGAGCAATGGAGGGCACGGCTGAGATCCAAGGGCCCTTTCTGACATAGGTGCATTCTGACACTCTCTGACCCAGTGCACAATGGCGGTTTGTAAAAAGCCTACTGTCTGCTCCTGCTAAGCATGCGGAAGCACAGTCATCTGGGCCTCGTCCCCGTTGCTGAAGGGGAAGATGTAGACATTTCGTCTGAGCCGGGTTGCCCAGGTGGAAATGTGGCAGGAGGAGAAGTTCCAAATCTGCGAGTCAAGCGCTGAAAAGAAATGGCATATCAGCTGCCTTTGTATGAGATGTTGCCAGGACACAGAAAGAGCACTGTTGAAAGCGAGTTCTTGCTCAGCTTCCTAAAGAGATGGAAGGAAGATGGTCTGTGGCTTGTCGCCGCTTGAGGGGGGGAGCCAGTGCATTGTGCATTCCACGTCTAGAGCAATGAAGGGCACGGCTGAGAGCAAAGGGGTCTTTCTGACATAGCTGCTTTCCGACACTCTCTCCAGCAGTGCACAATGGTGTTTGGAAAAAGGCGTGCAGTCTATCGCCTCCTAAGCACGTGGACGCTCAATCATTTGGGACTCAGCCCAGTTGCTTCAGGGGAAGATGTAGGCATTTCGTCTGAGCCGGGTTGGCAAGGTGGAATTGCGGCAGAAGCAGGAGTCCTAACGCTGCGAGTTAAGGGCTGGGAAGAAATGCCATTTGAGCTGCCTTGGTATGAGAAGTTCCCCGGTCTGCTGTAACAGGACTGTGTAAAGCGAGTTGTTTGTCAGCTTCCTAAAGAGCTGGAGGCAAGACAGTTTATGGCTTGTCTCCAATTGAAGGATGGAGGCAGTGCTTTCTGCCTTCCACCTCTAGAGCAATGTAGGGCACGGCTGAGAGCAAAGGGCCCTTTCTGACATAGGTGCATTCTGACACTCTCTGACCCAGTGCACAATGGCGGTTTGTAAAAAGCCTATTGTCTGCTCCTGCTAAGCATGTGGCAGCACAATCATGTGGGCTTCGCCCCGGTTGCTTAAGGGGAAGATGTAGGCATTTCATCTGAGAAGGGTTGGCAAGGTGGAACTGTGGCAGAAGCTGAAGTCCTAAATGGGCCAGTTAAGCGCTGGGAAGAAACGGCGTTTGAGCTGCCTCGGTATGAGAGTTTCCTCGTATGCTGTAACAGCACTGTGGAAAGCGAGTTCTTTCCCAGCTTCCTAAAGAGCTGGAGGCAAGACAGTTTATGGCTTGTCTCCCATTGAAGGATGGAGGCAGTGCTTTGTGCCTTCCACCTCTACAGCAATGGAGGGCGCGGCTGAGAGTAAAGGGGTCTTTCTGCCATTGGTGCTTTCTGACACTCTCCCAACCGTTGCACTTCGTGGTTAGTTAAAAGCCTATTGTCTCTCTCCTCCTCAGCGTGTGCAACCACAATCCTATGGGCCTCATCCCAATTGCTCAAGGAGAGGATGTAGGCCTTTCGTCTGAGCCGGGTTGGCAAGGTGGAAACGTGCAGGATGCAGATGTCCCAGACTGGCGAGTGAAGTGCTGAAAAGAAACGGCGTTCAGCCTCCTTTGTATGAGATGTTCCCAGGACGCTGTAAGAGCACTGTGGAAAGGGAGTTTTTTCTCCACTTCCTAAAGAGCTGGAAGCAGGCCAAGATGTGGTTTGTCTCCCATTGAGGGGTGGATCCAGAACCAGTGCCTTGTGCCTTCCACCTCGAGAGCAATGGAGGGCATGGCTGAGAGCAAAGGGGCCTTTCTGACATAGCTGCTTTCCGACGCTCTCTAAGCAGTGTAAAATGGTGGTTGGAAAAAGGCATGCAGTTTAGTGCCTCCTAAGCATGTGGATGCTCAATCATTTGGGAATCAGCACAGTCGCTTCAGGGGAAGATGTAGGCATTTCGTCTGAGCCGGGTTGGCAAGGTGGAAATGCGGCAGAAGCAGATGTTGCAGATTGGTGAGTTAAGGGCTGAAAAGACATGGTGTTCAGCTGCCTTTGTATGAGACGTTCCCAGGACGCTGTAAGAGCACTGTGGAATGCGAGTGCTTTCCCAGCTTCCTAAAGAGCTGGAAGCAGGACAGTTGCTGGCTTGTCTCCAATTGAAGGATGGAGGCAGTGCTTTGTGCCTTCCATCTCTAGAGAAATGGAGGGCACGGCTGAGATCCAAGGGCCCTTTCTGACATAGGTGCATTCTGACACTCTCTGACCCAGTGCACAATGGTGGTTTGTAAAAAGCCTATTGTCTGCTCCTGCTAAGCATGCGGAAGCACAGTCATCTGGGCCTCGTCCCCGTTGCTGAAGGGGAAGATGTAGACATTTCGTCTGAGCCGGGTTGCCCAGGTGGAAATGTGGCAGGAGCAGAAGTTCCAAATCTGCGAGTCAAGCGCTGAAAAGAAATGGCATATCAGCTGCCTTTGTATGAGATGTTGCCAGGACACAGAAAGAGCACTGTTGAAAGCGAGTTCTTGCTCAGCTTCCTAAAGAGATGGAAGGAAGGTGGTCTGTGGCTTGTTGCCGCTTGAGGGGGGGAGCCAGTGCATTGTGCATTCCACGTCTAGAGCAATGAAGGGCACGGCTGAGAGCAAAGGGGTCTTTCTGACATAGCTGCTTTCCGACACTCTCTCCAGCAGTGCACAATGGTGGTTGGAAAAAGGCGTGCAGTCTATCGCCTCCTAAGCACGTGGACGCTCAATCATTTGGGACTCAGCCCAGTTGCTTCAGGGGAAGATGTAGGCATTTCGTCTGAGCCGGGTTGGCAAGGTGGAATTGCGGCAGAAGCAGGAGTCCTAAAGCTGTGAGTTAAGGGCTGGGAAGAAATGCCATTTGAGCTGCCTTGGTATGAGAAGTTCCCCGGTCTGCTGTAACAGGACTGTGGAAAGCGAGTTGTTTGTCAGCTTCCTAAAGAGCTGGAGGAAAAACAGTTTATGGCTTGTCTCCAATTGAAGGATGGAGGCAGTGCTTTCTGCCTTCCACCTCTAGAGCAATGGAGGGCACGGCTGAGAGCAAAGGGCCCTTTCTGACATAGGTGCATTCTGACACTCTCTGACCCAGTGCACAATGGCGGTTTGTAAAAAGCCTATTGTCTGCTCCTGCTAAGCATGTGGCAGCACAATCATGTGGGCTTCGCCCCCGTTGCTTAAGGGGAAGATGTAGGCATTTCGTCTGAGAAGGGTTGGCAAGGTGGAACTGTGGCAGAAGCGGAAGTCCTAAAGGGGCCAGTTAAGCGCTGGGAAGAAATGGCGTTTGAGCTGCCTCGGTATGAGAGTTTCCTCGTATGCTGTAACAGCACTGTGGAAAGCGAGTTCTTTCCCAGCTTCCTAAAGAGCTGGAGGCAAGACAGTTTATGGCTTGTCTCCCATTGAAGGATGGAGGCAGTGCTTTGTGCCTTCCACCTCTACAGCAATGGAGGGCGCGGCTGAGAGTAAAGGGGTCTTTCTGCCATTGGTGCTTTCTGACACTCTCCCAACCGTTGCACTTCGTGGTTAGTTAAAAGCCTATTGTCTCTCTCCTCCTCAGCATGTGGAACCACAATCCTATGGGCCTCATCCCCATTGCTCAAGGGGAAGATGTAGGCATTTCGTCTGAGCCGGTTTGGCAAGGTGGAAACGTGCAGGATGCAGATGTCCCAGACTGGCGAGTGAAGTGCTGAAAAGAAACGGCGTTCAGCCTCCTTTGTATGAGATGTTCCCAGGACGCTGTAAGAGCACTGTGGAAAGGGAGATTTTTCTCCACTTCCTAAAGAGCTGGAAGGAGGCCAAGATGTGGTTTGTCTCCCATTGAGGGGTGGATCCAGAACCAGTGCCTTGTGCCTTCCACCTCGAGAGCAATGGAGGGCATGGCTGAGAGCAAAGGGGCCTTTCTGACATAGCTGCTTTCCGACGCTCTCTAAGCAGTGTAAAATGGTGGTTGGAAAAAGGCATGCAGTTTATCGCCTCCAAAGCATGTGGATGCTCAATCATTTGGGAATCAGCACAGTCGCTTCAGGGGAAGATGTAGGCATTTCGTCTGAGCCGGGTTGGCAAGGTGGAAATGCGGCAGAAGCAGATGTTGCAGATTGGTGAGTTAAGGGCTGAAAAGACACGGTGTTCAGCTGCCTTTGTATGAGACGTTCCCAGGACGCTGTAAGAGCACTGTGGAATGCGAGTGCTTTCCCAGCTTCCTAAAGAGCTGGAAGCAGGACAGTTGCTGGCTTGTCTCCAATTGAAGGATGGAGGCAGTGCTTTGTGCCTTCCACCTCTAGAGCAATGGAGGGCACGGCTGAGATCCAAGGGCCCTTTCTGACATAGGTGCATTCTGACACTCTCTGAGCCAGTGCACAATGGCGGTTTGTAAAAAGCCTATTGTCTGCTCCTGCTAAGCATGTGGCAGCACAATCATGTGGGCTTCGCCCCCGTTGCTGAAGGGGAAGATGTAGGCATTTCGTCTGAGCCGGGTTGGCAAGGTGGAACTGTGGCAGAAGCGGAAGTCCTAAAGCGGCCAGTTAAGCACTGGGAAGAAATGGCATTTGAGCTGCCTCGGTATGAGAGTTTCCTCGTATGCTGTAACAGCACTGTGGAAAGCGAGTTCTTTCCCAGCTTCCTAAAGAGCTGGAGGCAAGACAGTTTATGTCTTGTCTCCCATTGAAGGATGGAGGCAGTGCTTTGTGCCTTCCACCTATACAGCAATGGAGGGCGGGGCTGAAAGTAAAGGGGTCTTTCTGCCATTGGCGCTTTCTGACACTCTCCCAACCGTTGCATTTCGTGGTTAGTTAAAAGCCTATTGTCTCTCTCCTCCTCAGCATGTGGAACCACAATCCTATGGGCCTCATCCCAATTGCTCAAGAGGAAGATGTAGGCATTTCGTCTGAGCCGGGTTGATAACGTGGAAACGTGCAGGATGCAGATGTCCCAGACTGGCGAGTGAAGTGCTGAAAAAAATCGGCGTTCAGCCTCCTTTGAATGAGATGTTCCCAGGACGCTGTAAGAGCACTGTGGAAAGGGAGTTTTTTCTCCACTTCCTAAAGAGCTGGAAGCAGGCCAAGATGTGGTTTGTCTCCCATTGAGGGGTGGATCCAGAACCAGTGCCTTGTGCCTTCGACCTTGAGAGAAATGGAGAGCATGGCTGATAGCAAAGGGGCCTTTCTGACATAGCTGCTTTCCGACGCTCTCTAAGCAGTGTAAAATGGTGGTTGGAAAAAGGCATGCAGTTTATCGCCTCCTAAGCATGTGGATGCTCAATCATTTGTTAATCATGACAGTCGCTTGAGGGGAAGATGTAGGCATTTCTTCTGAACCGGGTCGGCAAGGTGGACATGCGGCAGAAGCAGATGTTGCAGATTGGTGAGTTAAGGGCTGAAAAGACACGGTGTTCAGCTGCCTTTGTATGAGACGTTCCCAGGACGCTGTAAGAGCACTGTGGAATGTGAGTGCTTTCCCAGCTTCCTAAAGAGCTGGAAGCAGGACAGTTGCTGGCTTGTCTCCAATTGAAGGATGGAGGCAGTGCTTTGTGCCTTCCACCTCTAGAGCAATGGAGGGCACGGCTGAGAGCAAAGGGCCCTTTCTGACATAGGTGCATTCTGACACTCTCTGACCCAGTGCACAATGGCGGTTTGTAAAAAGCCTATGGTCTGCTCCTGCTAAGCATGTGGCATCACAATCATGCGGGCTTCGCCCCCGTTGCCTAAGGGGAAGATGTAGGCATTTCGTCTGAGCCTGGTTGGCAAGGTGGAAATGTGGCAGGAGCAGAAGTTCCAAATCTGCGAGTTAAGCGCTGAAAAGAAATGGCATATCAGCTGCCTTTGTATGAGATGTTGCCAGGACACAGAAAGAGCACTGTTGAAAGCGAGTTCTTGCTCAGCTTCCTAAAGAGATGGAAGGAAGATGGTCTGAGGCTTGTCGCCCCTTGAGGGGGGGGGGAACCAGTGCATTGTGCATTCCGCGTCTAGAGCAATGAAAGGCACGGCTGAGAGCAAAGGGGTCTTTCTGACATAGCTGCTTTCCGACACTCTCTCCAGCAGTGCACAATGGTGGTTGGAAAAAGGCGTGCAGTCTATCGCCTCCTAAGCACGTGGACGCTCAATCATTTGGGACTCAGCCCAGTTGCTTCAGGGGAAGATGTAGGCATTTCGTCTGAGCCGGGTTGGCAAGGTGGAGATGCGGCAGAAGCAGAAGTTCTAAAGTGGCGAGTTAAGGGCTGGCAAGAAAGGCCGTTTTACCTGCATTTCTATGACAGTTTCCCCAGAGGCGGTTCCCGGGAGTCGAGCAGGTGTTTCCAGAATGCTCAGCAGGTGGTTCCAGTCTTTCACGGAAGTGGTCTGGGGCGTCCAGCACGTGGTTCTGGCACATCTGAGGGGCGGTTCCGGGATGAATGGCAGGTTATTCCGGAGTGTCGGCAAGTGGTTCTGGCATAGCCGGCAGGTGATTTTGGTGTATCCAGCAGATGGTTCCAGCGAGTCGAGCAGGTGGTTCCAGCGTCCTCGTAAGGTGGTTCAGGCATGTCCGAAAGGTGGTTCCGGTTAGTCCGGGAGGTGGTTCCACCGTGTCCGGCACATTTTTAATGCACGTCTGAGGGGTGGTTCCGGCATGCACGGCAGGTGATTCCGGAGTGTCCGCCAAGTGGTTCCCGCGTAGCCGGCAGGTGGTTCAGGCGGGTCCAGCAGGTGGTTCTGGGGAGTGGATCAGGTGGTTCTGGCATGCTCGGCAGGTGCTTCTGGCGTCTCCTGCACGTGGTTCTGGTACGTATGAGAGGTGGTCCCGGCACGCCAGGCAGGTGATTTTGGAGTGTCCGGCAAGTGGTTCTGACATAGCCGGCAGCTGATTTTGGCATGTCCGGCAGGTGGCTCCAGAGAGTCGAGCAAGTTGTTCCGGGATGCTCAGCAGGTGGTTCCGGCGGGTCCGGCAGGTGGTTCTGGTCTGTCCAGTAGGTGGTTCTGGCGTGTCCGGCACGTGCTTCCGGCACGTCTGAGAGGGGGTTCTGGCATGACCGGCGGGTGATTCAATAGAGTCGGCCACGTGGTTCTGGCCTAGCCGGCAGGTGATTTTGTCATCTTCGGCAGGTGGTTCGTGCGAGTCGAGCAGGAGGTTCCGGCGTGCTCGGCAGGTGCATCCAGTGTCTCTGGCACGTGTTTCTGGCACGTCTGAGAGGTGGTTCTGGCATGCCCGACAGGTGATCCCGGAGTGTCCGGCAAGTGGTTCTGGCATAGCCAGCAGGTGATTTTGGCCTGTCCGGCAGATGATTTTGATGTGTCCGGCAGGTGTTTCAGGTGAGCTGATCATGTGGTTCCGGTGTTCTCAGCAGGTGATTCCGGCGTGTCCGGCCGGTGGTTCCGGTCTGTCCGGTAGTGGGTCCCGGCGTGTGCCGCACATGGTTCTGCTTTGTCTGAGACGTGGGGCCCGCATGCCCAGCAGGTGATTCCGGACTCTCCGCCACGTGGTTCTGGCACATCTGAGTGGTGGTACTGGCATGCCTGGCAGGTGATCCCGGAGAGTCCTCCATGTGGTTCTGGCCTAGCCCGCAGGTGATTTTGGCGTGTCCAGCACGTGGATCCGGCATGCTCGTCAGGTGGTTCAGGCAGGTAGGGTAGGTGGTTCCGGTATGTCCGAGAGATGGTTCCGGCGTGTCTGGCACGTGGTTCCGGCACGTCTGACAGGTGGTTCAGGCATGTCCGGCAGGTGATTCTGGATTGTCCACCAAGTGGTTCTTGGGTAGCTGGCAGGTGATTCTGGCGTGTCCCACAGGTGGTTCCGACGATTCGAGCAGGTGCTTCCGGCTAGCTCGGCAGGTGCTTCTGGCGCCTCCGACACTTGACTTCGGCACAGTTGAGAGGTGGGTCCGGCATTTCCGGCAGCTGATTCCAGAAAGTCCAGCAAGTGGTTCTGGCATAGCCAGCAGGTGATTTTTGCGTGTCCGGCAGGTGGTTCCGTTGTGTCCGGTAGGTGGTTCCGGCGTGTCTGGCACGTGGTTCTGGCACATCTGAGAGGTGGTTCCGGCATGCCCGGCAGGTGTTTCCGGAGTGTCTGCCGAGTGGTTCTTGCGTAGCCAGCAGGTGATTTTGGCGTGTCCAGCAGGTGGTTCTGAGGAGTGAATCAGGAACTTCTGGCATTCTCGGCAGGTGCTTCCGCCGTCTCCGGCATGTGGTTGTGGCACCTCTGAGAGGTGGTTCCAGCATGCCCGGCAGGTGATTCCGGAGTGTCTGACAAGTGGTTGTGGCGTAGCTGGCAGGTGATTTTGGCGTGACCGGCAGGTGGTTATGTGGAGTGGCACAGGTGGTTGGGGCATGCTCAGCACGTGCTTCCGGCGTCTCCGGAATGTGGTTGTTGCACGTTTGAGAGGTGGTTCCGGCATGACCGGCATGTGATTCTGGAGTATGTGCCGAGTGGTTCTGGCGCAGCCGGCAGTTGATTTTGGCATGTGTGGCAGGTGGTTATGGGGAGTGGATCAGGTGATTCCGGCGTGCTCTGCAGGTGGTTCAGGCAGGTCTGGCAGGTGTTTGCAGTCTGTCCATGACGTGGTTCCAGCATGCTCGGAAGGTGATTTCGGAGTGTCCACCAAGTGGTTTTGGCGTAGCCGTCATGTGATTTTGGCGTGTCAGGCAGGTGGTTCCGACGTGTCCAGCAGGTGGTTCCGGCGAGCTCGGCAGGTGCTTCCGGTCTCTCCGGCACGTGGTTGTGGCATGTCAGGCAGGTGGTTCCGGCACGTCTGAGATGTGGTTCTGGCATGCGCGGCAGGTGATTCCGGCGTCTCCGGTATGTGGTTCTTGCACATTTGAAGCTGGTTCCAGCATCCCCGGCAGGTGATTCCGGAGTGTCCGACAAGTGGTTGTGGCATAGCTGGCTGGTTATTCTGGCGTGTCCGGCAGGTGGTTCTGGCGAGTCAAGCAGGTGGTCCCGGGCTGTCTGGCAGGTGGTTCCGGACTGTCCTGGAGGTGGTTCCGGAGTGTCTGCCGAGTGGTTCTTGCGTAGCCGGCAGGTGATTTTGGCGTGTCCAGCAGGTGGTTCTGGGGAGTGGAGCAGGTGGTTCCGGCATACTCGGCAGGTGGTTCCGGCGTGTCTGGCACATGGCTCTGGCACGTCTGAGAGGTGGTTCCGGCATGCCCAGCAGGTGATCCCAGAGACTCCTCCAAGTGGTTCTGGCGTACCCCACAGGTGTTTCTGGTATGTCCGGCAGGTGGCTCTGGTGAGTCGAGCAGGTGGTTCCAGCATGCCCGGCAGGTGATTCCGGAGTGTCCGACAAGTGGTTCTGGCTAGTCAAGCAGGTGGTCCCGGCGTGTCCGGCAGGTGCTTCCGGTCTCTCCGGCACGTGGTTCTGGTATGTCTGAGGGGTGGTTATTGCATGCCCGGCAGGTGATTCCGGACTGTCAGCCAGGTTGTTCTCGCATAGCCAGCTGTTGATTTTGGCCTGTCCGGCAGGTGGTTCCGGCGAGTCAAGCAGGTGGCTCCGGCGTGCTCGGCAGGTGTTTCCGGCATGTCTGGCTGGTGGTTCTGGTCTGTCCAGTAGGTCGTTCCGGCATGTCCGGCACGTGCTTCTGGCACTTCTGAGAGGTGGTTCCGCCATGGCTGGCAGGTGATTCCGGACTGTCCCCCAGGTGGTTCTGGCATAGCCAGCAGTTGATATTGGCCTGTCCGGCATGTGGTTCCGGCAAGTCGAGCAGCTGGCTGTGGTGTGTTCGGCAGGTGGTTCCGGCATGTCTGGCAGGTGGTTCCGTTCTGTCCGATAGTTCGTTCCGGCATGTCCGGCACGTGCTTCTGGCACGTGTGAGAGGTGGTTCTGGCATGCCAGGCAGGTGATTCCGGAGTGTCGGGTAAGTGGTTCTGGTGTAGCCGGCAGTTCATTTTGGCGTGTCCGGCACGTGGGTCCTGCGAGTCGAGCAGGTGGTTCCGGCATGCTCAGCAGGTGGTCCAGGCGTGTCCGGCAGGTGGTTCCACACTCTCCAGGACGTGGTTCCAGCGTGTCCGGCACACGGTTTTGTTACGTCTGAGAGGTGGCTCCTGCATGCACGGCAGGTGATTCCGGACTGTCCACCAGGTGGTTCCCGCATACCCAGCTGTTGATTTTGGCCTGTCTGGCGGGTGGTTCCTACGAGTAGAGCAGGTGGCTCTGGCATGCTCCGCAGGTGGTTCCGGCATGTCTGGCAGGTGGTTCCGGTCTGTCCGGTAGGTGTTTCCGGCGTGTCAGGCACGTGCTTCCGGCACGTCTGAGAGGTGGTTCTGGCATGCCCGGCAGGAGATGCCGGAGTCTCCGGCATGTGGTTCTGGCACCTCTGAGAGGTGGTTCCGGCATGCCCGGCAGGTGATTCCGGAGTGTCGGCCGAGTGGTTCTGGCGTAGCCGGAGGGTGATTTTGGCGTGTCCAGCAGGTGGTTCTGGGGAGTGGATCAGGTGGTTCCGGCATGCTCGGCAGGTGGTTCCGGCGTTTCCGGCAAATGGTTCTGGCAGGTGTGAGAGGTGGTTCTGGCATGCCCGACATGTGATTCTGGAGTGTCCGCCAAGTGGTCCTGGCGTACCTGGCAGGACATTTTGGCATGTCCGGCAGGTGGTTCTGGCGAGTCAAGCAGGTGGTCCTGGCGTGTCCGGCAGGTGGTTCCGGTTGTCCTGGAGGTGGTTCCAGAGTGTCTGCCGCGTGGTTCTGGCGTAGCCGGCAGGTGATTTTGGTGTGTCCAGCAGGTGGTTCTGGGTAATGGATCAGGTGGTTCCGGCATACTCTGCAGGTGGTACCGCCGTGTCCAGAACATGATTCTGGCAAGTCTGAGAGGTGGTTCCGCCTGCCCGACAGGTGATTCCGGAGGGTGCACCAAGTGGTTCTGGCATACCCGGCAGGTGATTTTGGTGTGTCAGGTAGGTGGTTCCGGCAAGTCGAGCAAGTGGTTCCGGCGTGCTCAGCAGGTGGTTCAGGCAGGTCCGGCATGTGTTTTCAGTCTGTCCATGACGTGGTTCCGGCATGCCTGCCAGGTGATTCTGGAGTGTCCACCAAGTGGTTTTGGCGTAGCCGGCATATGATTTTGTCCTGTCAGGCAGGTGGTTCCGGCATGTCCAGCAGGTGTTTCCAGCGAGCTCGGCAGTTGCTTCCGGTCTCTCCGGCATGTGGTTCTGGCACCTCTGAGAGGTGGTTCCGGCATGTCCGGCAGGTGATACCTGAGTGTCTGCCAAGTTGTTCTGGCAAAGCCGACAGGTGATTTTGGCGTGTCCAGCAGGTGGTTCTGGGGAGTGGATCAGGTGGTTCCGGCACACTCGGCAGGTGGTTCCGGCGTTTCTGGCAAATGGTTCTTGCAGGTGTGAGAGGTGGTTCCGGCATGCCCGGAAGGTGAACCCGGAGAGTCCTCCAAGTGGTTCTGGCGTACCCGGCAGGTGATTTTTGCGTGTCCGGCAGGTGTTTCTTGCGAGTCGAGCAGGTGGCTCAGGCATGATCAGCAGGTGTTTCTGGCATCTCCGGCAGGTTTTTCTGGTGTGTCTGAGAGGTGGCTCTGGCATGTCCAGCAGATGATTCCGGAGTGACCACTAAGTGGTTCTGGCATACCCGGCCTGTGGTTTTTGGGTGTCAGGTAGGTGGTTCCGGCGAGTCGAGCAGGTGGTTCCAGTGTGCTCGGCAGGTGGTTCAGGCGGGTCTGGCAGGTGGTTTCAGTCTTTTCGGGGTGTGGTTCCGGCATCTCGGGCACATGGTTCTGGCACGTCTGAGATGTGGTTCCGGCAGGCCCGACATGTGTTTCCGGAGTGTCTGCCAAGTGGTTCTGGCGTAGCTGGCAGTTGATGTTGGCGTGACCGGCAGGTGGTTCCAGCAAGCCCAGCAGGTGATTCCAAATTGTTCACCAACTGGTTGTGGCATAGCTGGCAGGTGATTTTGGCGTGTCCGGCAGGTGGTTCTGGGGTGTGGATCAGGTGGTTCCGGCATACTCGGAAGGTAGTACCGGCGTGTCCAGAACATGGTCCTGGCAAGTCTGAGAGGTGGTTCCGGCATGCCCGGCAGGTGATTCCGGAGTGTCCGACATGTGGTTCTGGCGTACCCGGCAGGAGATTTTGGCATGTCCGGCAGGTGGTTCTGGCGAGTCAAGCAGGTGGTCCCGGTGTGTCCGTCGGTGGTTCCGGTCTGTCCTGGAGGTGGTTCCAGAGTGTCTGCCGAGTGGTTCTGGCAAAGCCGGCAGGTGATTTTGGCGTGTCCAGCAGTTGGTTCTGGGGAGTGGATCAGGTGGTTCTGGCATACTTGGCAGGTGGTTCCGGCGTGTCCGGCACATGGTACTGGCAAATCTGAGAGGTGTTTCCGGCATTCCCGAAAGGTGACTCCGGAGTGTCCGCCAAGTGGTTCTGCCGTAGCCAGCAGGTGATTTTGGCGTGACCAGCAGGTGTTTCTTGCTAGTCGAGCATGTGGCTCAGGCATGCTCAGCAGGTGCTTCCGGCATCTGCGGCATGTGGTTCTGGTGTGTTTGAGAGCTGGTTCTGAAATGTCCGGCAGATGATTCAGGAGTGTCCAACAAGTGGTTCTGGCGTACCCGGCAGGCGATTTTGGCTTGTCCAGCAGGTGGTTCAGGCGAGTTGAGCAGGTGGTTCCGACGTGCTCAGCAGGTGCTTCCAGCGTCTGCGGCACATGTTTATGGCACATCTGGCAGGTGGTTCCAGCATGCCCGAAGGTGATTCCAGTCTGTCCAGCAGGTGGTTCCAGCGAGTCGAGCAGGTGGCTGGGGCATATTCGGCAGGAGGTTCTGGCGTGTCTGATAGATGGTTCCTGCATGCCCGGCAGGTGATTCCGGACTGTGCACCAGGGGGTTCCGGTCTGTCCGGGAGGTGGTTCCGGCGTGTCCGGCACGTGGTTCTGGCACATCTGGCAGGTGGTTCCTGCATGTCCGAAAGGCGATTCTGGTCTGTCCAGCAGGTGGTTCCGGCGAGTCGAGCAGGTGGCTGTGGCGTGTTCAGCCGGTGGTTCTGGCGTGTCTGAGAGGTGGTTCTGGCATGCCTGGCAGGTGATTCCGGAGTGTTCGCCAAGTGTTTCTGGCGTAGCCAGCAGGTGATTTTGCATGTCCGGCGGTGGTTCCGGCGAGTCGAGCCGGTGGTTCCGGCGTGTCCGGCAGGTGGTTCCGTTGTGTCCGGCAGGTGGTTCTGCGGTGTCCGGCACGAGGTTCTGGCACGTCTGAGAGGTTGTGTGTGCATGGCCTTCACGTGATTCCGGCTTGTCCGCCAAGTGGTTCTGGTGTAGCGGGCAGGTGATTTTGGCGTATCCGGCAGGTGGGACCGGTGAGTCAAGCAGGTTGCACTGGCGAGTGTTTCCTGTGGTTCCGGTCTGTCCGGGAGTTGGATCCGGCCTGTCCGGCACGTGCTTCTGGCACTTCTGAGAGGTTGTGCTGTCATGCCCAGCAGGTGATTCTGGAGTGTCCGCCAAGTGGTCCTGGCGTAGCCGGCAGGTGATTTTGGCGTGTCCAGCAGGTGGTTCTGTGGAGTGGATCAGGAACTTCCGGCATTCTCGGCAAGTGCTTCCGCCGTCTCCGGCATGTGGTTGTGGCACCTCTGAGAGGTGGTTTCAACATGCCCGGCAGGTGGTTCCGGAGTGTCCGACAAGTGGTTGTGGCCTAGCCGGCTGGTGATTTTGGGGTGTCCTGCAGGTGGTTCTGGCGAGTCAAGCAGGTGGTCCCGGCGTGTCCGGCAGGTGAATCCGGTCTGTCCTGGATGTGGTTGTGGAGTGTCTGCCGAGTGGTTCTGGCATAGCCTGCAGGTGATTTTGGCATGACCGGCAGGTGGTTCCAGCAAGCGCGACAGGCGATTCCGAAGTTTTCACCAACTGGTTGTGGCGTAGCCGTCAGGTGATTTTAGCGTGTCCGGCACGTGGGTCTGGCGAGTCTAGCCGGTGGTTCTGGCATGCTCGGCAGTTGCTTCTGGACACTCCATCACGTGGTTGTGGCACCTCAGAGACGTGGTTCCGGCATGCCCGGCAGGTGATTCCAGAGTGTCTGCTGAGTGGTTCTGGCGTTGCAGGCGGGTGATTTTGGCGTGTCAAGCAGGTGGTTCAGGGGAGTGGATCAGGTGGTTCTGGCATACTCGGCAGGTGGTTCCGGCGAGTCAGGAACATGGTTCTGGCAAGTCTGCGATGTGGTTCCGCCTGCCCGACAGGTGATCCCGGAGTGTCCGCCAAGTGGTTCTGGCGTACCCTGCAGGTGATTTTTGCGTGTCCGGAGGGTGTTTCCTGCGAGTCGAGCAGGTGGCTCAGGCATGCTCAGCAGGTGCTTCTGGCGTCTACGGCACGTTGTTCTGGTGTGTCTGAGAGCTGGTTCTGGCATGTCCGGCAGATGATTCCGGAGTGACCACCAAGTGGTTCTGGCATACCCGGCCTGTGGTTTTTGGGTGTCAGGTAGGTGGTTCCGGCGAGTCGAGCAGGTGGTTCCAGTGTGCTCGAAGGTGGTTCAGGCCGGTCTGGCAGGTGGTTTCAGTCTATTTGGGGTGTGGTTCCGGCATCTCGGGCACATGATTCTGGCACGTCTGAGATGTGGTTCCGGCAGGCCCGACAGGTGTTTCCGGAGTGTCCGCCAAGTGGTTCTGCCGTAGCCAGCAGGTGATTTTGGCGTGTCCGGCAGGTGGTACCGGTGAGTCAAGCAGGTGGTTCCGGCAAGTGTTTCCTGTGTTTCCGGTCTGTCCGGGAGATGGTTCCGGCCTGGCCGGCACGTGCTTCTGGCACTTCTGAGAGGTTGTGCTGGCATGCCCGGCAGGTTATTCTGGAGTGTCCGCCAAGTGGCCCTGGCATAGCCGGCACGTGATTTTGGCGTGTCCGGCAGGCGGTTCTGTGGAGTGGAGCAGGTGGTTCTGTCATACTCTGCAGGTGGTACCGGCGTGTCCGGAACTTGTTCTGGCAAGTCTGAGAGGTGGATCCGGCATGCATGACAGGTGATTCCGGAGTGTCCGGGATGTGGTTCTGGCACCTCTGAGAGGTGGTTCCGGCATGCCCGACAGGTGATTCCGGAGTGTCCGTCGAGTGGTTCTGGCGTACCTGGCAGGTGATTTTGGCGTGTCCGGCAGGTGTTTCTTGCGAGTCGAGCAGGTGGCTCAGGCATGCGCAGCAGGTGCTTCGGTGTGTCCGGCACGTGATTCTGGTGTGTCTGAGAGCTGGTTCTGGCATGTCTGGCAGATGATTCCGGAGTGTTCGCCAAGTGATTCTGGCATAGGCGGCAGGTGATTTTGTCGTGTCAGGTAGTTGGTTCCGGCAAGTCGAGCAGGTGGTTCCGGCGTGCTCGGCAGGTGGTTCAGGCGGGACTGGCAGGTGGTTTTGGTCTGTTGGTGTGTGGTTCCGGCATCTGAGGCACATGGTTCTGCCACGTCTGAGATGTGGTTCCGGCAGGCCCGACATGTGTTTCCGGAGTGTCCGCCAAGTGGTTCTGGTGGAGCTGACAGGTGATGTTGGCGTGACCAGCAGGTGGTTCCAGCCAGCCCGGCAGGTGATTCCGAAGTCTTCACCAACTGGTTGTGGCATAGCCGGCACGTGATTTTGGTGTGTCAGGCAGGTGGCTGTGGCGAGTCGAGCAGGTGGTTCCGGCATGCCCGGCAGGTGACTCTGGAGTGTTCGCCAAATGGTTCTGGCGTTGCCGGCAGGTGATTTTGCATGTCCCGCGGTGGTTCCGGCGAGTCGAGCCGGTGGTTCCAGCGTGTCCGGAAGGTGGTTCCGGTCTGTCCGGCAGGTGGTTCTGGGGTGTACGGCACGAGGTTCTGGCACGTCTGAGTGGTTGTGTCGGCATGCCCTTCATGTGATTCCAGCTTGTCCGCCAAGTGGTTCTGGTGTAGCGGGCAGGTGGTTTTGGCATGTCCGGCAGGTGGGACCGGTGAGTAAAGCAGGTGGTTCCTGCGAGTGTTTCCTTGGTTCTGGCCTGTCTGGCAGGTGGTTCTGGTCTGTCCGGGAGATGGTTCCGGCCTGTTCGGCACGTGCTTCTGGCACTTCTGAGAGGTTGTGCTGGCATGCCCGACAAGTGATTCTGGAATGTCCGCCAAGTGGTTCTGGCATAGCCGGCAGGTGATTTTGGCGTGTCCGGCTGGTGGTTCTGTGGAGTGGATCAGGAACTTCCGGCATTCTCGGCAGGTGCTTCCGCCGTCTCCGGCATGTGGTTGTGGCACCTCTTAGAGGTGGTTCCGGCATGCCCGGCAGGTGATTCCGGACTGTCCGACAAGTGGTTCTGGCATAGCCAACAGGTGATTTTGCATGTCCGGCGTTGGTTCCGGCTCGTCGAGCCGGTGGTTCCAGTGTGCTCGACAGTTGGTTCAGGCAGGTCCGGCAGGTGGTACCGGTCTGTCTGGCAGGTGGTTCTGTGGTGTCCGGCACGAGGTTCTGGCACGTCTGAGAGGCTGTGCCGGCATGCCCCTCACGTGATTCTGGCTTGTCCCCCAAGTGGTTCTGGTGTAGCGGGCAGGTGATTTTGGCGTGTCTGGCAGGTGGGACCGGTGAGTCAAGGAGGTGGTTCCGGCGAGTGTTTCCTGTGGTTACGGTCTGTCCGGAAGATGGTTCTGGCATGTCCGGCACATGCTTCTGTCACTTCGGAGAGGTTGTGCTGTCATGCCCGGCAGGTGATTCTGGAGTGTCCGCCAAGTGGTTCTGGCGTAGCCGGCAGGTGATTTTGGCGTGTCCGGCAGCTGGTTCTGGGGAGTGGATCAGGAACTTACGGCATTCTCCGCAGGTGCCTCCGCTGTCTCCGGCATGTGGTTGTGGCACCACTGAGAGGTGGTTCCAACATGCCCAACAGGTGATTCTGGAGTGTCCAACAAGTGGCTGTGGCATAGCCGGCAGGTGAGTTTGGCGTGTCTGGCAGGTGGTTCTGGTGAGTCAAGCAGGTGGTCCTGGCGTGTCCGGCAGGTGATTCCGGTTTGTCCTGGAGGTGGTTCCGGAGTATCTGCCAAGTGGTTCTGGCGTAGCCGGCAGGTGATTTTGGCGTGTCCGGCTGGTGGTTCTGGCAAGTCGAGCAGATGGTTCCGGCATGCTCGGCAGGTGCTTCCGGGGTCATTGGCACATGGTTCTGGCATGCGTGAGAGGTGGTTCCAGCATGCGTGGCAGGTGGTTCCGGGGTGTCCTGAAGGTGCTTCTGGTCTGTCCGGGAGCTGGTTCCGGCACGGCCGGCATGTGGTTCTGGCATGTCTGTGAGGTGCTTCAGGCGTGCCCGGCAGGTGATACCTGGGTGTCCGCCAAGTGGTTCTGGCGTCACCGGCAGGATATTTTGGTGTGTCCAGCAGGTCTTTCCTGCTTTTTGGGCTCGTGGCTCTGGCTTGTAAGACAGATGCTTGTGGCATTTCTGGCCCCCGTTCTTTCATACTCCTCAGCTGGTTTCAGTGTTTCTGGCTCCTGTTTGTGGCATATCCAACAGGTGTTTACAATGTGTCTGGCATGTCGTTGTGCTATGTTTGGAATCTGGTTCCGTCATGTCATTGTGTGCGGCTGGCATGTTGAAGAGATGGTTCTGCAGTGTCAGAATGGCTGTTCCACTGTGTCCGGCAGGTGGTTACAGGTGGTTCCGGCATGCAACGTGGGTGCTTCTGGTATGCCTGTTGGGTCATACTGGCATGAATGTGTGGCCCTTTGAGAGTGTGCAGAGGGTGTTTTTGGCATGTCTCCTGGGGTTTTCTGGCACATAAGGGGCATGATTCCTTTTTATACGTCAGGTGAGTTTGTTCTCAGCTTCCTAAAGAGATGGAAGGAAGATGGTCTGTGGCTTGTGGCCCCTTGAGGGGTGGAGCCAATGCATTGTGCATTCCAATCTAGAGCAATGGAGGGCATGGCTGACGGCAAAAGGGTCTTTCTGAATTAGCTGCATTCTGACGCTCTCTCCACCAGTGCACAATGGTGTTTGGAAAAAGGCTTACAGTCTATCGCCTCCTGAGCAGGTGGATGCTAAATCATTTGGGACTCAGCCCAGTTGCTTCAGGGGAAGATGTAGGCATTTCGTCTGAGCAAGGTTGGCAAGGTAGAACTGTGGCAGAAGCCGAAGTCCTAAAGCGGCGAGTTAAGCGCTGGGAAGAAATGGCATTTGAGCTGACTTTGTATGAGAGTTTCCTCGTATGCTGTACAGCACTGTGGAAAGCGAGTTCTTTCTCAGCTTCCTAAAGAGCTGGAGGCAAGACAGTTTATGGCTTGTCTCCAATTGAAGGATGGAGGCAGTGCTTTGTGCCTTCCACCTCTAGAGCAATGGAGGGCACGGCTGAGAGCAAAGGGCGCTTTCTGACATAGGTGCATTCTGACACTCTCTGACCCAGTGCACAATGGCAGTTTGTAAAAAGCCTATTGTCTGCTCCTGCTAAGCATGTGGAAGCACAATCATCTGGGCCTCGTGCCCGCTGCTGGAGGGGAAGATGTAGGCATTTTGTCTGAGCCTGGTTGGCAAGGTGGAAATCTGGCAGAAGCAGAACTTCCAAATCGGTGAGTTAAGCGCTGAAAAGAAACGGCATATCAGGTGCCTTTGTATGAGATGTTGCCAGGACACAGAAAGAGCACTGTTGAAAGGGAGTTCTTTCTCAGCTATCAGAAGAGATGGAAGGATGATGGTCTGTGGCTTGTCGCCCCTTGAGGGGTGGAGCCATTGCCTTGTGCCTTCCACCTCGAGAGCAATGGAGGGCACGGCTGCCTGCAAAGGGGTCTTTCTGACACAGCTGCTTTCTGACACTCTGTCCACCAGTGCGCAATGGTGGTTGGAAAAAGGCATACAGTCTATCACCTCCTAAGCATGTGGACGCACAATCATTTGGGACTCAGCCGAGTTGCTTCAGGGGAAGATGTAGTCATTTCGTCTGAGCCGGGTTGGCAAGGTGGAATTGCAGCAGAAGTCCTAAAGCGGCAAGTTAAGCGCTGGGAAGAAATGGCATTTGAACTGCCTTTGTATGAGAGTTTCCTCGTATGCTGTAACAGCACTGTGGAAAGCGAGTTCTTTCTCAGCTTCCTAGAGAGCTGGAAGCAAGACATTTTATGGCTTGTCTCCCATTGAAGGATGGAGGCAGTGCTTTGTGCCTTCCACCTCTAGAGCAATGGAGGGCACGGCTGAGAGCAAAGTGCCCTTTCTGACATAGGTGCATTCTGACACTCTCTGCACCAGTGCACAATGGCGGTTTGTAAAAAGCCTATTGTCTGCTCCTGCTAAGGATGTGGAAGCACAATCTTTTGCGGCTCGTTCCTGTTGCCGAAGGGGAAGATATAGGCATTTCGTCTGAGCCGGGTTGGCAAGGTGCAAATTTGGCAGAAGCAGAAATTCCATATCAGCGAGTTAAGCGCAGAAAACAAACAGCATATCAGCTGCCTTTGTATGAGATGTTGCCAGGACACAGAATGAGCACTGTAGAGAGCGAGTTCTTTCTCAGCTTCCTAAAGAGATGGAAGGAAGATGGTCTGTGTCTTGTCACCCCTTGGGGGTGGAGCACGTGCATTGAGCATTCCACGTCTACAGCATTGGAGGGCATGGCTGAGAGCAAAGGGGTCTTTCTGACATAGCTGCTTTCCGACACTCTCTCCACCAGTGCACAATGGTGGTAGGAAAAAGGTGTACACTCTATCACCTCCTAAGCATGTGGACGCGCAACCATTTGGGACTCAGCCCAGTTACTTCAGGGGAAGATGAAGGCATTTCGTCTGAGCCGGGTTGGCAAGGTGGAACTGCGGCAAAAGCAGAAGTCCTAAAGCAGCGAGTTAAGCGCTGGTAAGAAATGGCGTTTGAGCTGCCTCGGTATGAGAGTTTCCTCGTATGCTGTACAGCACTGTGGAAAGCGAGTTCTTTCTCAACTTCCTAAAGAGCTGGAAGCAAGACAGTTTATGGCTTGTCTCCCATTGAAGGATGGAGGCAGTGCTTTATGCCTTCCACATGCAGAGCAATGGAGGGCACGGCTGAGAGTAAAGTAAAGGGGTCTTTCTGCCATTGGTGCTTTCTGACACTCTCCCAACCATTGCACTTCGTGGTTATTTAAAAGCCTATTGTCTCTCTCCTCCTCAGCATGTGGAACCACAATCATCCGGGCCTCATCCCCATTGCTCAAGGGGAAGGTGTAGGCATTTCGTCTGAGCCTGGTTGACAAGGTGGAAATGTGCAGGATGTAGCTGTTCCAGACCGGAGGGTGAAGTGCTGGAAAGAAACGGTGTTCAGCCTCCTTTGTATGAGATGTTCCCAGGACGCTGTAAGAGCACTGTGGAAAGGGAGTTTTTTCTTAGCATCCTAAAGTGCTCTAAGCACGACTAGATGTGGTTTGTCACCCATTGATGGGTGGATACAGAGCCAGTGCATTGTGCCTTCCACCTCTAGAGCAATGGAGGGCACGGCTGACTGCAATGGGGCCTTTCTGACATAGCTGCTTTCCAACACTCTAGCCAGCAGTGCACAATGGTGGTTGGAAAAAGGCGTGCATTCCATTGCCTGCTAAAAACGTGAATGCTCAATCATTTGGGACTCAGCCCAGTTGCTTCAGGGGAAGGTGTAGGCATTTCGTCTGAGCCAGTTTGGAAAGGTGGATTTGTGGCAGAAGCAGAAGTCTTAAAGCTGCGAGTTAAGGGCTGGGACAAAATGGCGTTTGAGCTGTCTTTGTATGAGAGGTTCCTGGTATGCTGTAACATGACTGTGGAAAGCGAGTTGTTCCTCAGCTTCCTAAAGAGCTGGAGAGAAGACAGTTTATGGCTTGTCTCCCACTGAAGGATGGAGGCAGTGCTTTGTGCCTTCCACCTGCAGAGCAATGGAGGGCACGGCTGAGAGTAAAGTAAAGGGGTCTTTCTGCCATTGGTGCTTTCTGACACTCTCCCAACCGTTGCACTTGGTGGTTAGTTAAAAGCCTATTTTCTGTCTCCTCCTCAGCATGTGGAACCACAATCATCCGGGCCTCATCCCAATTGCTCAAGGGGAAGATGTAGGCATTTCATCTGAGCCGGGTTGGCAAGGTGGAAATGTTCAGGATGCAGATGTTTCAGACCGGCGAGTGAAGTGCTGGAAAGAAACGGCGTTCAGCCTCCTTTGTATGAGATGTTCCCAGGACGCTGTAAGAGCACTGTGGAAACGGAGTTTTTTCTCAGCTTCCTAAAGAGCTGGAAGCAGGACAAGATGTGGTTTGTCTCCCATTGAGGGGTGGATCCAGAGCCAGTGCCTTGTGCCTTCCACCTCCACAGCAATGGAGAGCACGACTAAGTGCAAATGGGCCTTTCTGAGATAGCTGCTTTCCCAAACTCTCTCCAGCAGTGCAAAATGGTTGTTGGAGAAAGGTGTGCATTCTATCGCCTCCTAAGCACGTGGACGCTTAATCATATGGGAGTCAGCCCAGTTGCTTCAGCAGAAGATGCAGGCATTTCGTCTGAGCCAGGTTGGCAAGGTGGTGCTGGGTTGCTACAGAAGCAGAAGCCCTAAAGCGGCGAGTTAAGGGCTGGGTATAAATGGCGTTTGACCTTCCTTTGTATGAGAGATTCCTGGTATGCTGTCACAGGACTGTGGAAAGCGAGTTGTTTGTCAGCTTCCTAAAGAGCTTGAGGGAAGACAGTTTATGGCTTGTCTCCCATTGAAGGACAGAGGCAGTGCTTTGAGCCTTCCACCTGCAGATCAAGGGAGGACACGGCAGAGAGCAAAGGGGACTTTCTGTCAAGGGGCTTTCTGATACCCTTCAGGGGTGGTGCCAGTGCCTTGTGCCTCCTGCCTCTAGAGGAATGGAGGGCACGGCCCAGAGTAAAGGGCCTTTCTGACATTGGTGCTTTCTGACACTACGCCAACCACTGCTCATGGGCGGTTGGTTAAATGCCTATTGTCTGTCTCCTCCTCAGCATGTGGAACCACGATCATCCGGGCCTCGTCCCCATTGCTCAAGGGGAAGATGTAGGCATTTCGTCTCGCCGGGTTGGCAAGGTGGAATTGCGGCAGAAGCAGAAATCCTAAAGCGGCGAGTTAAGCACTGGGAAGAAATTGCGTTTGAGCTGCCTTTGTACCAGTGTTTCCTCATATGCTTTAACAGCACTTTGGAAAGTGAGTTCTTTCTCAGCTTCCTAAAGAGCTGGAAGCAAGACAGTTTATGGCTTGTTTCCCATTGAAGGATTGAGGCAGTCCTTTCTGCCTTCCTGCTCTAGAGCAATGGAGGGCACTGCTGAGAGTAAAGGGGTCTTTCTGCCATTGGTGCTTTCTGACACTCTCCCAACCATTGCACTTCGTGGTTAGTTAAAAGCCTATTGTCTCTCTCCTCCTCAGCATGTGGAACCACAGTCATCCGGGCCTCGTCCCCATTGCTCAAGGTGAAGATGTAGGCCTTTCGTCTGAGCCGGGTTGGCAAGGTGGAATTGTGGCAGAAGCAGAAGTTCTACAGTGGCGAAGTAAGGTCTGGCAAGAAAGGCCGTTTGACCTTCATTTCTATGACAGTTTCCCCGTAGGATTTTCCAGGGAGCCGAGCAGGTGTTTCTGGCATTCTCGTCAGGAGGTTCGGGCATGTACGGCAGGTGGTTCCAGTGTGTCCAGGATGCGGTTCCAGCGTGTCTGGCACGTGGTTCTGGTATGTCTCAGAGGTGGTTCTGGCATGCCCGGCCGGTGATCCCGGAGAGTCCACCAAGTGATTCTGGCGTAATCGGCAGGTGATTTTTGCATGTCCGGCAGATGGTTCTGGCGAGTCGGGCAGGTGGTTCCGGCCTGCTCGGCAGGTGCGTCCGGTGTCATTGGCACGTGGTTCTGGCACGTCTGAGAGGTGGTTCCGGCATGCCCGGCAGGTTATTCCGGAGTGTTCGCCAAGTGTTTCTGGCATAGCCGGCAGGAGATTTTGCATATCCGGCGGTGGTTCCGGCGGGTTGAGCCGGTGGTTCCGGCGTGTCCGGCAGGTGGTTCTGGGGTGTCCGGAACGAGGTTCTGGCATGTCTGAGATATTGTGCCGGCATACCCTTCACATGATTGCAGCTTGTCCCGCAAGTGGTTCTGGTGTAGCCTGCAGGTGATTTTTGCGTGTCCAGCAGTTGGGACCAGTGAGTCAAGCAGGTGGTTCCGGCGATTGTTTCCTGTGGTTCCGGACTGTCCGGGAGATGGTTCCGGCCTGTCCGGCACGTGCTTCTGGCACTTCTGAGAGGTTGTGCTGGCATGCCCGGCAGGTGATATCTGAGTGTCCGCCAAGTGATTCTGGTGTAGCCGGCAGGTGATTTTGCCATGTCCGGCATGTGGTTCCAGTGAGTCGAGCGTGTGGTTCTGGTGTGCTCGACAGTTGGTGCAGGCAGCTCTGGCAGGTGGTTCCGGTCTGTCCGGCAGGTGGTTCCGGCGTGTCCGGCACGTCGTTCTGTCACGTCTGAGAGGTGGTTCTATCATGCCCGGCAGGTGATTCCAGAGAGTCCACCAAGTGGTTTTGGCGTAGCTGGCAGTTGATTTTGGCACATCCGGCAGGTGGTTCGGGCGAGATGTGCAGGTGGTTCCGACGTGCTCGGCAGGTGCTTCCAGCGTCTCCGGCACGTGTTTCTGGCACATCTGACAGGTGGTTTAGGCATGGCAGAAAGGTGATTCCGGTCTCTCCGGTAGGTGGTTCCGGCGTGTACGGCACATGCTTCTGGTACGTCTCAGAGGTGGTTGCGCTTGCCCAACAGGTGATTCCGGACTGTCCGCCACGTGGTTCTGGCACGTCTGAGAGGTGGTTCCAGCATGCCCAGCAGGTCATCCTGGAGAGTCCTCCAAGTGGTTCTGGCGCAGCCCGCCGGTGATTTTGGCGTGTCCGGCAAGTGGTTCCGTCGTGCTCGGCAGGTGGTTCAGGCGTGGCCGGCACGTGGTTCCAGTCTGTCCAGTACGTGTTTCCAGCTTGTCCGACACGTCGTTCTGGTACGTCTGAGAGGTGGTTCCACCATGGCTGGCAGGTGATTCTGGACTGTCCCCCAGGTGGTTCTGGCATAGCCAGCAGTTGATATTGGCCTGTCCGGCAGGTGATTCCGGCGAGTCGAGCAGGTGGTTCAGGCGTGTCTGGCAGGTGGTTCTGTTCTGTCCGATAGGTCGTTCCGGCATGTCCGGCATGTGCTTCTGGCACGTGTGAGAGGTGGTTCTGGCATGCCAGGCAGGTGATTCCGGAGTGTCAGGTAAGTGGTTCTGGTGAAGCCAGCAGATCACTTTGGCGTGTCCCTCACGAGTGTCCTGCGAGTCGAGCAGGTGGTTCCGGCATGCTCGGCAGGTTGTTCCAGTCTGTCCAGGACGTGATTCCAGCGTGTCAGGCTCGTGGTTCTGTTACGTCTGAGAGGTGGTTCCTGCATGCCCGGCAGGTGATTCCGGACTGCCCACCAGGTGGTTCTCGCATAGCCAGCTGTTGATTTTGGCCTGTCTGGCAGGTGGTTCTGGCGAGTCGAACAGGTGGCTCCGGCGTACTCGGCAGGTGGTTCCAGCATGTCAGGCAGGTGGTTCCAGTCTGTCCGGTAGGTGTTTCCGGCCTGTCCGGCACGTGCTTCCGGCACGTCTGAGAGGTGGTTCCGGCATGTGCGGCAGGTGATTCCGGAGTGTCCTCCAGGTGGTTCTGGCATACCCCGCCGGTGTTTCTGGTGTGTCCGGCAGGTGGCTCTGGTGAGTCGAGCAGGTGGTTCCGGCGTGCACAGAAGGTGGTTCAGGCAGGTCCGGCAGGTGTTTGCAGTCTGTCCATGACCTGGTTCCGGCATGCCCGGCAGGTGATTCCGGAGTGTCCAACAAGTGGTTGTGGCGTAGCCGGCGTATGATTTTGGACTGTCAGGCAGGTGGTTCTGGCATGTCCAGAAGGTGGTTCCGGCGAGCTCGGCAGGTGCTTCCGGTCTCTCCGGCATGTGGTTGCGGCACGTCTGCGAGATGGTTCCGCCATGCCAGGCAGGTGATTCCGGAGTCTGCAGCATGTGGTTCTGGCACCTCTGAGAGGTGGCTCCGGCATGCCTGGCAGGTGATTCCGGAGTGTCCGCCGAGTGGTTCTGGCGTAGCCTGCAGGTGATTTTGGCGTGTCCGGCAGGTGTTTCTTGCGTGTTGAGCAGGTGGCTCAGGCATGCTCAGCTGGTGCTTCCGGCGTCTCCGGCACTTGGTCCTGGTGTGTCTGAGATCTGGTTCTGGCATGTCCGGCAGATGATTCCGGAGTGTCCACCAAGTGGTTCTGGTATACCCGGCAGGGGATTTTCGCGTGTCAGTTAGGTGGTTCAGGATATTCGAGCAGGTGGTTCAGGCGTGCTCATGAGGTGGTTCAGGCGGGTCTGGCAGGTGGTTTCGGTGTGTTCAGGGTGTGGTTCCGGCATCTCAGTCACATTGTTCTGGCATGTCTGAGAGGTGGTTCCGCTGGCCCTACAGATGTTTCCTCAGTGTCCGCCAAGTGGTTCAGGCGTAGCCCGCAGGTGATTTTGGTGTGTCCAGCAGGTGGTTCTGGCGAGTCGAGCAGGTGGTTCCAGTGTGCTCGGCAGGTGCTTCCGGAGTCATTGGCATGTGGTTCTGGCATGTCTGAGAGGTGGTTCTGGCATGCCCGGCAGGTGATTCTGGAGTGTCCGCCAAGTGGTTCTGGCGTAGCCGGCAGGTGATTTTGCATGTCCGGCGTTGGTACCGGCGAGTCGAGCCAGTGGTTCTGGCGTGTCTGGAAGGTGGTTCTGGTCTGTCCAGCAGGTGGTTGTGGGTTGTCTGGCACGAGGTTCCGGCACGTCTGAGAGGTTTTGTCAGCATGCCCTTCAAGTGATTCCGGCTTGTACGCCAAGTTGTTCTCGTGTAGCGGGCAGGTGATTTTGGCGTGTCCAGCAGGTGTTTTTAGGGAGTGGATCAGGTGGTTCCGGTATACTGGGCATGTGGTACCGGCATTTCCGCAACATGGTTCTGACAAGTCTGAGAGGTGGTTCCGGCATGCCCGACAGGTGATTCTGGAGTGTTCGCCAAGTGGTTCTGGCGTAGCCGGCAGGTGATTTTGCATGTCCTGCGGTGGTTCCAGAGAGTTGAGCCAGTGGTTCTGGCGTGTCCGGCAGGTGGTTCCGGTCTGTCCTAGATGTGGCTGCGGAGTGTCTGACGACTGGTTCTGGCGTAGCCGGCAGGTGATTTTGGCGTGTCCAGCAGGTGGTTCTGCGGAGTGGATACGGTGGTTCCGGCATGTCCGGAACATGGTTCTGGCAAGTCTGAGAAGTGGTTCCGGCATGCCCAACAGGTGATACCGGAGTGTCCGGAATGTGGTTCTGGCACCTCTGAGAGGTGGTTCCGGCATGCCCGACAGGTGATTCCGGAGTGTCCGCCGAGTGGTTCTGGCGTACCTGGCAGGTGATTTTGGTGTGTCCGGCAGGTGTTTCTTGCGAGTCGAGCAGGTGGCTCAGGCATGCGCAGCAGGTGCTTCCGGCGTGTCCGGCACGTGATTCTGGTGTGTCTGAGAGCTGGTTCTGACATGTCCGGCAGACGATTCCCGAGTGTCCACCAAGTGGTTCTGGCATACCCGGCAGGTGATTTTGGTGTGTCACGTAGGTGGTTCCGGCGAGTCGAGGAAGTGGTTCCGGCATGCTCGGCAGGTGGTTCAGGAGGGTCTGGCTGGTGGTTTCGGTCTGTTCGGGGTGTTGTTACGGCATCTCAGGCACATGGTTCTGGCTCGTCTGAGACGTGGTTACAGCCGGCCCGACAGGTGTTTCTGGAGTGTCCGTCAAGTGGTTCTGGCATAGCTGGCAGGTGATGAAGGTGTGACCGGCAGGTGGTTCCAGCCAGGCAGGCAGGTGATTCCGAGGTTTTCACCAACTGGTTGTGGCCTAGCCAGCAGGTGATTTTGGCATGTTTGGCAGGTGGTTCTGGCGAGTCGAGCAGGTGGTTCCAGCGTGTTCAGCAGGTCCTTCGAGTGTCATTGGCATGTGGTTCTGGCATGTTGAGAGGTGGTTCCGGCATGCCCGGCAGGTGATTCCGGAGTGTTCACCAAGTGGTTCTGGCATAGCCAGCAGGTGATTTTGGCGTGTCAGGTAGGTGGTTCCGGCGAGTCGAGCAGGTGGTTCCGGCGTGCTCGGGAGGTGGTTCAGGAGGGTCTGGCAGGTGGTTTCCTCTGTTGGGGTGTGGTTCCGGCATCTCAGGCACATGGTTCTGGCACGTCTGAGAGGTGGTTCCGGCCGGCCCGACAGGTGATTCCGGAGTGTCCGCCAAGTGGTTCTGGCGTAGCTGACAGGTGATGTGGGCGTGACCAGTAGGTGGTTCCAGCCAGCCCGGCAGGTGATTCCGAAGTGTTCACCAACTGGTTGTGGCATAGCCGGCAGGTGATTTTGGCATGTCCGGCAGGTGGTTCTGGCAAGTCGAGCAGGTGGTTCCGGCGTGCTCCTCAGGTGCTTCCGGTGCCATTGACATGTGGTTCTGGCATGTCTGAGAGGTGGTTCCGGCATGCCCGGCATGTGATTCCGGAGTGATCGCCAAGTGGTTCTGGCGTAGCCGGCAGGTGATTTTGCATGTCCGGCGGTGGTTCCGGCGAGTCGAGCCGGTGTTCCGGCGTGTCCGGCAGGTGGTTCCGGTCTGTCCTGGAGGTGTTTCCGGAGTTTCTGCCGAGTGGTTCTGGCGTAGCTGGCAGGTGATTTTGGCGTGTCCAGCAGGTGGTTCTGGGGAGTGGATCAGGTGTTTCCGGCATACTCGACAGGTGGTACCGGCGTGTCCGGAACATGGTTCTGGCACGTCTGAGAGGTTGTGTCAGCATGCCCTTCACGTGATTCCGGCTGGTCCGCCAAGTGGTCCTGGCATAGCCGGCACGTGATTTTGGCGTGTCCGGAAGGCTGTTCTGTGGAGTGGAGCAGGTGGTTCTGTCATACTCGGCAGGTGGTACCTGCGTGTCTGGAACATGTTTCTGGCAAGTCTGAGACGTGGTTCCCCCATGCCCGACAGGTGATTCCGGAGTGTCCGGGATGTGGTTCTGGCACCTCTGAGAGGTGGTTCCGGCATGCCCGACTGGTGATTCCGGAGTGTCCGCCGAGTGGTTCTTGCGTACCTCGCAGATGATTTTGGTGTGTCCGGCAGGTGTTTCTTGCGAGTCGAGTAGGTGGCTCAGGCATGCGCAGCAGGTGCTTCCGGCGTGTCCGGCACGTGATTCTGGTGTGTCTGAGAGCTGGTTCTGGCATGTCCGGCAGATGATTCCGGAGTGTCCACCAAGTGGTTCCGGCATACGCGGCAGGTGATTTTGGCGTGTCAAGTAGGTGGTTCCGGCGAGTCGAAGAGGTGGTTCCGGCGTGCTCGGCAGGTGGTTCAGGCGGGTTTGACAGGTGGTTTTGGTCTGTGTGGGAGTGGTTCTGGCCTGCCCGGCATGTGCTTCTTGCACTTTTGAAAGGTTGTGCTGGCATGCCCGGCAGGTAATTCTGGAGTGTCCGCCAAGTGGTTTTGGCGTACCCAGCAGATGATTTTGGCATGTCCAGCAGGTGTTTCTTGCGAGTCAACCAGGAGGTTCCGTCATGCTCGGCAGGTGTTTCAGGCCGATCTGGCAGGTGGTTTCAGTCTGTTCGGGGTGTGGTTCCAGCACCTCAGGCACATGGTTCTGGCTCGTCTGAGAGTTGTTTCCGGTCGGCCTGACAGGAGTTTCCGTAGTGTCCGCCAAGTGGTTCTGGCGTAGCTGGCAGGTGATGTTGGCGTGACCGGCAGGTTGTTCCAGCCAGCCCGGCAGGTGATTCCGAATTGTTCACCAACTGATTGTGACGTACCCGGCAGGTGATTTTGGCGTGTCCGGCAGGTGGCTGTGGCGAGTCGAGCAGGTGGTTCTGGCGTGCTCGGCTGGTGCTTCCGGTGTCATTGGCATGTGGTTCTGGCATGTCTGAGAGGTGGTTCAGGCATGCCCGGCAGGTGATTCCAGAGTGTTCGCCAAATGGTTCTGGCGTAGCTGGCAGGTGATTTTGCATGTCCCGCGGTGGTTCCGGCGACTTGAACCGGTGGTTCCGGAGTGTCCGGCATGTGGTTCCGGTGTGTCCGGCAGGTGGTTCTGGGGTGTCCGGCATGAGGTTCTGGCACGTCTGAGAGGTTGTGTCGGCATGCCCTTCATGTGATTCCCGCTTGTCCGCCAAGTGGTTCTGGTGTAGTGGGCCGGTGATTTTGGCATGTCCGGCAGGTGGGACCGGTGAGTCAAGCAGGTGGTTCCTGCGAGTGTTTCCAGTGATTCCGGTCTGTCCGGAAGGTGGTTCTGGTCTGTCCGGCAGGTGGTTCCGGTCTGTCCTAGAGGTGGTTGTGGAGTGTCTGACGAGTGGTTGTGGTGTAGCCGGCAGGTGATTTTGGCGTGTCCAGCAGGTGGTTCTGGGGAGTGGATAAGGTGGTTCCGGCATACTCGGCAGGTGGTACTGGCATGTCCGGAACATGGTTCTGGCAAGTCTGAGAGTTGGTTCCGGCAAGCCCGACAGGTGATTCCAGAGTGTCCACCGAGTGGTTCTGGTGTACCCGGCACGTGATTTTGGCGTGTCCAGCAGGTGGTTGTGGCGAGTCGAGCAGGTGGTTCCTGCGTGTTCGGCAGGTCCTTCCGGTGTCATTGGCATGTGGTTCTGGCAGGTCTGAGAGGTGGTTCCTTCATGCCCGACAGATGATTCCGGAGTGTTCGCCTAGTGGTTCTGGCATAGCGGGCAGGTGATTATGGCGTGTCCAGTGGTGGTTCTGAGGAGTGGAGAAGGTGGTTCCGGCATACTCAGCAGGTGGTACCGGCATGTCCGGAACATGGTTCTGGCAAGTCTGAGAGGTGGTTCCAGCATGCCCGACAGGTGATTCCGGAGTGTCCGGGATGTGGTTTTGGCACCTCTGAGAGGTGGTTCCGGCATGCCCGAAAGGTGATTCCGGACTGTCCGCCGAGTGGTTCTGGCGTACCTGGCAGGTGATTTTGGCGTGTCCGGCAGGGGTTTCTTGCGAGTCGAGCAGGTGGCTCAGGCATGCGCAGCAGGTGCTTCCGGCGTGTCTGGCACGTTGTTCTGGTGTGTCTGAGAGCTGGTTCTGGCATGTCCGGCAGAGGATTCCGGAGTGTCCACCAAGTGGTTCTCGCATACCCGGCAGGTGATTATGGCGTGTCAGATAGGTGGTTCCGGCGAGTCGAGCAGGTTGTTCCGGCGTGCTCGGCAGGTGGTTCAGGCGGGTCTGGCAGGTGGTTTCGGTCTGTTCGGGGTGTGGTTCCGGCATCTCAGGCACATGGTTTTGTCACGTCTGAGAGATGGTTCCGGCCGGCCCTACAGGTGTTTCTGGAGTGTCCGCCAAGTGGTTCTGGCATAGCTGGCAGGTGATGTTGGCGTGACCGGCAGGGGGTTCCAGCAAGCCCGGCAGGTGATTACGAAGTGTTCACCAATTGGTTGTGTGGTAGCCGGCAGGTGATTTTGGCGTGTCCTGCAGGTGGCTCTGGTGAGTCGAGCAGGTGGTTCCGGCAAGCTCGGCAGGTGGTTCTGTCAGGTTGGGCAGGTGTTTTCAGTCTGTCCATGACGTGGTTCTGTCATGCCCGCAAGGTGATTCTGGAGTGTCCACCAAGTGGTTTGGGCATAGCCGACATATGAATTTGGCCTGTCACGCAGGTGGTTCCCGCATGTCCAGCAGGTGGTTCCGGCGAGCTCGGCAGGTGCTTCCGGTCTCTCCGGCACGTGGTTGTGCCACGTCTGAGAGATGGTTCCAGCATGCCCGGCAGGTGATTCCGGAGTCTCCGACATGTGGTTCTGGCACCTCTGAGAGGTGGTTCCGGCATGCCTGGCAGGTGATTCCAGAGTGTCTGCCGAGTGGTTTGGCGTAGCCGGCAGGTGATTTTGGCGTGTCCGGCAGGGGGTTCTGGCGAGTCGAGCAGGTGGTTCCTGTGTGCTCGGCAGGTCCTTCCGGTGTCATTGGCATGTGGTTCTGGCATTTCTGAGAGGTGGTTCCGGCATGCCTGGCAGGTGATTCCGGAGTGTTCGCCAAGTGCTTCTGGCATAGCCGGCAGGTGATTTTGGAGTGTCAGGTAAGTGGTTCCGGCGAGTGGAGCAGGTGGTTCCAGCGTGCTTTGCAGGTGGTTCAGGCGGTCTGGCAGGTGGTTTCGGTCTGTTTTGGGTGTGGTTCCGGCATCTCAGGCACATGGTTCTGGCACGTCTGAGAGGTGGTTGCGGCCGGACTGGCAGGTGTTTCTGGAGTGTCCGCCAAGTGTTTCTGGCGTAGCTGGCAGGTGATGTTGGCGTGACCGGCAGGTGGTTCCAGCAATCCCGGCAGGTGATTCCGACGTGTTCACCAACTGGTTGTGGCGTAGCCGGCAGGTGATTTTGGCATGTCCGGCATGTGGTTCTGGGGAGTCGTGCAGGTGGTTCCGGTATGCCCGGCAGGTGATTACGGAGTGTCCGGCAAGTGATTCTGGCATAGCCGGCAGGTTACTTTGGCGTGTCCAGCAGGTGGTTCTTTGGAGTGGATCATGAACTTCAGGCATTTTCGGGAGGGGCTTACGCCATGTCCGGCATGTGTTTGTGGCACCTCTGAGAGTTGGTTCCAGCATGCGCGGCAGGTGATTACGGAGTGTCCGCCAAGTTGTTCTGGTGTAGCTGGCAGGTGATGTTGGCGTGACCGGCAGGTGGTTCCGGAAATCTCAGCAGGCGGTTCAGTCAAGTTTGGTAGGTGTTTGCACTCTGTCCATGACGGGGTTCTGGCATGCCTGCAAGGTGATTCTGGAGTGTCCACCAAGGGGTTTGGGCTTAGCCGGCATATGATTTTGGCTTGTCACGCAGGTGGTTCCGTCATGTCCAGCAGGTGGTTCCGGCGAGTTTGGCAGGTGCTTCCGGTCTCTCCGGCACGTGGCTGCGGCACATTTGAGAGATGGTTCCGGCATGCCCAGCAGGTGATCCCGTCGTCTCCGGCATGTGGTTCTGGCACCTCTGAGAGGTGGTTCTGGCATGCCCGGCAGGTGATTCCGAGGTGTCTGCCGAGTGGTTGTGGCGTAGCCAGCAGGTGATTTTGGCGTGTCCGGCAGGTGGTGCTGGTGAGTCAAGCAGGTGGTGCCGGTGTGTCCGGCAGGTGGTTCCGGTCTGTCCTGGAGGTGGTTACGGAGTGTCTGCTGAGTGGTTCTGGCGTAGCCGGCAGGTGTTTCTGGTGTGTCCGGCAGGTGGCTCTGGTGAGTCGAGCAGGTGGTTCCGGCGTGCTCGGCAGGTGGTTCAGGCAGGTCTGGCAGGTGGTTTCCATTTGTTGGGGTGTGCTTCAGGCATCTCAGGCACATGGTTCTGGAACGTCTGAGAGGTGCTTCCGCCCGGCCCGACAGGTGTTTCCGCAGTGTCCGCCAAGTGGTTCTGGCGTAGCTGACAGGTGATTTTGCATGTCCAGCGGTGGTTCCGGCGAGTCGAGCCGGTGGTTCCGGCGTGTCCGGCAGGTGGTTCCGGTGTGTCCGGCAGGTTGTTCTGGGGTGTCCGGCACGAGGTTCTGGCACGTCTGAGAGGTTGTGTCGGCATGCCCTTCGCGTGATTCCGGCATGTCCGCCAAGTGGTTCTGGTGTAGCGGGCAGGTGATTTTGGCGTGTCCGGCAGGTTGCTCCGGCGAGTGTTTCCTGTGGTTCCGGTCTCTCCGGGAGATGGTTCCGGCCTGGCCCTCACGTGCTTCTGGCACTTCTGAGAGGTTGTGCTCGCATACCCAGCAGGTGATCCTGGAGTGTCCGCCAAGTGGTTCTGGCATACCCGGCAGGTGATTTTGGCGTGTCCGGCAGGGGGTTCTGGCGAGTCGAGCAGGTCGTTCCGGCATGCTCGGCAGGTCCTTCCAGTGTCATTGGGATGTGGTTCTGGCATGTCTGAGAGGTGGTTCCGGCATGCCCGGCAGGTGATTCCGGAGTGTTCGCCAAGTGGTTCTGGCATAGCCGGCAGGTGATTTTGGCGTGTCAGGTAGGTGGTTCCGGCGAGTCGAGCAGGTGGTCCCGGCGTGCTCGGCAGGTGGTTCAGGCGGGTGTGGCAGATGGTTTCGGTCTGTTCATGGTTTGGTTCCGGCATCTCAGGCACATGGTTCTGGCACGTCTGAGACGTGGTTCCGGCCGGCCCGACAGGTGTTTCTGGAGTGTCCGCCAAGTGGTTCTGCCGTAGCTGGCAGGTGATGTTGGGGTGACCGGCAGGTTGTTCCAGCAAGCCCGGCAGGTGATTCCGAATTGTTCACCAACTGGTTGTGGCATAGCCGGCAGGAGATTTTGGCGTGTCCGTCAGGCGGTTCTGTGGAGTGGAGCAGGAACTTCAGGCATTCTCGGCAGGTGCTTCCGCCGTCTCTGGCATGTGTTTGTGGTACCTCTCAGAGGTGGTTCCACCATGCCCAGCAGGTGATTCCGGAGTGTCCGACAAGTGGTTGTGGCGTAGCCGGCTGGTGATTTTGGCGTGTCCGGCACGTGGTTCTGCCGAGTCAAGCAGGTGGTCCTGGCGTGTCCAGTAGGTGGTTCCTGTATGTCCTGGAGTTGGTTGCGGAGTGCTCCACAGGTCCTTCCGGTGTCATTGGCATGTGGTTCTGGCATGTCTGAGAGGTGGTTCCAGCGTGTCTGGCATGTGCTTCTGGTAAGTCTCAGAGGTGGTTCTGGCATGCCCGGCCGGTGATCCCGGAGATTCCTCCAAGTGATTCTGTCATAACCAGCAGGTGATTTTGGCATGTTCGGCTGGGGGTTCCAGCCTGGTCGGCAGGTGGTTCAGGCATGTCCGGCATTTGGTTCCGGCACGTCTGAAACATGGTTCCAGCATGCCCACCAGGTGATCCCGGAGAGTCCGACAAGTGGTTCTGGCGTAGCTGGCAGGTGATTTTGGCGTGTCCGGTAGGTGCTTCTGGCGAGTGAAGCTGGTGATTCTGGCATGCTCGGCAGGTGGTTCAGTCGGGTCCGGCAGGTCATTTCTGTCTCTCCGTGAGGTGGTTCTGGCGTGTCTGGTACGTGGTTGCGGCACATCTGAGAGTTGGCTCCGCCATGCCCAGCAGGTGATTGCAGAGAGTCTGCCAAGTGGTACTGGCGTGGCCGGCATGTGATTTGGGCGTGTCTGGCAGGTGGTTCTGGGGAGTGGATCAGGTGCTTCCGGTGTACTAGGCATGTGGTTCTGGCCTTTCTGGCACATGATTCTGGCACGTTTGAGACGTTGTGCCGGCATGCCCTTCACGTGATTCCGGCTTGTCCCCCAAGTGGTTCTGGTGTAGCGGGCAGGTGATTTTGGCATGTCTGGCAGTTGTTTCTGTCGAGTCGAGCAGGTGGCTCCAGCATGCTCGGCAGGTGCTTGCGGCGTCTCCAGCACGTGGTTCTGGTGTGTCTGAGAGCTGGTTCCCGCATGTCCGGCAGATGATTCCCGAGTGTAGGCCAAGTGGTTCTGGCATACCCGGCAGGTGATTTTGGCGTGTCAGGTCGGTGGTTCCGGCGAGTCGATCAGGTCATTCCGGCGTGCTCGGCAGGTGGTACAGGTGGGTCTGGCAGGTGGTTTCCGTCTCTTCGGGGTGTGGTTCCGGCATCTCATGCACATGGTTCTGGCTCGTCTGAGATGTTATTCCGGCCGCCCCGACAGGTGTTTCCGCAGTGTCCGCCAAGAGGTTCTGGCGTAGTTGGCAGATGATTTTGGCATGTCCGTCAGGTGGGACCGGTGAATCAAGCAGGTGGTTCCGGCGAGTGTTTCCTGTGGTTCCGGTCTGTCCGGGAGATGGTTCCAGCCTGTCCAGCACGTGCTTCTGGGACTTCTGAGAGGTTGTGCTGGCATGCCCGGCAGGTGATACTGGAGTGTCCGCCAAGTGGTTCTGGCATAGCCGGCACGTGATTTTGGCGTGTCCTGCAGGCGGTTCTGTGGAGTGGATCAGGTGGTTCTGGCATACTCGGCAGGTGGTACCGGCGTGTCCAGAACATGTCTCGGGCAAGTCTGAGAGGTGGTTCCGGCGTGACCAACAGGTGATTCCGGAGTGTGCACCACGTGGTTCTGGCCTACCCAGCAGGTGATTTTGGCGTGTCTAGCAGGTGTTTCTTGCGAGTCGAGCAGGTGGCTCAGGCCTGCTCAGCAGGTGCTTCCGGCGTCTACGGCACGTGGTTCTGGTGTGTCTGAGAGCTGGTTCTGGCATGACCAGCAGATGATTCTGAGTGTCCAACAAGTGGTTCTGGCATAGCCGGCAGGTGATTTTGGCGTGTCAGGCAGGTGGTTCCGTCGAGTCGAGCAGGTGGTTCCGGCGTTCTCGGCAGGTGTTTCAGGCGGGTCTGGCAGGTGGTTTCGGTCTGTTCGGGGTGTGGTTCTGGCATCTCAGGCACATGGTTCTCGCACGTCTGAGAGGTGGTTCCGGCCGGCACAATAGGTGTTTCTGGAGTGTCCGTCAAGTGGTTCTGGTGTAGCTGGCAGGTGATTTTGGCGTGTCCAGCAGGTGTTTCTGGGGAGTGGATCAGGTGGTTTCGGCATACTGGGCATGTGGTACCGGCGTGTCCGCAACATGGTTCTGGCAAGTCTGAGAGGTGGTTCCGGAATGCCCGACAGCTGATTCCGGAGTGTTTGCCAAGTGGTTCTGGCATAGCCTGCAGGTGATTTTGCATGTCTGGCGGTGGTTCCGGAGAGTCGAGCCAGTGGTTCCGGCATGTCCGGCAGGTGGTTCCGGTCTGTCCTAGAGGTGGTTGCGGAGTGTCTGACGAGTGGTTCTGGCGTACCCGGCAGGTGATTTTGGCGTGTCCAGCAAGTGGTTCTTGGGAGTGGATAAGGTGGTTCCAGCATACTCGGCAGGTGGTACCGGCATGTCCGGAACATGGTTCTGGCAAGTCTGAGAGGTGGTTCCAGGATGCCCGACAGGTGATTCCGGAGTGTCCAGTATGTGGTTCTGGCACCTCTGAGAGGTGGTTCCGGCATGCCCGACAGGTGATTCCGGAGTGTCCGCCGAGTGGTTCTGGCGTACCTGGCAGGTGATTTTGGCGTGTCCGGCAGGTGGCTGTGGCGAGTCGAGCAGGTGGTTCCGGCGTGCTCGGCAGGTGCTTCCGGTGTCATTGGCATGTGGTTCTGGCATGTCTGAGAGGTGTTTCCAGCATGCCCGGCAGGTGATTCTGGAGTGTTCGCCAAATGGTTCTGTCGTAGCCGGCAGGTGATTTTGCATGTCCCACGGTGGTTCCGGCGACTTGAGCCGGTGGTTCCGGCGTGTCCGGCTGGTTGTTCTGGGTGTCCGGCACGAGGTTCTGGCACGTCTGAGAGGTTGTGTCGGCATGCGCTTCACGTGATTCCAGCTTGTCTGCCAAGTGGTTCTGGGGTAGCCGGCACGTGATTTTGGTGTGTCCGTCTGGTGGTTCTGTGGAGTGGATCATGAACTTCAGGCATTCTCGGCAGGTGCTTACGCCGTCTCCGGCATGTGTTTGTGGCACTTCTGAGAGGTGGTTCCTGCATGCCCGGCAGGTGATTCCGGAGTGTCCGCCAAGTGATTCTGGCGTAGGTGGCAGGTGATGTTGGCGTAACCGGCAGGTGGTTCCGGCAAGCTCGGCAGATGGTTCAGTCAGGTTCGGTAGGTGTTTGCAGTCTGTCCATGATGTGGTTCTGGGATGACCGCAAGGTGATTCTGGAGTGTCCACCAAGTGGTTTGGGCGTAGCCGACATACGATTTTGCCCTGTCACGTAGGTGGTTCCGGCATGTCCAGCAGGTGGTTCCGGCGAGTTCGGCAGGTGCTTCCGGTCTCTCCGGCACGTGGTTGTGGCATGTTTGAGAGATGGTTCCGGCATGCCCAGCAGGTGATTCCGGAGTCTCCGGCATGTGGTTTGGCACCTCTGAGAGGTGGTTCCAGCATGCCCGGCTGGTGATTTTGGCGTGTCAGGTAGGTGGTTCTGGCTAGTCGAGCAGGTGGTTCCGGCGTGCTCAGCAGGTGGTTCAGGCGGGACTGGCAGGTGGTTTCTGTCTGTTGGGGTGTGGTTCCGGCAGCTCAGGCACATGGTTCTGGAACATCTGAGAGGTCGTTCCGGCCGGCCCGACATGTGTTTCTAGAGTGTCCGCCAAGTGGTTCTTGCGGAGCTGACAGGTGATGTGGGTGTGACCGGCAGGTGGTTCCAGCCAGCCCTGCAGGTGATTCCGAAGTTTCCACCAACTGGTTGTGGCGTAGCCGGCAAGTGATTTTGGCATGTCCAGCAGGTGGTTCCTGCATGTCCAGCAGAGGGTTCTGGTGAGCTCGGCAGGTGCTTGCGGTCTCTCCGGCATGTGCTTGTGGCACATCTGAGAGATGGTTCCGGCATGCCCGGCAGGTGATTCCGGAGTCTCTGGCATGTGGTTCTGGCACCTCTGAGAGGTGGTTCCGGCAGGCCCGGCAGGTGATTCCGGAGTGTCTGCCGAGTGGTTCTGGTGTAGCCAGCAGGTGATTTTGGAGTGTCCAGCAGGTGGTTCTGGTGAGTGGATCAGGTGGTTCCGGCATACTTGGCATGTTGTACCGGCGTGTCCAGAACATGGTGCTGGCAAGTCTGAGAGGTGGTTCCGGCATGCCGGACAGGTGATTCCGGAGTGTCCGCCAAGTGGTTCTGGCATACCCGGCAGGTGATTTTGGCATTTCCGGCAGGTGTTTCTGGTGAGTTGAGAAGGTGTCTCCGGCAAGCTCGGTGGGTGCTTCTGGCGTCCCCGGCACGTGGTTCTGGTGTGTCTGCGAGCTGGTTCCGGCATGTCCAGCAGATGATTCCGGAGTGTCCGCCAAGTGGTTCTAGCGTACCCGGCAGGTGGTTTTGGCATGTCAGGTAGGTGGTTCCAGCGAGTCCAGCAGGTGGTTCCAGCGTGCTAGGCACGTCGTTCAAGCAGGTCTGGCAGGTGGTTCCGTCTGTTCGGGGTGTGGTTCCGGCATCTCATGCACATGGTTCTGGCACGTCTGAGATGTGGTTCCGGCCGGCCAGACAGGTGTTTCTGCAGTGTCCACCAAGTGGTTCTGGCGTAGTTGGCAGGTGATTTTGGCATGACCGGCAGGTGGTTCCAGCAAGCCCGGCAGGTGATTTGGAAGTGTTCACCAACTGGTTGTGGCGTAGCCGGCAGGTGATTTTTGCGTGTCCAGCAGGTGGTTCTGGCGAGTTGAGCAGGCGGTTCTGGCGTGCTCGGCAGGTGCTTCCGGCATCTCCGGCACGTGTTTCTGGCACATGTGACAGGTGGTTCCGGCATGCCCGGCAGGTGATTCCGTAGTGTCCGACATGTGGTTCTGGCACTTCTGAGAGGTGGTTCCGGCATGCCCTGCAGGTGATTCTAGAGTGTCTGGTAAGTGGTTCTGGCATTGCCGTCTGGTGCTGTTGGTGTGTCCAGCAGGTGGCTCCAGCAAGTCGACTAGGTTGTTCCGGCGTGCTCAGCAGGTCGTTCATGCGGTTCCGGCATGTGGTTCCGGTCTGTCCTGTAGGTCGTTCCGGCCTGTCCGGCACGTGCTTCCAGCACATCTGATAGGTGGTTCTGGCATGCGCGGTAGGTGATTCCGGACTGTCTGCCAGGTGGTTCCTGTATAGACAGCTGTTGAGTGTGGCTGGTCCGGCAGGTGGTACCGGTGAGTCGAGCAGGTGGCTCCGGCGTGTCTGGCAGGTGGTTCCGTTCTGTCCGATAGTTCGTTCCGGCATGTCTGGCACGTGCTTCTGGCACGTCTGAGAGGTGGTTCTTGCATGCCAGGCAGGTGATACCGGAGTGTCGGGTAAGTGGTTCTGGTGTAGCCCCAGTTCATTTTGGCATGTCTGGCACATGGTTCCTGCAAGTAGAGCAGGTGGTTCCGGCGTGCTCGGCAGCTGGTTCTGGCATGTCTGGCCGGTGGGTCCGGTCTGTCTGGTAGCTGTTTCCGGTGCGTCCGGCACCTGCTTCCAGCATGTCTGAGAGGTGATTCTGGCATGCGAGGCAGGTGATTCCTGAGTGTCCGCCAGGTGGTTAGGGCATACACGGCAGGTAATTTTGGTGTGTCCGGCAGGTGTTTCTCGCGAGTCGAGCAGGTTGCTCCGGCATGCTCGGCAGGTGCTTCCGGCATCTCTGGCACATGGTTCTGGTGTGTCTGAGAGCTGGTTCCGGCATGTCTAGCAGATGATTCCGGAGTGTCCTCCAAGTGGTTCTGGCATAGCCGGCAGGTGATTTTGGCATGTCAGGTAGGTGGTTCCGGCGAGTCGAGCAGGTGGATCCGGCATGCTCGGCAGGTGGTTCCAGTCTGTCTGGTAGGTGTTTCTGGCGTGTCCGGAACGTGCTTCTGGCATGTCTGAGAGGTGGTTCCGGCATGCGCGGCAGGTGAATTTGGCGTGTCCGGCAGGTGTTTCTGGCGAATCGAGCAGTTTGCTGCGGCATGCTAGGCAGGTGCTTCCGGCGTCTCCGGCACGTGGTTCTGGTGTGTCCGAGAGCTGGTTCTGGCATGTCAGGCAGCTGATCCCGGAGAGTCCTCCAAGTTGTTCTGGCATAGCCCGCAGGTGATTTTGGCATGTCCGGCAGGTGGTTCCGGCGTGCTTGGCAGGTTGTTCAGGCATGTCCGGCAGGTGGTGCCCGTCTGTCCGGGAGGCGGTTCCAGCGTGTAAGGCACGTGGTTCTGGCACGTAGGAGAAGTGGTTCTGGCATGCCCAGCATGTGATTCCAGAGAGTCTGCCAAGTGGTTCTGGCGTAACCGGCAGGTGATTTTGGCGTGTCCAACAAGTGGTTCAGGCGAGTTGAGCAGGTGGTCCCATCTGCGCGGGAGGTGCTTCCGGTGTCTTTGGCACATGGTTTGGCCTGTCTGAGAGGTGGTTCCGGCATGCCCGGCAGGTGATTCCGGAGTATCCAACAAGTGGTTCTGGCGTAGCCGGCTGGTGATTTGGGCGTGTTGGGCTGGTGCTTCCAGCAAGTCGAGCTTGTGGTTCTGGCGGGCTCAGCAGGTGGTTCAGGCGTTTTTGGCAGGTGGTTCCAGTCTTTCCTATAGGTGTTTTCGGCGTGTCCCGCACATGGTTCTGCCATGTCTGAGAGTTGGCTCTGGCATGCCTGGCAGGGGATCCCAGACTGTCCCCAACGTGGTTCTGGCGTAGCTGGCAGGTGATTTTGGCACGTCCAGCAGGTGGTTCCGGTGATTCGAGCAGGTGGTCCCGGCGAGCTGGGCTGGTCGTTCACGTGTTTCTGGCAGGTTGTTCCTGTCTGTCCGGGACGTGGTTCCGGGGGGTACAGCAGGTGGTTCTGGCCTGTCCTGCAGGTGGTTCTGGGGTGTACGCCAAGTAGTTTGGCATAGCCGGCAGGTGATTTTGGCGTGTCCGGCAGGTGATGTTGGCGTGTCCGGCAGGTGTTTCTGGCGAGCTGTTCAGGTGGTTCCGGCGTTCTCGGCAGGTGATTCTGGCATTTCCTGCAGGTGGTTTCGGCCTGTCCGGCAGTGAGTTACTGCGTGTGCCACACGTGGTTCTAGTACGTCTGAGAGGTGGTTCCCGCATGCCCAGCAGGTGATTCTGGACTGTCCGCCACGTGGTTCTGGCACCTCGGAGAGGTGCTTCCGCCATGCCTGGAAGGTGATTCTGGAGTGTCCACCAAGTGGTTTTGGCATAGCTGGCACGTGATTTTGGCGTGTCAGGCAGGTGGTGCTGGCGTGTCCAGCAGGTGGTTCCGGCGAGCTCGGCAGGTGCCTCCTGTCTCTCCGGCACGTGGTTGTGGCACGTCAGAGGGGTGGTTGTGGCATGACTGGCAGGTGATTCCGGAGTCTGCGGCATGTGGATCCTGGCACGTCTGAGAGCTGGTTCCGGCGTGCCCTGCAGGTGATTCCAGAGTGTCTGGCAAGTGCTTCTGGCATAGCCGGCTGGTGATTTTGGTGTGTCCAGCAGGTGGCTCCAGCGAGTCGAGCAGGTTTTTTCGGCGTGCTCAGCAGGTGGTTGAGGCGGGTCCGGCAGGTGGTTCCGGTCTGTCCAGTAGGTGGTTCCGGTGTGTCCAGCATGTGCTTCAGGCACGTCTGATAGGTGGTTCCGGCATGCCCGGCGGGTGATTCCATAGAGTCCTCCATGTGGTTCTGGCCTAGCCGGCAGGTGATTCTGGTGTCTCCGGCAGTTGGTCCCGGCGAGTCGAGTAGGAGGTTCCGGCGTGCTCAGAAGGTGCATCCGGTGTCTGTTTCACGTGGTTCTGGCACGTCTGAAAGGTAGTTCCGGAATGCCCAACAGGTGATTCTGGAGTGTCCGGCAAGTGATTCTGGCATACCAGGAGGTGTTTTTGGTGTGTCCGGCAGGTGGTTCTGGCGTGTCGAGCAGGTTTTCCGGCGTGCTCGGCAGGTGGTTCAGGCAGGTCCGGCAGGTGTTTGCAGTCTGTCCATGACGTGGTTCCGGCATGCCCGGAAGTTGATTCTGGAGTGTCCACCAAGTAGTTTTGGCATCGCCGGAACGTGATTTTGGCATGTCCAGCAGGTGGGTCCTGCGTGTCGAGCAGGTGGTTCCTGCATGCTCGGCAAGTGGTTCCGGCGTGTCCGGCAGGTGCTTCTGGTCTGTCCAGGAGCTGGTTCCAGCATGGCCGGCACGTGGTTCTGGCACGTCTGTGAGGTGCTTCGGGCATGCCCAGCAGGTGATTCCTCGGTGTCCGCCAAGTGGTTCTGGTGTCACCGGCAGGTTATTTTGGTGTGTCCAGTAGGTCTTTCCTGCTTTTTGGGCTCGTGGCTCTGGCTTGTAAGACAGGTGCTTGTGGCATTTCTGGCCCCCATTCTTACATACTCCTTAGCTGGTTTCAGTGTTTCTGACACCTGTTTGCAGCATATCCAACAGGTGTTTACAATGTGTCTGGCATGTCGTTATGCTGTGTTTGGAATCTGGTTCTGTCATGTCATTGTGTGCGGCTGGCATGTTGAAGAGATGGCTCTGCAGTGTCAGAATCGTTGTTCCACTGTGTCCAGCAGGTGGTTACAGGTGGTTCTGGCATGCAACGTGGATGCTTCTGGTATGCCTGTTGGGTCATACTGGCATGAATGTGTGGCCCTTTGAGAGTGTGCAGAGGGTGTTTTTGGCATGTCTCCCCAGGTTTTCTGGCACATAAGGGGCATGATTCCTTTTTATACATCAGGTGAGTTTGTTTTCAGCTTCCTAAAGAGATGGAAGAAAGATGGTCTGTCGCTTGTGGCCCCTTGAGGAGTGGAGCCAATGCATTGTGCATTTCACGTCTAGAGCAATGGAGGGCATGGCTGAGAGCCATGGAAGCTTTCTGCCATTGATGCTTTCTGATACCCTTCAGGGGTGGTGCCACTGCCTTGTGCCTCCTACCTCTAGAGGAATGGAGGGCATGACCGAGAGTAAAGGGACTTTCTGACATTGCTGGTTTCTGACACTGCCCCAACCATTGCACAAGGGCGGTTGGTTAAAAGCCTATTGTCTGTCTCCTCCTCAGCATGTGGAAGCACAATCATCCAGGCCTCGTCCATATTGCTCAACCGGAAGATGTAGGCATTTCCTCTGAGCTGGGTTGGCAAGGTGGAATAGCGGCAGAAGCAGAAGTCCTTAGCGGTGAGTTAAGCGCTGGGAATAAATGGCGTTTGAGCAGCCTTTGTATGAGAGTTTCCTGGTATGATGTAACAGGACAGTGGAAAGCGAGTTGTTCATCAGCTTCCTAAAGAATTGGAGGCAAGACAGTTTATGGCTTGTTTCCCATTGAAGGATGGAGGCAGTGCTTTGTGCCTTCCACCTGCAGAGCAATGGATGGCATGGCTTAGACCAAGGGGGCTTTCTGCCATAGGTGCTTTCTGATACCCTTCAGGGGTGGTGCCAGTGCCTTGTGCCTCCTGCCTCTAGAGGAATGGAGGGCAGGGCCCAGAGTAAAGGGCCTTTCTGACATTGGTGCTTTCTCACATGCCCCCAACCATTGCTCAAGGGCCGTTGGTTAAAAGCTTCTTGTCTGTCTCCTCAGCATGTGGAACCACAATCATCCAGGCCTTGTCCCCATTGCTCAAGGGGAAGATGTAGGCATTTCGTCTGAGCCAGTTTGGCAAGGTGGAAATTTGGCAGAATCGGATGTTGCAGATTGGTGATTTAAGGGCTGAAAAGACACAAAGTTAAGTTGTCTTTGTATGAGATGCTCCCAGGATGCTGTAAGAGCACTGTGGAATGCGAGTGCTTTCCCAGCTTCCTAAAGAGCTGGAAGCAAGACAGTTTATGGCTTGTCTTAAATTGAAGGATGGAGGCAGTGCTTTGTGCCTTCCACCTCTAGAGCAACGGAGGGCACGGCTGTGATCAAAGGGCCCTTTCTGACATAGGTGCATTCCGACACTCTCTCCACCAGTGCACAATGGTGGTACGAAAAAGGTGTACACTCTATCACCTCCTAAGCAGGTGGACGCGCAATCATTTGGGACTCAGCCCAATTGCTTCAGGGGAAGATGTAGGCATTTCGTCTGAGCCAGGTTTGCAAGGTGGAATTGCGGCAAAAGCAGAAGTCCTATAGCAGCGAGTTAAGGGCTGGGAAGAAATGGCGTTTGAGCTGCCTTTGTATGAGAGTATCCTCGTATGCTGTACAGCACTTTGGAAAGCGAGTTCTTTCTCAGCTTCCTAAAGAGCTGGAGGCAAGACAGTTTATGGCTTGTCTCCCATTGAAGGATGGAGGCAGTGCTTTGCGCCTTCCACCTGTACAGCAATGGTGGGCACGGCTGAGAGGAAAGGGGTCTTTCTGCCATTGGTGCTTTCTGACACTCTCCCAACCATTGCACTTGGTGGTTAGTTAAAAGCCTATTGTCTCTCTCCTCCTCAGCATGTGGAACCACAATCATCCGGGTCTTGTCACCATTGCTCAAGAGGAAGATGTAGGCATTTCGTCTGTGCCGGGTTGGCAAGGTGGAAATGCACAGGATGCAAATGCGAGTGAAGTGCTGAAAAGAAATAGCCTTCTTCCTCCTTTGTGTGAGATTTTCCCTGAATGCTGTAAGAGCACTGTGGAAAGGGAGTTTTTTCTCAGCTTCCTAAAGAGCTGGAAGCAGGGCAAGATGTGGTTTGTCTCCCATTGAGGGGTGGATCCAGAGCCAGTGCCTTGTGCCTTCCACCTCTAGAGCAAAGGAGGGCACGGCTGAGAGGAAAGGTGCCTTTCTAACATAGCTGCTTACCGACACTCTCTCCAGCAGTGCACAATGATGGTTGGAAAAAGGCGTGCAGTCTATCGCCTCCTAAGCACGCAGACGCTCAATCATATGGGACTCAGAGCAGTTGCTTCAGGGGAAGACGATTCAGGCATTTCGTCTGAGCCGGGTTGGCAAGGTGGAATTGCCGCAGAAGCAGAAGTCCTAAAGCTGCGAGTTAAGGGCTGGGAAAAAATGGTGTTTCAGCTGCCGTTGTATGAGATGTTGCCAGGACACAGAAAGACCACTGGTGAAAGAGAGTTCTTTCTCAGCTTCCTAAAGAGATGGAAGGAAGATGGTCTGTGGCTTATGGCCCCGTGTGTGTGGAGCAGGTGCATTGTGCATTCCACGTCTACAGCAATGCTGGGCACGGCTGAGAGCAAAGGGGTCTTTCTGACATAGCTGCTTTCCGACACTCTGTCCACCAGTGCACAATGGTGTTTGGAAAAAGGCATACAGTCTATCGTTTGCTAAGCAGGTGGACGCTCAATCATTGGGGACTCAGCCCAGTTGCTTCAAGGGAAGATGTAGGCATTTCGTCTCAGCCTGGTTGGCAAGATGGAATTGCGGCAGAAGCAGAAGTCCTAAAGCGGCGAGTTAATTGCTGGGAAGAAAGGGCGTTTCATCTGCGTTTGTATGAGAATTTCCCCGTATCCTGTAACAGCACTGTGGAAAGCGAGTTCTTTCTCAGCTTCCTAAAGAGCTGGAAGCAAGACAGTTTATGGCTTGTCTCCCATTGAAGGATGGAGTCAGTGATTTATGCCTTCCAGCTCTAGAGCAATGGAGGGCACGGCTGACAGCAATGGGGTCTTTCTGACATAGCTGCTTTCCGACACTATATCCAGCAGTGCACAATGGTGGTTGGAAAAAGGCGTGCAGTCTATCGCCTCCTAAAAACTTGGATGCTCAATCATTTGCGAATCAGCCCAGTTGCTTCAGGGGAAGGTGTAGGCATTTCGTCTGAGCCCGGTTGTCAAGGTGGAATTGCGGCGGACCCAGAAGTCCTAAAGCTGCGAGTTAAGGGCTGGGACAAAATGGCGTTTGAGCTGCCTTTGTATGAGAGTTTCCTGGTATGCTGTAACAGGACTGTGGAAAGCGAGTTGTTCATCAGCTTCCTAAAGAGCTGGAGGCAAGACAGTTTATGGCTTGTCTCCCATTGAAGGATGGAGGCAGTGCTTTGTGCCTTTCACCTGCAGAGCAATGGAGGGCAGGGCTGAGAGCAAAGGGGGCTTTCTGCCATAGGTGCTTTCTGATGCCCTTCAGGGGTGGTGCCAGTGCATTGTGCTTCGTACCTCTAGAGGAATGGAGGGCACGGCCGACAGTAAAGGGCCTTTCTGATGTTGGTGCTTTCTGACTCTCCCCCAACCATTGCTCAAGAGCGGTTGGTTAAAAGCCTATTGTCTGCTCCTGCTAAGCATGTGGAAGCACAATCATCTGGGCATCATCTCCATTGCTGAAAGGGAAGCTGTAGGCATTTCTTCTGAGCCGGGTTGGCAAGGTGGAAATCTGGCAGAAGCTGAAGTTCCATATCGGCGAGCTAAGCGCTGAAAAGAAATGGCATATCAGCTGCCTTTGTATGAGATCTTGCCAGGACACAGAAAGAGCAGTGTTGAAAGCGATTTCTTTCTAGGATTCCTAAACAGATGGAAGCAAGACGGTCTGTGGCTTGTCGCCTCTTGAGGGGTGGAGCCAGTGCATTGTGCATTCCACGTCTGCAGCAATAGAGGGCACGGCTGCAAGCAAAGGGGTCTTTCTGACACTCTCTCCACCAGTGCACAATGGTGGTTGGAAAAAGGCGTACAGTCTATAGCCTCCTAAGCACGTGGACGCTCAATCATTGGGACACAGCCCAATTGCTTCAGGGGAAGGTGTAGTGATTTCGTCTGAGCCGGGTTGACAAGGTGGAATTGCGGCAGACGCAGAAGTCCTAACGTGGCGAGTTAAGTGCTGGGAAGAAATGGCGTTTGAGCTGCCTTTGTATGAGAGTTTTCTCGTATGCTATAACGTCCCTGTGGAAAGCGAGTTCTTTCTCAGCTTCCTAGAGAGCTGGAAGCAAGACATTTTATGGCTTGTCTCCCATTGAAGGATGGAGACAGTGCTTTGTGCCTTCCACCTCTAGAGCAATGGAGGGCATGGCTGAGAGTAAATTAAAGGGGTCTTTCTGCCATTGGTGCTTTCTGACACTCTCCCAACCATTGCACTTGGTGGTTAGTTAAAAGCCTATTGTCTGTCTCCACTTCAGCATGTGGAACCACAATCATCCGGGCCTGGTCCCCATTGCTCAAGGGATGATGTAGGCATTTCGTCTGAGCCGGGTTGGCAAGGTGGAATTGTGGCAGAAGCAGAAGCTCTAAAGTGGTGAGGTAAGGTCTGGCAAGAAAGGCCGTTTGACCTTCATTTCTATGACAGTTTCCCCGTAGGTTTTTCCCGATAGCCGAGCAGGTGTTTCTGGCATTCTCAGCAGGAGGTTCGGGCATGTCCGGCAGGTGGTTCCAGTCTGTCCAGGATGTGGTTCTGGCGTGTCTGGCAAGTGGTTCTGGTACGTCTCAGAGGTGGTTCCGGCATGCCCGGCTGGTGATCCCGGAGAGTCCACCAAGTGATTCTGGCATAACCGGCAGGTGATTTTGGCATGTTCGGTTGGTGGTTCCAACCTGCTCGGCAGGTGGTTCAGGCAGGTCCAGCAGGTGGTTCCTGTATGTCCGGGAGGTGGTTCCGGCGTGTCCGGCAATTGGTTCTGGCACGTCTGAGACATGGTTCTGGCATGCCCGCCAGGTGATCCCGGAGATTCCGACAAGTGGTTCTGGCCTAGCAGGCAGGTGATTTTGGCGTGTCCGGTAGGTGGTTCTGGCAAGTAGAGCAGGTGGTTCTGGCATGCTCGGCAGGTGGTTCAGGCGTGGCCGGCAGGTGGTTCCAGTCTTTCCAGTACGTGTTTCCAGCTTGTCTGGCACGTGGTTCTGGTACGTCTGAGTGGTGGTTCCGCCATAGCTGGCAGGTGATTCTGGACTGTCCCCCAGGTGGTTCTGGCATAGCCAGCAGTTGATATGGGCCTGTGCGGCAGGTGGTTCCAGCGAGTCGAGCAGGTGGGTGTGGGGTGTTCGGCAGGTGGTTCCGGTGTGTCTGGCAGGTGGTTCCGTTCTGTCTGATAGGTCGTTCCGGCATGTCCGGCATGTGCTTCTGGCACGTCTGAGAGGTGGTTCTGACATGCCAGGCAGGTGATTCCGGAGTGTCGGGTAATTGGTTCTGGTGTAGCCGGCACTTCATTTTGGCGTGTCCAGCAGGTGGTTCTGGCGAGTCGAGCAGGTGGCTCAGGCGTGCTCGGAAAGGTGGTTCCGGCATGTCTTGCAGGTGGTTCCGGTCTGTCTGGTAGGTGTTTCCGGCGTGTCCGGCACGTGCTTCCGGCACGTCTGAGAGGCGGTTCCGGCATGCACGGCACATGATTCCGGAGTGTCCGCTAGGTGGTTCTGGCGTACCCGGCAGGTGATTTTGGCGTGTCTGGCAGGTGGTTCAGGCGAGTTGAGCAGGTGGTTCCGACGTGCTCGGCAGGTGCTTCCGGCATCTCCGGCACTTGTTTCTGGCGCATCTGACATGTGGTTCCAGCATGCCCAAAAGGTGATTCTGGTCTGTCCGTGAGGTGGTACCGGCGTCTACGGCATGTGGTTGTGTTACGTCTCATTGGTGGTTGCGCATGCCCAACAGGTGATTCCGGACTGTCCACCACATGGTTCTGGCACGTCTGAGAGGTGGTTCCAGCATGCCCCACAGGTGATTTTGCAGTCTCCCGCAAGTTGTTCTGGCGTAGTCGGCCGGTGATTTTGGCGTGTCTGGCAGGTGATTTTGGCGTGTCCAGCAGGTGGTTCCGGTGTGCTCGGCAGGTGGTTCAGGCAGGTCCCGTAGGTGGTTCTTGTCTGTCCGGGAGGTGGTTCCAGCATGTCCGGCACGTGGTTCCAGCACGTCTGACAGGTGGTTCTGGCATGTCTGGCAGGTGATTCCGGATTGTCCACCAAGTCGTTCTGGCGTAGCCGGCAGGTGATTTTCGCGTGTCCCACAGGTGGTTCCAACGATTCGAGCAGGTGCTTCCGGCTAGCTCGGCAGGTGCTTCTGACTTCTCCGGTACTTGATTTTGGCACATTTGAGAGTTGGGTCCGGCATTCCCAGCAGGTGATTCCGGAAAGTCTGGCTAGTGGTTCTGGCATAGCCAGCAGGTGATTTTTGCGTGTGCGGCGGTGGGTCCTGCGAGTCGAGCAGGTGGTTCCTGCATGCTCTGCAGGTGGTCCCGGTGTGTCCGGCAGGTGGTTCCGGTCTGTCCTGGAGTTGGTTCCAGAGTGTCTGCCGAGTGGTTCTGGCGTATCCGAAAGGTGATTTTCGCGTGTCCAGCAGGTGGTTCTGGGGAGTCGATCAGGAGGTCCTGGCATACTCGGCAGGTGGTTCCGGTCTGTCTGGCACATGGTTCTGGCACGTCTGAGAGTTGGTTCCAGCATGCCTGGCAGGTGATCCCGGAGAGTCCTCCAAGTGGTTCTGGCGTACCCCACAGGTGTTTCTGGTGTGTCTGGCAGGTGGCTCTGGTGAGTCGAGCAGGTGCTTCCGGTGTGCTCGGCAGGTGGTTCAGGCAGGTCCGGCAGGTGTTTGAAGTCTGTCCATGATGAGGTTCCGGCATGCCCGCAAGGTGATTCTGGAGTGTCCAACAAGTGGTTTTGGCGTAGCAGGCATATGATTTTGGCCTGTCAGGCAGGTGGTTCCAGCATGGCCAGCAGGTGGTTCCGGCGAGCTCGGCAGGTGCTTCCGGTCTCTCCGGCACGTGGTTGTGGCACTTCTGAGAGATGGTTCTGGCATGCCCGGCAGGTGATTCCGGAGTCTCTGGCATGTGGTTCTGGCACCTCTGAGAGGTGGTTCCGCCATGCCCGGCACGTGATTTTGGCATGTCTGGCAGGTGTTTCTGGCGAGTCGAGCAGGTGGTTCTGGCGTGCTCGGCAGGTGGTTAAGGCAGCTCCGGCAGGTGTTTAGAGTCTGTCCATGACGAGGTTCCGGCATGACCACAAGGTGATTCTGGAGTGTCCACCAAGTGGTTTTGGCATAGCCTGCATATGATTTTGGCCTGTCAGGCAGGTGGTTCCGGCATGGCCAGCAGGTGGTTCCGGCGAGCTCGGCAGGTGCTTCCGGTCTCCCCGGCACATGGGTGTGGCACATCTGAGAGATGGTTCCGGCATGCCTGGCAGGTGATTCCGGAGTCTGTGGCATGTGGTTCTGGCACCTATGAGAGGTGGTTCCGGCATGCCCGGCAGGTGATTCCGGAGTGTCTGCCGAGTGGTTCTGGCGTAGCCGGCAGGTGATTTTTGCGTGTGCAGCAGGTGGTTCTGGGGAGTGGATCAGGTGGTTCCGGAATACTCGGCAGGTGGTACCGGCGTGTCCGGAATATGGTTCTGGCAAGTCTGAGAGGTGGTTCCGGCATGCCCGACAGGTGATTCCAGAGTGTCCGCCAAATGGTGCTGTCGTACCCGGCAGATGATTTTGGCGTATCCGGCAGGTGTTTCTTGCGAGTCGAGCAGGTGGCTCAGGAATGCTCAGCAGGTGCTTCCGGCATGTCCGGCACGTGGTTCTGGTGCGTCTGACAGATGGTTCTAGCATTTCCGGCAGATGATTCCGGAGTGTCCACCAAGTGGTTCTGGCATACGCACCAGGTGATTTTGGCGTGTCAGTTAGGTGGTTCCGGCGAGTCGAGCAGGTTCATCCAGCGTGTTCGGCAGATGCTTCCGGTGTCATTGGCATGTGGTTCTGGCATGTCTGAGAGGTGGTTAAGGCATGTCTGACTGGTGATTCCGAAGTGTTCACCAAATGGTTCTGGCGTAGCCGGCAGGTGATTTTGGCGTGTCCAGCAGGTGGTTTTGGCAAGTCGAGCAGGTGGGTCTGGCGTGCTCGGCATGTGCTTCTGGTGTCATTGGCATGTGGTTCCGGCATGTCTGAGAGCTGGATCCGGCATGCCCGGCAGGTGATTCCAGAGTGTTCGCCAAGTGGTTCTGGCGTAGCCGGCAGGTGATTTTGCATGTCCGGCGGTGGTTCCGGCGAGTCAAGCCGGTGGTTCCAGCGTGTCCAGCAGGTGGTTCCAGTCTGTCCGGCAGGTGGTTCTGGGGTGTCCGGAACGAAGTTCTGGCACGTCTGAGAGGTTGTGTCGTCATGAAGTTCACGTGATTCCGGTTTGTCCGCCAAGTGGTTCTGGTTTAGGGGGCAGGTGATTTTGGCGTGTCGGGCAGGTGGGACCGGTGAGTCAAGCAGGTGGTTCGGGCGAGTGTTTCCTGTGTTTCCGGTCTGTCCGGCAGATGGTTCCGGACTGTCCGGCACGTGCTTCTGGCACTTCTGAGAGGTTGTGCTGGCATGCCCGGCAGGTGATTCTGGAGTGTCCGCCAAGTGGTTGTGGCGTAGCCGGCTGGTGATTCTGGCGTGTCCGGCTGGTGGTTCTGGCGAGTCAAGCAGGTGGTCCCGGCGTGTCCAGCAGGTGGTTCCGGTCTGTCCTGGAGGTGGTTCCGGAGTGTCTGCCGAGTGGTTCTTGTGTAGCCGGCATGTGATTTTGGCGTGTCCAGCAAGTGCTTCCGATGAGCTCGGCAGGTGGTATCGGCGTGTCTGGAACATGGTTCTGGCCCATCTGAGAGATGGTTCCAGCATGCCCGGCAGGTGATTCCGGAGTCTCCGCCAAGTGTTTCTGGCATACCCAGCAGGTGATTTTGGCATGTTCGACAGGTGTTTCTTGCGAGTCGAGCAGGTGGCTCAGGCATGCTCAGCAGGTTCTTCCGGCGTCTCTGGCACATGGTTCTGGTGTGTCTGAGAGTTGATTCTGACATGTCCAGCAGATGATTCCGGAGTGTCCACCAAGTGGTTCTGGTATACCTGGCAGGTGATTTTGGCGTGTCAGGAAGGTGGTTCCCGCTAGTTGAGCAGGTGGATCAGGTGTGCTCGCCAGGGGGTTGAGGCGGGTCTGGCAGGTGGTTTCCGTCAGTTCGGGGTGTGGTTCCGGCATCTCAGGGACATGGTCCTGGCACGTCTGAGAGGTGGTTCTGGACGGCCCGACAGGTTTTTCCGGAGTGTCCGCCAAGTGGTTCTGGCGTAGCTGGCAGGTGATGTTGGCGTGACCGGCAGGTGGTTCCAGCAATCCCGGCAGGTGATTCCGGAGTGTTCGCCAACTGGTTCTGGCGTAGCCGGCATGTGATTTTGGCGTGTCCCGCGGTGGTTCCAGCGAGTCGAGCCGGTGGTTCTGGCATACTCGGCAGGTGGTTCCGGCGTTTCCGGCACATGGTTCTGGCAAGTCTGAGAGGTGGTTCCGGCATGCCCGGCAGGTGATCCCGGAGAGTCCTCCAAGTGGTTCTGGCGTATCCCGCAGGTGTTTCTGGTGTGTCCGGCAGGTGGTTCTGGTGAGTCGAGCAGGTGGTTCCGGTGTGCTCGGCAGGTGGTTCCGGCAGGTCCGGCAGGTCATTGCCGTCTGTCCATGACGTGGTTCCGGCATTCCCGCAAGGTGATTCTGGAGTGTCCACCAAGTGGTTTTGGTGTAGCCGGCATATGATTTTAGAGTGTGAGGCAGGTGGTTCCGGCATGTAAAGCAGGTGGTTCCGGTCTGTCCGGCAGATGGTTCTGGCGTGTCCGGCACGAGGTTCTGGAACGTCTGAGAGGTGGTGCTGGTATGCCAGGCAGGTGATTCCAGAGTGTTCGCCAAGTGGTTCTGGCGTACCCGGCAAGTGATTTTGGCATGTCCGACAGGTCTTTCTTGCGAGTCGAGCAGGTGGCTCAGGCATGCTCAGCTGGTGCTTCCGGCGTCTCTGGCACGTGGTTCTTGTGTGTCTGAGAGCTGGTTCTGGCATGTCCGGCAGATGATTCCGGAGTGTCCACCAAGTGGTTCTGGTAGACCTGGCAGGTGATTTTGGCGTGTCAGGACGGTGGTTCCGGCTAGTTGAGCACGTGGATCAGGCGTGCTCGCCAGGGGGTTCAGGCGGGTCTGGCAGGTGGTTTCGGTCTGTTCGGGGAGTGGTTCCGGCATCTCAGGCACATGGTTCTGGCACGTCTGAGAGGTGGTTGCGGCCGGCCCGACAGGTGTTTCCGGAGTGTCCGCCAAGTTGTTCTGGCGTAGCTGAAAGGTGATGTTGGCGTGACCGGCAGGTGGTTCCAGCCAGCCCGGCAGGTGATTCCGGAGTGTCTGCCGAGTGGTTCTGGCGTAGCCGGCAGGTGATTTTGGCGAGTCCAGCGGGTGGCTTTGGCGAGTCGAGCAGGTGGTTCTGGCGTGCTCGGCAGGTGCTTCCGGTGCCATTGGCATGTGGTTCCGGCATGTCTGAGAGGTGGTTCCGCCATGCCCGGCAGGTGATTCCGGAGTGTTCGCCAAGTGGTTCTGGCGTAGCCGGCAGGTGATTTTGCATGTCCGGCAATGGTTCCGGCGAGTCGAGCCGGTGGTTCCGGCATGTCCGGCAGGTGGTTTCGGCATGCCCGGCAGGTGATTCCGGAGTGTCCGGCATGTGGTTCTGGCACCTCTGAGAGGTGGTTCCGGCATGCCCGGCAGGTGATACCGGAGTCTCCGCCATTTGGTTCTGGCACCTCTGAGAGGTGGTTGCGGAATGCCTGGCATGTGATTCCGGAGTGTCTGCCGAGTGGTTATGGCGTAGCCGGCAGGTGATTTTGGCGTGTCCAGCAGGTGGTTCCGGCGAGCTCGGCAGGTGGTTCCGGCATGTCCGGAACATGGTTCTGGCACGTCTGAGAGATGGTTCCGGCATGCCCGGCAGGTGATTCCGGAGTGTCCGGCATGTGGTTCTGGCACCTCTGAGAGGTGGTTCCGGCATGCCCGGCAGGTGGTTCTGGAGTGTCTGCCGAGTGGTTCTGGCGTAGCCAGCAGGTGATTCTGGCGTGTCCAGCAGGTGGTTCTGGGGAGTGGATCAGGTGGTTCCGGCATACTCGGCTGGTGGTACCGGCAGGTCCGGAACATGGTTCTGGCAAGTCTGAGGGGTGGTTCCGGCATGCCCGACAGGTGATTCCGGAGTGTTCGCCAAGCGGTTCTGGCGTAGCCGGCAGGTCATGTTGCATGTCCGGCGGTGGTTCAGGCGAGTCGAGCCGATGGTTCCGGCGTAGCCGGCAGTTGATTTTGGCGTGTCCACTAGGTGGTTCTGGGGAGTGGATCAGCTGGTTCCGGCATACTCGGCATTTGGTACCGGCGTGTCCAGAACATGGTTCTGGCAAGTCTGAGAGGTGGTTCCGACATGCCCGACAGGTGATTCCGGAGTGTTCGCCAAGTGGTTCTGGCGTAGCCGGCAGGTCATTTTGCATGTCCGGCGGTGGTTCCGGCGAGTTGAACTGGTGGTTCCGTCGTGTCCGGCCGGTGTTTCCGGTCTGTCCGGCAGGTGGTTCTGGCGTGTCCGGCACGAGGTTCTGGCACGTCTGAGAGTTGGTTCCGGCTTTCCCGACAGGTGATTCCGGAGTGTCTGCCCCGTGGTTCTGGCGTACCCAGCAGGTGATTTTGGCGTGTCTGGCAGGTGTTTCTTGCAAGTCGAGCATTTGGCTCAGGCATGCTCAGCTGGTGCTTCCGGCGTCTCTGGCACGTGGTTCTTGTGTGTCTGAGAGCTGGTTCTGGCATGTCCGGCAGATGATTCCGGAGTGTCCACCAAGTGGTTCTGGTATACCTGGCAGGTGATTTTGGCATGTCAGGAAGGTGGTTCCGGCTAGTTGAGCAGGTGTATCAGGCGTGCTCGCCAGGTGGTTCAGGCGGGTCTGGCAGGTGGTTTCGGTCTGTTCGGGGAGTGGTTCCGGCATCCCAGGCACATGGTTCTGGCACGTCTGAGAGGTGGTTGCGGCCGGCCCGACAGGTGTTTCCGGAGTGTCCGCCAAGTGGTTCTGGCGTAGCTGAAAGGTGATGTTGGCGCGACCAGCAGGTGGTTCCAGCCAGCCCGGCAGGTCATTCCGGAGTGTCTGCCGAGTGGTTCTGGCGTAGCCGGCAGGTGATCTTGGCGTGTCCAGCAGGTGGTTTTGGCGAGTCAAGCAGGTGGTTCTGGCGTGCTCGGCAGGTGCTTCCGGTGTCATTGGCATGTGGTTCTGGCATGTCTGAGAGGTGGTTCCGCCATGCCCGGCAGGTGATTCCGGAGTGTTCGCCAAGTGGTTCTGGCGTAGCTGGCAGGTGATTTTGCATGTCCGGCAATGGTTCCGGCGAGTCGAGCCGGTGGTTGCGGCATGTCCGGCAGGTGGTTCCGGCATGCCCGGCAGGTGATTCCGGAGTGTCCTTCATGTGGTTCTCGCACCTATGAGAGGTGGTTCCGGCATGCCCAGCAGTTGGTTACGGACTGTCCGCCGAGTGGTTCTGGAGTAGCCGGCAGGTGATTCTGGCGTATCCAGCAGGTGGTTCTGGGGAGTGGATCAGGTGGTTCCGGCATTCTCGGCAGGTGGTACCGGCGTGTCCGGAACTTGGTTCTGGCAAGTCTGAGAGGTGGTTCCGCCATGCCGGGCAGGTGATTCCGGAGTGTTCGCCAAGTGGTTCTGGCGTAGCCGGCAGGTGATTTTGCATGTCCGGCAATGGTTCCGGCGAGTCAAGCCAGTGGTTCCGGCATGTCCGGCAGGTGATTCCGGCATGTCCAGCAGGTGGTTCCGGCATGCCCGGCAGGTGATTCCGGATTGTCCGGCATGTGGTTCTGGCACCTCTGAGAGGTGGTTCCGGCATGCCCGGCAGGTGATACCGGAGTGTCCGGCATTTGGTTCTGGCACCTCTGACAGGTGGTTCCGGAATACCTGGCATGTGATTCCGGAGTGTCTGCCGAGTGGTTCTGGCGTAGCCAGCAGTTGATTTTGGCGTGTCCACTAGGTGGTTCTGGGGAGTGGATCAGCTGGTTCCGGCATACTCGGCAGGTGGTACCGGCGTGTCCAGAACATGGTTCTGGCAAGTCTGAGAGGTGGTTCCGGCACGCCCGACAGGTGATTCCGGAGCGTCCGCCAAGTGGTTCTGGCATAGCTGTCAGGTGATGTTGGCGTGACCGGCAGGTGGTTTCAGCCAGTCAGGCAGGTGATTCCGAAGTTTTCACCAAATGGTTGTTGCGTATCCGGAAGGTGATTTTGCCGTGTCCAGCAGGTGGTTTTGGCGAGTCGAGCAGGTGGTTCTGGCGTGCTCGGCAGGTGCTTCCGGTGTCATTGGCATGTGGTTCCGGCATGTCTGAGAGGCGGTCCCGCACGCCCGGCAGGGTATTCCGGAGTGTTCGCCAAGTGGTTCTGGCGTAGCCGGCAGGTGATTTTGCATGTACGGCAATGGTTCCGGCAAGTCGAGCCGGTGGTTCCGGCATGTCCGGCAGGTGATTCCGGAGCATCAGCCAAGTTTTTCAGGCGTACCCAGCAGGTGATTTTGGCATGTCCGACAGGTGTTTCCTGCGAGTCGAGCAGGTGGCTCAGGCATGCTCAGCTGGTGCTTCCGGCATCTCTGGCACGTGGTTCTGGTGTGTCTGAGAGCTGGTTCCGGAATGTCCGGCAGATGATTCCGGACTGTCCACCAAGTGGTTCTGGTAGACCTGGCAGGTGATTTTGGCGTGTCAGGAAGGTGGTTCCGGCTAGTTGAGCAGGTGGATCAGGCGTGCTCGCCAGGGGGTTCAGGCGGGTCTGGCAGGTGGTTTCGGTCTGTTCGGGTAGTGGTTCCGGCATCTCAGGCACATGGCTCTGGCACGTCTGAGAGGTGGTTCCGGCCGGCCTGACCGGTGTTTCCGGAGTGTCCGCCAAGTGGTTTCGGCGTAGCTGAAAGGTGATGTTGGTGTGAGAGGCAGGTGGTTCCAGCCAGCCCGGCAGGTGATTCCGGAGTGTCTGCCGAGTGGTTCTGGCATAGCCGGCAGGTGATTTTGCGGTGTCCAGCAGGTGGTTCCGGCGAGCTCGGCAGGTGGTACCGGCGTGTCCGGAACATGGTTCTGGCACGTCTGAGAGATGGTTCCGGCATGCCCGGCAGGTGATTCCGGAGTGTCTGCCGAGTGGTTCTGGCGTAGCCGGCAGGTGATTTTTGCGTGTGCAGCAGGTGGTTCTGGGGAGTGGATCAGGTGGTTCCGGAATACTCGGCAGGTGGTACCGGCGTGTCCGGAATATGGTTCTGGCAAGTCTGAGAGGTGGTTCCGGCATGCCCGACAGGTGATTCCAGAGTGTCCGCCAAATGGTGCTGTCGTACCCGGCAGATGATTTTGGCGTATCCGGCAGGTGTTTCTTGCGAGTCGAGCAGGTGGCTCAGGAATGCTCAGCAGGTGCTTCCGGCATGTCCGGCACGTGGTTCTGGTGCGTCTGACAGATGGTTCTAGCATTTCCGGCAGATGATTCCGGAGTGTCCACCAAGTGGTTCTGGCATACGCACCAGGTGATTTTGGCGTGTCAGTTAGGTGGTTCCGGCGAGTCGAGCAGGTTCATCCAGCGTGTTCGGCAGATGCTTCCGGTGTCATTGGCATGTGGTTCTGGCATGTCTGAGAGGTGGTTAAGGCATGTCTGACTGGTGATTCCGAAGTGTTCACCAAATGGTTCTGGCGTAGCCGGCAGGTGATTTTGGCGTGTCCAGCAGGTGGTTTTGGCAAGTCGAGCAGGTGGGTCTGGCGTGCTCGGCATGTGCTTCTGGTGTCATTGGCATGTGGTTCCGGCATGTCTGAGAGCTGGATCCGGCATGCCCGGCAGGTGATTCCAGAGTGTTCGCCAAGTGGTTCTGGCGTAGCCGGCAGGTGATTTTGCATGTCCGGCGGTGGTTCCGGCGAGTCAAGCCGGTGGTTCCAGCGTGTCCAGCAGGTGGTTCCAGTCTGTCCGGCAGGTGGTTCTGGGGTGTCCGGAACGAAGTTCTGGCACGTCTGAGAGGTTGTGTCGTCATGAAGTTCACGTGATTCCGGTTTGTCCGCCAAGTGGTTCTGGTTTAGGGGGCAGGTGATTTTGGCGTGTCGGGCAGGTGGGACCGGTGAGTCAAGCAGGTGGTTCGGGCGAGTGTTTCCTGTGTTTCCGGTCTGTCCGGCAGATGGTTCCGGACTGTCCGGCACGTGCTTCTGGCACTTCTGAGAGGTTGTGCTGGCATGCCCGGCAGGTGATTCTGGAGTGTCCGCCAAGTGGTTGTGGCGTAGCCGGCTGGTGATTCTGGCGTGTCCGGCTGGTGGTTCTGGCGAGTCAAGCAGGTGGTCCCGGCGTGTCCAGCAGGTGGTTCCGGTCTGTCCTGGAGGTGGTTCCGGAGTGTCTGCCGAGTGGTTCTTGTGTAGCCGGCATGTGATTTTGGCGTGTCCAGCAAGTGCTTCCGATGAGCTCGGCAGGTGGTATCGGCGTGTCTGGAACATGGTTCTGGCCCATCTGAGAGATGGTTCCAGCATGCCCGGCAGGTGATTCCGGAGTCTCCGCCAAGTGTTTCTGGCATACCCAGCAGGTGATTTTGGCATGTTCGACAGGTGTTTCTTGCGAGTCGAGCAGGTGGCTCAGGCATGCTCAGCAGGTTCTTCCGGCGTCTCTGGCACATGGTTCTGGTGTGTCTGAGAGTTGATTCTGACATGTCCAGCAGATGATTCCGGAGTGTCCACCAAGTGGTTCTGGTATACCTGGCAGGTGATTTTGGCGTGTCAGGAAGGTGGTTCCCGCTAGTTGAGCAGGTGGATCAGGTGTGCTCGCCAGGGGGTTGAGGCGGGTCTGGCAGGTGGTTTCCGTCAGTTCGGGGTGTGGTTCCGGCATCTCAGGGACATGGTCCTGGCACGTCTGAGAGGTGGTTCTGGACGGCCCGACAGGTTTTTCCGGAGTGTCCGCCAAGTGGTTCTGGCGTAGCTGGCAGGTGATGTTGGCGTGACCGGCAGGTGGTTCCAGCAATCCCGGCAGGTGATTCCGGAGTGTTCGCCAACTGGTTCTGGCGTAGCCGGCATGTGATTTTGGCGTGTCCCGCGGTGGTTCCAGCGAGTCGAGCCGGTGGTTCTGGCATACTCGGCAGGTGGTTCCGGCGTTTCCGGCACATGGTTCTGGCAAGTCTGAGAGGTGGTTCCGGCATGCCCGGCAGGTGATCCCGGAGAGTCCTCCAAGTGGTTCTGGCGTATCCCGCAGGTGTTTCTGGTGTGTCCGGCAGGTGGTTCTGGTGAGTCGAGCAGGTGGTTCCGGTGTGCTCGGCAGGTGGTTCCGGCAGGTCCGGCAGGTCATTGCCGTCTGTCCATGACGTGGTTCCGGCATTCCCGCAAGGTGATTCTGGAGTGTCCACCAAGTGGTTTTGGTGTAGCCGGCATATGATTTTAGAGTGTGAGGCAGGTGGTTCCGGCATGTAAAGCAGGTGGTTCCGGTCTGTCCGGCAGATGGTTCTGGCGTGTCCGGCACGAGGTTCTGGAACGTCTGAGAGGTGGTGCTGGTATGCCAGGCAGGTGATTCCAGAGTGTTCGCCAAGTGGTTCTGGCGTACCCGGCAAGTGATTTTGGCATGTCCGACAGGTCTTTCTTGCGAGTCGAGCAGGTGGCTCAGGCATGCTCAGCTGGTGCTTCCGGCGTCTCTGGCACGTGGTTCTTGTGTGTCTGAGAGCTGGTTCTGGCATGTCCGGCAGATGATTCCGGAGTGTCCACCAAGTGGTTCTGGTAGACCTGGCAGGTGATTTTGGCGTGTCAGGACGGTGGTTCCGGCTAGTTGAGCACGTGGATCAGGCGTGCTCGCCAGGGGGTTCAGGCGGGTCTGGCAGGTGGTTTCGGTCTGTTCGGGGAGTGGTTCCGGCATCTCAGGCACATGGTTCTGGCACGTCTGAGAGGTGGTTGCGGCCGGCCCGACAGGTGTTTCCGGAGTGTCCGCCAAGTTGTTCTGGCGTAGCTGAAAGGTGATGTTGGCGTGACCGGCAGGTGGTTCCAGCCAGCCCGGCAGGTGATTCCGGAGTGTCTGCCGAGTGGTTCTGGCGTAGCCGGCAGGTGATTTTGGCGAGTCCAGCGGGTGGCTTTGGCGAGTCGAGCAGGTGGTTCTGGCGTGCTCGGCAGGTGCTTCCGGTGCCATTGGCATGTGGTTCCGGCATGTCTGAGAGGTGGTTCCGCCATGCCCGGCAGGTGATTCCGGAGTGTTCGCCAAGTGGTTCTGGCGTAGCCGGCAGGTGATTTTGCATGTCCGGCAATGGTTCCGGCGAGTCGAGCCGGTGGTTCCGGCATGTCCGGCAGGTGGTTTCGGCATGCCCGGCAGGTGATTCCGGAGTGTCCGGCATGTGGTTCTGGCACCTCTGAGAGGTGGTTCCGGCATGCCCGGCAGGTGATACCGGAGTCTCCGCCATTTGGTTCTGGCACCTCTGAGAGGTGGTTGCGGAATGCCTGGCATGTGATTCCGGAGTGTCTGCCGAGTGGTTATGGCGTAGCCGGCAGGTGATTTTGGCGTGTCCAGCAGGTGGTTCCGGCGAGCTCGGCAGGTGGTTCCGGCATGTCCGGAACATGGTTCTGGCACGTCTGAGAGATGGTTCCGGCATGCCCGGCAGGTGATTCCGGAGTGTCCGGCATGTGGTTCTGGCACCTCTGAGAGGTGGTTCCGGCATGCCCGGCAGGTGGTTCTGGAGTGTCTGCCGAGTGGTTCTGGCGTAGCCAGCAGGTGATTCTGGCGTGTCCAGCAGGTGGTTCTGGGGAGTGGATCAGGTGGTTCCGGCATACTCGGCTGGTGGTACCGGCAGGTCCGGAACATGGTTCTGGCAAGTCTGAGGGGTGGTTCCGGCATGCCCGACAGGTGATTCCGGAGTGTTCGCCAAGCGGTTCTGGCGTAGCCGGCAGGTCATGTTGCATGTCCGGCGGTGGTTCAGGCGAGTCGAGCCGATGGTTCCGGCGTAGCCGGCAGTTGATTTTGGCGTGTCCACTAGGTGGTTCTGGGGAGTGGATCAGCTGGTTCCGGCATACTCGGCATTTGGTACCGGCGTGTCCAGAACATGGTTCTGGCAAGTCTGAGAGGTGGTTCCGACATGCCCGACAGGTGATTCCGGAGTGTTCGCCAAGTGGTTCTGGCGTAGCCGGCAGGTCATTTTGCATGTCCGGCGGTGGTTCCGGCGAGTTGAACTGGTGGTTCCGTCGTGTCCGGCCGGTGTTTCCGGTCTGTCCGGCAGGTGGTTCTGGCGTGTCCGGCACGAGGTTCTGGCACGTCTGAGAGTTGGTTCCGGCTTTCCCGACAGGTGATTCCGGAGTGTCTGCCCCGTGGTTCTGGCGTACCCAGCAGGTGATTTTGGCGTGTCTGGCAGGTGTTTCTTGCAAGTCGAGCATTTGGCTCAGGCATGCTCAGCTGGTGCTTCCGGCGTCTCTGGCACGTGGTTCTTGTGTGTCTGAGAGCTGGTTCTGGCATGTCCGGCAGATGATTCCGGAGTGTCCACCAAGTGGTTCTGGTATACCTGGCAGGTGATTTTGGCATGTCAGGAAGGTGGTTCCGGCTAGTTGAGCAGGTGTATCAGGCGTGCTCGCCAGGTGGTTCAGGCGGGTCTGGCAGGTGGTTTCGGTCTGTTCGGGGAGTGGTTCCGGCATCCCAGGCACATGGTTCTGGCACGTCTGAGAGGTGGTTGCGGCCGGCCCGACAGGTGTTTCCGGAGTGTCCGCCAAGTGGTTCTGGCGTAGCTGAAAGGTGATGTTGGCGCGACCAGCAGGTGGTTCCAGCCAGCCCGGCAGGTCATTCCGGAGTGTCTGCCGAGTGGTTCTGGCGTAGCCGGCAGGTGATCTTGGCGTGTCCAGCAGGTGGTTTTGGCGAGTCAAGCAGGTGGTTCTGGCGTGCTCGGCAGGTGCTTCCGGTGTCATTGGCATGTGGTTCTGGCATGTCTGAGAGGTGGTTCCGCCATGCCCGGCAGGTGATTCCGGAGTGTTCGCCAAGTGGTTCTGGCGTAGCTGGCAGGTGATTTTGCATGTCCGGCAATGGTTCCGGCGAGTCGAGCCGGTGGTTGCGGCATGTCCGGCAGGTGGTTCCGGCATGCCCGGCAGGTGATTCCGGAGTGTCCTTCATGTGGTTCTCGCACCTATGAGAGGTGGTTCCGGCATGCCCAGCAGTTGGTTACGGACTGTCCGCCGAGTGGTTCTGGAGTAGCCGGCAGGTGATTCTGGCGTATCCAGCAGGTGGTTCTGGGGAGTGGATCAGGTGGTTCCGGCATTCTCGGCAGGTGGTACCGGCGTGTCCGGAACTTGGTTCTGGCAAGTCTGAGAGGTGGTTCCGCCATGCCGGGCAGGTGATTCCGGAGTGTTCGCCAAGTGGTTCTGGCGTAGCCGGCAGGTGATTTTGCATGTCCGGCAATGGTTCCGGCGAGTCAAGCCAGTGGTTCCGGCATGTCCGGCAGGTGATTCCGGCATGTCCAGCAGGTGGTTCCGGCATGCCCGGCAGGTGATTCCGGATTGTCCGGCATGTGGTTCTGGCACCTCTGAGAGGTGGTTCCGGCATGCCCGGCAGGTGATACCGGAGTGTCCGGCATTTGGTTCTGGCACCTCTGACAGGTGGTTCCGGAATACCTGGCATGTGATTCCGGAGTGTCTGCCGAGTGGTTCTGGCGTAGCCAGCAGTTGATTTTGGCGTGTCCACTAGGTGGTTCTGGGGAGTGGATCAGCTGGTTCCGGCATACTCGGCAGGTGGTACCGGCGTGTCCAGAACATGGTTCTGGCAAGTCTGAGAGGTGGTTCCGGCACGCCCGACAGGTGATTCCGGAGCGTCCGCCAAGTGGTTCTGGCATAGCTGTCAGGTGATGTTGGCGTGACCGGCAGGTGGTTTCAGCCAGTCAGGCAGGTGATTCCGAAGTTTTCACCAAATGGTTGTTGCGTATCCGGAAGGTGATTTTGCCGTGTCCAGCAGGTGGTTTTGGCGAGTCGAGCAGGTGGTTCTGGCGTGCTCGGCAGGTGCTTCCGGTGTCATTGGCATGTGGTTCCGGCATGTCTGAGAGGCGGTCCCGCACGCCCGGCAGGGTATTCCGGAGTGTTCGCCAAGTGGTTCTGGCGTAGCCGGCAGGTGATTTTGCATGTACGGCAATGGTTCCGGCAAGTCGAGCCGGTGGTTCCGGCATGTCCGGCAGGTGATTCCGGAGCATCAGCCAAGTTTTTCAGGCGTACCCAGCAGGTGATTTTGGCATGTCCGACAGGTGTTTCCTGCGAGTCGAGCAGGTGGCTCAGGCATGCTCAGCTGGTGCTTCCGGCATCTCTGGCACGTGGTTCTGGTGTGTCTGAGAGCTGGTTCCGGAATGTCCGGCAGATGATTCCGGACTGTCCACCAAGTGGTTCTGGTAGACCTGGCAGGTGATTTTGGCGTGTCAGGAAGGTGGTTCCGGCTAGTTGAGCAGGTGGATCAGGCGTGCTCGCCAGGGGGTTCAGGCGGGTCTGGCAGGTGGTTTCGGTCTGTTCGGGTAGTGGTTCCGGCATCTCAGGCACATGGCTCTGGCACGTCTGAGAGGTGGTTCCGGCCGGCCTGACCGGTGTTTCCGGAGTGTCCGCCAAGTGGTTTCGGCGTAGCTGAAAGGTGATGTTGGTGTGAGAGGCAGGTGGTTCCAGCCAGCCCGGCAGGTGATTCCGGAGTGTCTGCCGAGTGGTTCTGGCATAGCCGGCAGGTGATTTTGCGGTGTCCAGCAGGTGGTTCCGGCGAGCTCGGCAGGTGGTACCGGCGTGTCCGGAACATGGTTCTGGCACGTCTGAGAGATGGTTCCGGCATGCCCGGCAGGTGATTCCGGAGTGTCCGGCATGTGGTTCTGGCACCTCTGAGTGGTGGTTCCGGCATGCCCGGCAGGTGGTTCCGGAGTGTCTGTCGAGTGGTTCTGGCGTAGCCGGCAGGTGATTCTGGCGTGTCCAGCAGGTGGTTCTATGGAGTGGATCAGGTGGTTCCGGCATACTCGGCAGGTGGTACCGGCGTGTCCAGAACATGGTTCTGGCAAGTCTGAGAGGTGGTTCCGGCATGCCCGACAGGTGATTCCGGAGTGTTCACCAAGTGGTTCTGGCGTAGCCGGCAGGTCATTTTGCATGTCCGGCGGTGGTTCCGGTGAGTCAAGCCGGTGGTTCCGGCGTAGCAAGCAGTTGATTTTGGCGTGTCCACTAGGTGGTTCTGGGGAGTGGATCAGCTGGTTCCGGCATACTCGGCAGGTGGTACCGGCGTGTCCAGAACATGGTTCTGGCAAGTCTGAGAGGTCTTTCCGGCACGCCCGACAGGTGATTCCGGAGCGTCCGCCAAGTGTTTCTGGCGTACCCGGCAGGTGATTTTGGCATGTCCGACAGGTGTATCTTGCGAGTCGAGCAGGTGGCTCAGGCATGCTCAGCTGGTGCTTCCGGCGTCTCTGGCACGTGGTTCTTGTGTGTCTGAGAGCTGGTTCTGGCATGTCCGGCAGATGATTCCGGAGTGTCCACCAAGTGGTTCTGGTATAACTGGCAGGTGATTTTGGCGTGTCAGGAAGTTGGTTCCGGCTAGTTGAGCAGGTGGATCAGGCGTGCTCGCCAGGGGGTTCAGGCGGGTCTGGCAGGTGGTTTTGGTCTGTTCGGGGAGTGGTTCCGGGATCTCAGGCACATGGTTCTGGCCCGTCTGAGAGGTGGTTCCGGCCGGCCCGACAGGTGTTTCCATTGTGTCCGCCACGTGGTTCTGGCATAGCTGGCAGGAGATGTTGGCGTGACCGGCAGGTGGTTCCAGAAAGCCCGGCAGGTGATTCCGAAGAGTTCACCAAATGGTTGTGGCGTAGCCGGCAGGTGATTTTGGCATGTCCAGCAGGTGGTTTTGGCGAGTCGAGCAGGTGGTTCTGGCGTGCTCGGCAGGTGCTTCGGGTGTCATTGGCATGTGGTTCCGTCATGTCTGAGAGGTGGTTCCGCCATGCCGGGCAGGTGATTCCGGAGTGTTCGCCAAGTGGTTCTGGCGTAGCCGGCAGGTGATTTTGCATGTCCGGCAATGGTTCCGGCGAGTCGAGCCGGTGGTTCTGGCGTGTCCGGCAGGTGGTTCCGGTCTGTCCAGCAGGTGGTTCTGGGGTGTCCGGCACGAGGTTCTGGCACGTCTGAGAGGTTGTGTCGGCATGCCCTTCACGTGATTCCGGCTTGTCCACCAAGTGGTTCTGGTGTAGCGGGCAGGTGATTTTGGCGTGTCCGGCAGGTGGGTCCGGTGAGTCAAGCAGGTGGTTCCCGCGAGTGCTTCCTGTGTTTCCGGTCTGTCCGGGAGATGGTTCCGGCCTGTCCGGCACGTGCTTCTGGCACTTCTGAGAGGTTGTGCTGGCATGCCCGGCAGGTGGTTCTGGGGTGTCCAGCACGAGGTTCTGGCACGTCTGAGAGTTTGTGCCATCATGCCCAAAACATTATTCTGCCTTGTAGTCAAAGTGGTTCCGTGTAGCCGTCAGGTGAGTTGGGCGTGTCTGGCAGGTGGTTCTGGTGTGCTCAGCACATGGTTCCAGTCTGTGCAGTACATGTTTCCAGCTTGTCCGGCAAGTGGTTCTGGTACGTCTGACAGGTGGTTCTAGCTTGTTGGGCAGGTGTTTACGGTCTGTCCCGGAGGTGTTTCTGGCATGTCTGTAATGTGGTTCTGGCACGTCTGCGACCTGCTTCAGGCAGCCTGGCAGCTGATTCCTGGGTGTCCACCAAGTGGTTCTGGCATCACCAGCACGTTATTTTGGCATGTCCAGCAGGTCTTTCCTGCTTTTTGGGCTCGTGGCTCTGGCTTCTAAGACAGGTGTTGGTGGCATTTCTGGCCCCCTGTTCTGAAATACTCTGCAGGAGGTTTCACTGTTTCTGGCACCTGTTTGCGGCATATCCATCAGGTGTTTCCAATGTGTCTGGCATGTTGTGCTGCGTTTGGAATCTGGTTCTGTCGTGTCTGTTGTGTGCAGCTGGCATGTTGAAGAGATGGTTCTGCAGTGTCAGAATTGTTGTTCCACTGTGTTCAGCAGGTGGTGACAGGTGGTTCTGGCATGCAACGTGGGTGCTTCTGGTGTGCCTGTTGGGTCATTCTGGCATGAATGTGTGGTTCTTTGAGAGTGTGCGGAGGGTGTTTTTGGCATGTCTCCCGGGGTTTTCTGGCATCTAAGGGGCATGATTCCTTTTTATGCGTCAGGAGATTTGGTTCTCAACTTCCTAAAGAGATGGAAGAAAGATGGTCTGTGGCTTGTCGCCCTTAGAGGGGTGGAGACAATGCATTGTGCATTCCGCGTCTAGAGCAATGGAGGGCAAAACTGAGAGGAAAGGGGCCTTTCTGACATAGGTGTTTTCTGACACTCTCTCCACCAGTGGTCAACTGTGGTTGGTGAAAAGTGTATTGTCTCTCTCCTGCTAAACACATGGTTGCACAATCATTTGGGACTCAGCCCAGTTGCTTAAGGGGAAGATGTAGGCATTTTGTCTGAGCTGGGTTGGCAAGGTGGAATTGCGGCAGAAGCAGAAGTTCTAAAGCTGCGAGTTAAGGGCTGGGAAGAAATGCCATTTGAGCTGCCTTTGTAGGAGAAGTTCCCCGGTCTGCTGTAACAGGACTGTGGAAAGCGAGTTGTTGGTCAGCTTCCTAAAGAGCTGGAGGCAAGAGAGTTTATGGCTTGTCTCCCATTGAAGGATGGAGGCAGTGCTTTGTGCCTTCCACCTCTAGAGCAATGGAGGGCACGGCTGAGAGCAAAGGGCCCTTTCTGACATAGGTGCATTCTGACACTCTCTGACCCAGTGCACAATGGCGGTTTGTAAAAAGCCTATTGTCTGCTCCTGCTAAGCATGTGGAAGCACAATCATGTGGGCTTCGCCCCCGTTGCTTAAGGGGAAGATGTAGGCATTTCGTCTGAGGCGGGTTGGCAAGGTGGAACTGTGGCAGAAGCAGAAGTCCTAAAGCGGCCAGTTAAGCACTGGGAAGAAATGGCATTTGAGCTGCCTCTGTATGAGAGTTTCCTCGTATCCTGTAACAGCACTGTGGAAAGCGAGTTCTTTCTCAGCTTCCCAAAGAGCTGGAGGCAAGACAGTTTATGGCTTGTCTCCCATTGAAGGATGGAGGCAGTGCTTTGTGCCTTCCACCTCTACAGCAATGGAGGGCAAGGCTGAGAGTAAAGGGGTCTTTCTGCCATTGGTGCTTTCTGACACTCTCCCAAACATTGCACTTCGTGGTTAGTTAAAAGCCTATTGTCTCTCTCCTCCTCAGCATGTGGAACCACAATCATATGGGCCTCATCCCCATTGCTCAAGGGGAAGATGTAGGCATTTCGTCTGAGCCGGGTTGGCAAGGTGGAAACGTGCAGGATGCTGATGTCCCAGACTGGCGAGTGAAGTCCTGAAAAGAAGCGGCGTTCAGCCTCCTTTGTATGACATGTTTCCAGGACGCTGTAAGAACACTGTGGAAAGGGAGTTTTTTCTCCACTTCCTAAAGAGCTGGAAGCAGAACAAGATGTGGTTTGTCTCCCATTGAGCGGTGGATCCAGAACCAGTGCTTTGTGCCTTCCACCTCTAGAGCAATGGAGGGCATGGCTGAGAGCAAAGGGGCCTTTCTGACATAGCTGCTTTCCGACGCTCTCTAAGCAGTGTAAAATGGTGGTTGGGAAAAGGCATGCAGTTTATCGCCTCCTAAGCATGTGGATGCTCAATCATTTGGGAATCAGCACAGTTGCTTCAGGGGAAGATGTAGGCATTTCGTCTGGTCCGCGTTGGCAAGGTGGAAATGCGACAGAAGCAGATGTTGCAGATTGGTGAGTTAAGGGCTGAAAAGACACGGTGTTCAGCTGCCTTTGTATGAGACGTTCCCAGGACGCTGTAAGAGCACTGTGGAATGCGACTACTTTCCCAGCTTCCTAAAGAGCTGGAAGCAGGACAGTTGATGGCTTGTCTCCAATTGAAGGATGGAGGCAGTGCTTTGTGCCTTCCACCTCTAGAGCAATGGAGGGCACGGCTGAGAGCAAAGGGCCCTTTCTGACATAAGTGCATTCTGACACTCTCTGACCCAGTGCACAATGGCGGTTTGTAAAAAGCCTATTGTCTGCTCCTGCTAAGCATGCGGAAGCACAGTCATCTGGGCCTCGTCCCCGTTGCTGAAGGGGAAGATGTAGACATTTCGTTTTAGCCGGGTTGGCAAGGTGGAAATGTGGCAGGAGCAGAAGTTCCAAATCTGCGTGTTAAGCGCTGAAAAGAAATGGCATATCAGCTGCCTTTGTATGAGATGTTGCCCGGACACAGAAAGAGCACTGTTGAAAGCGAGTTCTTTCTCAGCTTCCTAAAGAGATGGAAGGAAGATTGTCTGTGGCTTGTCTCCCCTTGAGGGGGGGAGCCAGTGCATTGTGCATTCCACGTCTAGAGCAATGAAAGGCACGGCTGAGAGCAAAGGGGTCTTTCTGACATAGCTGCTTTCCGACACTCTCTCCAGCAGTGCACAATGGTGGTTGGAAAAAGGCGTGCAGTCTAACGCCTCTGTAGCACGTGGACGCTCAATCATTTGGGACTCAGCCCAGTTGCTTCAGGGGAAGATGTAGGCGTTTCGTCTGAGCCGGGTTGGCAAGGTGGAATTGCGGCAGAAGCAGATGTCCTAAAGCTGTGAATGAAGGGCTGGAAAGAAATGCCGTTTGAGCTGCCTTTGTATGAGAGGTTCCTGGTATGCTGTAACTTGACTTTGGAAAGCGAGTTGTTTGTCAGCTTCCTAAAGAGCTGGGGGCAAGACAGTTTATGGCTTGTCTCCCATTGAAGGATGGAGGCAGTGCTTTGTGCCTTTCACCTGCAGAGCAATGGAGGGCACGGCTGAGAGCAAAGGGGGCTTTCTGCCATGGGTGCTTTCTGATCCCCTTCAGGGGTGGTGCCAGTGCCTTGTGCCTCCTGCCTCTAGAGGAATGGAGGGCACGGCCGAGAGTAAAGGGCCTTTCTGACATTGGTGCTTTCTGACACTCCCCCAACCATTGCTCAAAGGTGGTTTCTTCAAAGCCTATTTTCTGTCTCCTCCTCAGCATGTGGAACCACAATCATCCGGGCCTCGTCCCCATTGCTCAAGGGGAAGATGTAGGCATTTCTTCTGAGCCGGGTTGGCAAGGTGGAAATGCGGCAGAAGCGGATGTTGCAGCTTGGGGAGTTAAGCTCTGAAAAGACACGGCGTTCAGCTGCCTTGGTATGAGATGTTCCCAGGACGCTGTAAGAGCACTGTGGAATGCGAGTACTTTCCCAGCATCCTAAAGAGCTGGAAGCAGGACAGTTGATGGCTTGTCTCCCATTGAAGGATGGAGGCAGTGCTTTGTGCCTTCCACCTCTAGAGCAATGGAGGGCACAGCTGAGAGCAAAGGGCCCTTTCTGACCTTGGTGCTGTCTGACACTCCCCCAACCATTGCTCAAGGGCGGTTGGTTAAAAGCCTATTGTCTCTCTCCTACTAGGCAGGTGGAACCACAATCATTCGGACCTCGTCCGTATTGTTTAAGGGGAAGTTGTAGGCATTTCGTCTGAGCCGGGTTGACAAGGTGGAAATGTGGCACATGCAGATGTTCCAGATCGGCGAGTGAAGTGCTGGAAGAAACGGCGTTCAGCTGCCTTTGTATGAGATGTTCCCTGGACGCTCTAAGAGCACTATGGAATGTGAGCTCTTTCTCAGCGTCCTAAAGAGCTGGACACAAGAAGGTGTGTGGTTCGTCTGCCATTGAGGGGTGGAGCCAGAGGCAGTGCATTGTGCCTTCCTCCTCTAGAGCAATTCAGGGCATGGCTGAGATCAAAGGGACCTTTCTGACATAGGTGCTTTCTGACACTCTCTCCACCAGTGCACATCCGTGATTGTAAAAAGCCTGTCTCTCTCCTCTTAAGCATGTGGAAGCACAGTGATATGGGCCTCGTCCCCGTTGCTGAAGGGGAAGATGTAGGCATTTCGTCGGAGCCTGGATGGCAAGGTGGAAATGTGGCAGAAACAGAAGTTCCAAATCGGCAAGTTAAGGGTGGAAAAGAAACGGCATTTCAGCTGCCTTTGTATGAGATGTTCCCTGGACTCTGTAAGATCACTGTTGAAAGCGAGTTCCTTCTCAGCTTCCTAAAGAGAGGGAAGCAAGGTGGTCTGTGGGTTGTCGCCCCTTGAGGGGGGAAGCCAGTGCATTGTGCATTCCACGTCTAGAGCAATGGAGGGCACGGCTGAGAGCAAAGGGGTCTTTCTGACATAGCTGCTTTCCGACACTCTCTCCAGCAGTGCACAATGGTGGTTGGAAAAAGGCGTGCAGTCTATTCCCTCCTAAGCACGTGGATGCTCAATCATTTGGGACTCAGCCCAGTTGCTTCAGGGGAAGATGTAGGCATTTCGTCTGAGCCGGGTTGGCAAGGTGCAATTGTGGCAGAACCAGAAGTTCTAAAGTGGCGAGTTAAGGGCTGGCAAGAAAGGCCGTTTTACCTGCATTTCTATGACAGTTTCCCCAGAGGCGGTTCCCGGGAGTCGAGCAGGTGTTTCCAGAATGCTCAGCAGGTGGTTCCAGTCTTTCACGGAAGTGGTCCGGGGCGTCCAGCACGTGGTTCTGGCACATCTGAGGGGCGGTTTCGGGATGAATGGCAGGTTATTCCAGAGTGTCAGCAAGTGGTTCTGCCGTAGCCGGCAGGTGATTTTGGTGTATCCAGCAGATGGTTCCAGCGAGTCGAGCAGGTGGTTCCAGCGTGCTCGTAAGGTGGTTCAGGCATGTCCGAAAGGTGGTTCCGGTTAGTCCGGGAGGTGGTTCCCGCGTGTCCGGCACGTTTTTCAGGCACGTCTGAGGGGTGGTTCAGGCATGCAAGGCAGGTGATTCCGGAATGTCCACCAAGTGGTTCCCGCGTAGCCAGCAGGTGGTTCAGGCAGGTCCAGCAGGTGGTTCTGGGGAGTGGATCGGGTGGTTCTGGCATGCTCGGCAGGTGCTTCCGGCATCTCCTGCACATGGTTCTGGTACGTATGAGAGGTTGTTCCGGCACGCCAGGCAGGTGATTTCGGAGTGTCCACCAAGTGGTTCTGGCATACCCGGCAGGTGATTTTGGCGTGTCAGGTAGGTGGTTCTGGCGATTCGAGTAGGTGGTTCCGGCGTGCTCGGCAGGTGATTCCGGAGTGTCCGACAAGTGGTTGTGGCGTACCCAGGTGGTGATTCTGCCGTGTCCGGCAGGTGGTTCTGGCGAGTCAAGCAGGTGGTCCCGGCGTGCTCAGCAGGTGGTTCAGGCGGGTCTGGCAGGTGGTTTCGGTCTGTTTGGGGTGTGGTTCCGGCATCTCAGGCACATGGTTCTGGCACGTCTGAGAGGTGGTTCCGGCCGGCCCGACAGGTGTTTCCATGGTGTCCGCCAAGTGGTTCTGGCATAGCTGGCAGGTGATGTTGGCGTGACCGGCAGGTGGTTCCAGCCAGCCCGGCAGGTGATTCCGAAGTGTTCATCAAATGGTTGTGGCGGAGCCGGCAGGCGATTTTGGCGTGTCCAGCAGGTGTTTTGGCGAGTCGAGCAGGTGGTTCTGGCGTGCTCGGCATGTGCTTCCGGTGTCATTGGCATGTGGTTCCGGCATGTCTGAGAGGTGGTTCCGCCATGCCCGGCAGGTGATTCCGGAGTGTTCGCCAAGTGGTTCTGGCGTAGCCGGCAGGTGATTTTGCAATCCAGCAATGGTTCCGGCGAGTCGAGCCGGTGGTTCTGGCGTGTCCGGCAGGTGGTTCTGGGGTGTCCGGCACGAGGTTCTGGCACGTCTGAGAGGTTGTGTCGGCATGCCCTTCACGTGATTCCGGCTTGTCCACCAAGTGGTTCTGGAGTAGCGGGCAGGTGATTGTGGCGTGTCCGGCAGGTGGGACCGGTGAGTCAAGCAGGTGGTTCCGGCGAGTGTTTCCTGTGTTTCCGGTCTGTCCGGGAGATGGTTCCGGCCTGTCCGGCACGTGCTTCTGGCACTTCTGAGAGGTTGTGCTGGCATGCCCGGCAGGTGATTCTGGAGTGTCCGCCAAGTGGTTCTGGCGTAGCCGGCAGGTGATTTGGGCGTGTCCGGCAGGTGGTTCTGGGGAGTGGATCAGGAACCTCCGGCATTCTCGGCAGGTGCTTCCGCCGCCTCCGGCATGTGGTTGTGGCACCTCTGAGAGGTGGTTCCCGCATGCCCGGCTGGTGATTCCGGAGTGTGCGACAAGTAGTTGTGGCGTAGCCGGCTGGTGATTCTGGCGTGTCCGGCAGGTGGTTCTGGCGAGTCAAGCAGGTGGTCCCGGCGTGTCCGGCATCTGGTTCCGGTCTGTCCTGGAGATGGTTCCGGAGTGTCTGCCGAGTGGTTCTGGCATAGCCGGCAGGTGATTTTGGCGTGTCCAGCAGGTGGTTCTGGGGAGTGGAGCAGGTGGCTCCGGCATACTCGGCAGGTGGTTCCGGCGTGTCCGGCACATGGTTCTGGCACGTCTGATAGGTGGTTCCGGCATGCCCGGCAGGTGATCCCGGAGAGTCCTCCATGTGGTTCTGGCATACCCCGCAGGTGTTTCCGAGGTGTCCGGCAGGTGGCTCTGTTGAGTCGAGCAGGTGGTCCCGGCGTGCTCGGCAGGTGGTTCTGGCAGGTCCGGCAGGTGTTTGCCGTCTGTCCATGACGTGGTCCCGGCATGCCCGCAAGGTGATTCTGGAGTGTCCACCCAGTGGTTTTGGCGTAGCCGGCATATGATTTTGGCCTGTGAGGCAGGTGGTTCCGGCATGTCCAGCAGGTGGTTCCGGAGAGCTCGGCAGGTGCTTCCGGTCTCTCCGGCACGTGGTTGTGGCACGTCTGAGAGAAGGTTCCGGCATGCCCGGCAGGTGATTCCAGAGTCTCCAGCATGTGGTTCTGGCACCTTTGATAGTTGCTTCCGGCATGCCCGGCAGGTGATTCTGGAGTCTCCGGCATGTGATTCTGGCACCTCTGAGAGGTGGTTCCGGAATGCCTGGCATGTGATTCCGGAGTGTCTGCCGTGTGGTTCTGGCATAGCCGGCAGTTGATTTTGGCGTGTCCAGTAGGTGGTTCTGGGGAGTGGATCAGCTGGTTCCGGCATACTCGGCAGGTGGTACCGGCGTGTCCAGAACATGGTTCTGGCAATACTGAGAGGCGGTTCCGTCATGTCCGGCAGGTGATTCCCGAGTGTCCGGCATGTGGTTCTGGCACCTCTGAGAGGTGGTTCCGGCATGCCCGGCAGGTGATTCCAGAGTGTCCGCCACGTGGTTCTGGCTTACCCGGCAGGTGATTTTGGCGTGTCTGGCAGGTGTTTCTGGCAAGTCGAGCATGTGGCTCAGGCATGATCAGCAGGTGCTTCCGGCGTGTCCGGCACGTGGTTCGGGTGTGTCAGAGCGCTGGTTCTGGCATTTCCGGCAGATGATTCCGGAGTGTCCACCAAGTGGTTCTGGTAGACCTGGCAGGTGATTTTGGCGTGTCTGGAAGGTGGTTCGGCTAGTTGAGCAGGTGGATCAGGCGTGCTCTCCAGGGGGTTCAGGCGGGTCTGGCAGGTGGTTTTGGTCTGTTCGGGGTGTGGTTCCGGCATCTCAGGCACATGGTTCTGGCACGTCGGAGATGTGGTTCCGGCCGGCCCTACAGGTGTTTCCGGAGTGTCCGCCAAGTGGTTCCGGCGTAGCTGAAAGGTGATGTTGGCATGACCGGCAGGTGGTTCGAGCCAGCCCGGCAGGTGATTCCGGAGTGTCTGCCGAGTGGTTCTGGCGTAGCCGGCAGGTGATTTTGGCGTGTCCATCAGGTGGTTCTGGCGAGCTCGGCAGGTGGTACCGGCATACTAGGCAGGTGGTACCGGCGTGTCCGGAACTTGGTTCTGGCAAGTCTGAGAGGTGGTTCCGGCATGCCCGACAGGTGATTCCGGAGTGTTCGCCAAGTGGTTCTGGCGTAGCCGGCAGGTCATTTTGCATGTCCGGCGGTGGTTCCGGGGAGTCGAGCCGGTGGTTCCGGCGTAGGCGTCAGTTGATTTTGGCGTGTCCACTAGGTGGTTCTGGGGAGTGGATCAGCTGGTTCCGGCATACTCGGCAGGTGGTACCGGCGTGTCCAGAACATGGTTCTGGCAAGTCTGAGAGGTGGTTCCGGCACGCCCGACAGGTCATTCCGGAGCGTCCGCCAAGTGTTTCTGGCGTACCCGGCAGGTGATTTTGGCATGTCCGACAGGTGTTTCCTGCGAGTGGAGCAGGTGGCTCAGGCATGCTCAGCTGGTGCTTCCGGCGTCTCTGGCACGTGGTTCTGGTGTGTCTGAGAGCTGGTTCTGGCATGTCCGGCAGATGATACCGGAGTGTCCACCAAGTTGTTCTGGTAGACCTGGCAGGTGATTTTGGCGTGTCAGGAAGGTGGTTCCGGCTAGTTGAGCAGGTGGATCAGGCGTGCTCGCCAGGGGGTTCAGGCGGGTCTGGCAGGTGGTTTCGGTCTGTTCGGGGAGTGGTTCCGGCATCTCAGGCACATGGTTCTGGCACGTCTGAGAGGTGGTTCCGGAGGGCTCGAGAGGTGTTTCCGGAGTGTCCGCCAAGTGGTTCTGGCGTAGCTGAAAGTTGATGTTGGCGTGACCGGCAGGTGGTTCCAGCCAGCCCGGCAGGTGATTCCGGAGTGTCTGCCGAGTGGTTCTGGCGTAGCCGGCAGGTGATTTTGGCGTGTCCAGCAGGTGGTTTTGGCGAGTCGAACAGGTGGTTCTGGCGTGCTCGGCAGGTGCTTCCGGTGCCATTGGCATGTGGTTCCGGCATGTCTGAGAGGTGGTTCCGCCATGCCCGGCAGGTGATTCCGGAGTGTTCGCCAAGTGGTTCTGGCGTAGCCGGCAGGTGATTTTGCATGTCCGGAAATGGTTCCGGCGAGTCGAGCTGGTGGTTCCGGCATGTCCAGCAGGTGGTTCCGGCATGCCCGGCAGGTGATTCCGGAGTGTTCGCCAAGTGGTTCTAACGTAGCCGGCAGGTCATTTTGCATGTCCGGTGGTGGTTCCGGCGAGTCGAGCTGGTGGTTCCGGCGTGTCCAGCAGGTGGTTCCGGCATGCCCGGCAGGTGATCCCGGAGAGTCCTCCAAGTGGTTCTGGCGTACCCCGCAGGTGGCTCTGGTGAGTCGAGCAGGTAGTTCCGGCGTGCTCGGCAGGTGGTTCCGGCAGGTCCGGCATGTGTTTGCCGTCTGTCCATGACGTGGTTCCGGCATGCCCGGCAGGTGATTCCGGAGTGTCCGGCATGTGGTTCTGGCACCTCTGAGAGGTGGTTCCGGCATGCCCGGCAGGTGATACCGGAGTGTCCGGCACTTGGTTCTGGCACCTCTGAGAGGTGGTTCCGGAATGCCTGGCATGTGATTCCGGAGTGTCTGCCGAGTGGTTCTGGCGTAGCCGGCAGGTGATTTTGGTGTGTCCACTAGGTGGCTCTTGGGAGTGGATCAGCTGGTTCTGGCATACTCGGCAGGTGGTTCCGGCGTGTCCAGCAGGTGTTTCCGGTCTGTCTGGCAGGTGGTTCTGGCGTGTCCGGCACGAGGTTCTGGCACGTCTGAGAGTTGGTTCCGTCATGCCCGACAGGTTATTCCGGAGTGTCCGCCACGTGGTTCTGGCTTACTCGGCAGGTGATTTTGGCGTGTCTGGCAGGTGTTTCTGCCAAGTCGAGCATGTGGCTCAGGCATGATCAGCAGGTGCTTCCGGCGTGTCCGGCACGTGGTTCTGGTGTGTCAGAGCGCTGGTTCTGGCATGTCAGGCAGATGATTCCGGAGTGTCCACCAAGTGGTTCTGGTAGACCTGGCAGGTGATTTTGGCGTGTTTGGAATGTGGTTCCGGCTAGTTGAGCAGGTGGATCAGGCGTGCTTGCCAGGGGGTTCAGGCGGGTCTGGCAGGTGGTTTCGGTCTGTTCGGGGAGTGGTTCCGGCATCTCAGGCACATGGTTCTGGCACGTCTGAGAGGTGGTTCCGGCCGGCCCGAGAGGTGTTTCCAGAGTGTCCGCCAAGTGGTTCTGGCGTAGCTGAAAGTTGATGTTGGCGTGACCGGCAGGTGGTTCCAGCCAGCCCGGCAGGTGATTCCGGAGTGTCTGCCGAGTGGTTCTGGCATAGCCGGCAGGTGATTTTGGCGTGTCCAGCGGGTGGTTTTGGCGAGTCGAGCAGGTGGTTCTGGCGTGCTCGGCAGGTGCTACCGGTGTCATTGGCATGTGGTTCCGGCATGTCTGAGAAGTGGTTCCGCCATGCCCAGCAGGTGATTCCGGAGTGTTCGCCAAGTGGTTCTTGCGTAGCCGGCAGGTGATTTTGCATGTCCGGCAATGGTTCCGGCGAGTCGAGCCGGTGGTTCCGGCATGTCCAGCAGGTGGTTCCGGCATGCCCGGCAGGTGATTCCGTAGTTTCCGGCATGTGGTTCTGGCACCTCTGAGAGGTGGTTCGGGAATGCCTGGCATGTGATTCCGTAGTGTCTGCCGAGTGGTTCTGGCGTAGCCGGCAGGTGATTTTGGCGTGTCCAGCAAGTGGTTCCCGCATGCCCGGCAGTTGGTTACGGAGTGTGTGCCGAGTGGTTCTGGAGTAGCCGGCAGGTGATTCTGGCATATCCAGCATGTGGTTCTGGGGAGTTGATCAGGTCGGTCCGGCATACTCGGCAGGTTGTACCGGCGTGTGCAGAACATGGTTCTGGCAAGTCTGAGAGGTGGTTCCGGCACGCCCGACAGGTGATTCCGGAGCGTCCGCCAAGTGTTTCTGGCGTACCCGGCAGGTGATTTTGGCATGTCCGACAGGTGTTTCTTGCGAGTCGAGCAGGTGGCTCAGGCATGCTCAGCTGGTGCTTCCGGCGTCTCTAGCACGTGGTTCTGGTGTGTCTGAGAGCTGGTTCAGGCATGTCAGGCAGATGATTCCGGAGTGTCCACCAAGTGGTTCTGGTATACCAGGCAGGTGATTTTGGCGTGTCAGGAAGGTGGTTCCGGCTAGTTGAGCAGGTGGATCAGGCGTGCTCGCCAGGGGGTTCAGGCGGGTCTGGCAGGTGGTTTCGGTCTTTTCGGGTTGTGGTTCCGGCATCTCAGGCACATGGTTCTGGCACGTCTGAGAGGTGGTTGCGGCCGGCCCGACAGGTGTTTCCAGAGTGTCCGCCAAGTGGTTCTGGCGTAGCTGAAAGGTGATGTTGGCGTGACCGGCAGGTGGTTCCAGCCAGCCCGGCAGGTGATTCCGGAGTGTCTGCCGCGTGGTTCTGGCGTAGCTGGCAGGTGATTTTGGCGTGTCCGGCAGGTGGTTCTGGGGAGTGGATCAGGAACTTCCGGCATTCTCAGCAGGTGCTTCCGCCGTATCCGGCATGTGGTTTTGGCACCTCTGAGAGGTGGTTCCAGCATGCCCGGCTGGTGATTCCGGAGAGTGCGACAAGTGGTTGTGGCGTAGCAGGCTGGTGATTCTGGCGTGTCCGGCAGGTGGTTCTGGCGAGTCAAGCAGATGGTCCCGGCGTGTCCGGCAGGTGGTTCCGGCGTGTCCGGCACAAGGTTCTGGCACGTCTGAGAGGTGGTTCCGGCATGCCCGGCAGGTGATCCCGGATAGTCCTCCACGTGGTTCTGGCATACCCCACAGGTGTTTCTGGTGTGTCCGGCAGGTGGCTCTGGTGAGTCAAGCAGGTGGTTCCGGCGTGCTCTGCAGGTGGTTCCGGCAGGTCCGGCAGGTGTTTGCCGTCTGTCCATGACGTGGTTCCAGCATGCCTGCAAGGTGATTCTGGAGTGTCCACCAAGTGGTTTTGGCGTATCCAGCGTATGATTTTGGCCTGTAAGGCAGGTGGTTCCGGAGAGCTCGGCAGGTGCTTCCGGTCTCTCCGGCACGTGGTTGTGGCACGTATAAGAGATGGTTCCGGCATGCAAGGCAGCTGATTCCGGAGTCTCCGGCATGTGGTTCTGGCACCTCTGAGAGGTGGTTCCCGCATGCCCGGCAGGTGATCCCGGATAGTCCTCCAAGTGGTTCTGGCGTACCCCACAGGTGTTTCTGGTGTGTCCGGCAGGTGGCTCTGGTGAGTCGAGCAGGTGGTTCCGGCGTGCTCGGCAGGTGGTTCCGGCAGGTCCGACAGGTGTTTGCCGTCTGTCCATGACGTGGTTCCAGCTTGCCCGCAAGGTGATTCTGGAGTGTCCACCAAGTGGTTTTGGCGTATCCGGCGTATGATTTTGGCCTGTAAGGCAGGTGGTTCCGGATAGCTCGGCAGGTGCTTCCGGTCTCTCCGGCACGGGGTTGTGGCACGTCTGAGAGAAGGTTCCGGCATGCCCGGCAGGTGATTCCAGAGTCTCCGGCATGTGGTTCTGGCACCTTTGATAGGTGGTTCCGGCATGCCCGGCAGGTGATTCCGGAGCCTCCGGCATGTGGTTCTGGCACATCTGAGAGGTGGTTCCGGAATGCCTGGCATGTGATTCCGGAGTGTCTGCCGTGTGGTTCTGGCATAGCCAGCAGTTGATTTTGGCGTGTCCAGTAGGTGGTTCTACGGAGTGGATCAGCTGGTTCCGGCATACTCGGCAGGTGGTACCAGCGTGTCCAGAACATGGTTCTGGCAGCTCTGAGAGGTGGTTCCGGCATGCCCGACAGGTGATTCTGGAGTGTCCGCCAAGTGTTTCTGGCATACCCGGCAGGTTATTTTGGCCTGTCCGACAGGTGTTTCTTGCGAGTCGTGCAGGTGGCTCAGGCATGCTCAGCTGGTGCTTCCGGCGTCTCTGGCACGTGGTTCTGGTGTGTCTGAGAGCTGGTTCTGGCATGTCCGGCAGATGATTCCAGAGTGTCCACCAAGTGGTTCTGGTATACCTGGCAGGTGATTTTGGCGTGTCAGGAAGGTGGTTCCGGCTAGTTGAGCAGGTGGATCAGGCGTGCTTGCCAGGGGGTTCAGGCGGGTCTGGCAGGTGGTTTCGGTCTGTTCGGGGTGTGGTTCCGGCATCTCAGGCACATGGTTCTGGCACGTCTGAGAGGTGGTTGGGGCCAGCCCGACAGGTGTTTCCGGAGTGTCCGCCAAGTGGTTCTGGCATAGCTGGCAGGTGATGTTGGCGTGACCGGCAGGTGGTTCCAGCCAGCCCAGAAGGTGATTCCGAAGTGTTCACCAAATGGTTATGGCGTAGCCGGCAGGTGATTTTGGCGTGTGCAGTAGGTGGTTTTGGCGAGTCGAGCAGGTGGTTCTGGCGTGCTTAGCAGGTGCTTCCGGTGTCACTGGCATGTGGTTCCGGCATGTCTGAGAGGTGGTTCCGCCATGCCCGGCAGGTGATTCCGGAGTGTTCGCCAAGTGGTTCTGGCGTATCCGGCAGGTGATTTAGCATGTCCGGCAATGGTTCCGGCGAGTCGAGCCGGTGGTTCCGGCATGTCCGGCAGGTGATTCCGGCATGTCCAGCAGGTGGTTCCGGCATGCCCGGCAGGTGATTCCGGAGTGTCCGGCAGGTGGTTCCGGCATGCCCGGCAGGTGATTCCGGAGTGTCCGGCATGTGGTTCTGGCACCTCTGAGAGGTGGTTCTGGCATGCCCGGCAGGTGATACCAGAGTGTCCGGCATTTGGTTCTGGCACCTCTGAGAGGTGGTTCCGGAATGCCTGGCATGTGATTCCGGAGTGTGTGCCGAGTGGTTCTGGCGTAGCCGGCAGTTGATTTTCGCGTGTCCACTAGGTGATTCTGGGGAGTGGATCAGCTGGTTCCGGCATACTCGGCAGGTGGTAGCGGCGTGTCCGGAACATGGTTCTGGCACGCCTGAGAGATGGTTCCGGCATGCCCGGCAGGTGATTCCAGAGTGTCCGGCGTGTGGTTCTGGCACATCTGAGAGGTGGTTCCGGCATGCCCGGCAGGTGGTTCCGGAGTGTCTGCCGAGTGGTTCTGGCATAGACGGCATGTGATTCTGGCGTGTCCAGCAGGTGGTTCTGGGGTGTGGATCAGGTGGTTCCGGCATACTCGGCAGGTGGTACCGGCGTGTCCGGAACATGGTTCTGGCACGTCTGAGAGGTGGTTCCGGCATGCCCGGTAGCTGATTCGGGAGTGTTCGCCAAGTGATTCTGGCGTAGCCGGCAGCTGATTTTGCATGTCCGGCGGTGGTTCCGGCAGGTCGAGCTGGTGGTTCCGGCCTGTCCGGCAGGTGGTTCAGGTCTGTCCTGCAGGTGGTTCTGGCGTGTCCGGCACGAGGTTCTGGCACGTATGAGAGGTGGTTCCGGCATGCCCGACAGGTGATTCCAGAGTGTCCGCCACGTGGTTCTGGCGTACCCCGCTGGTGATTTTGGCGTGTCTGGCAGGTGTTTCTTGCAAGTCGAGCATGTGGCTCAGGCATGCTCAGCACGTGCTTCCGGCGTGTGCGGCACGTGGCTCTGGATGTGTATGAGAGCTGGTTCTGGCATGTCCGGCGAATTATTCCGGAGTGTCCACCAAGTGGTTCTGGCATACCCGGCTGGTGATTTTGAGGTGTCAGGTAGGTGGTTCCGGCGAGTCGAGTAGGTGGTTCCGGCATGCTCGGCAGGTGGTTCAGGCGGGTCTGGCAGGTGGTTTCGGTCTGTTCGGGGTGTGGTTCCGGCATCTCAGGCACATGGTTCTGGCACGTCTGATAGGTGGTTCCGGCCGGCCCGACAGGTGTTTCCATGGTGTCCGCCAAGTGGTTCTGGCATAGCTGGCAGGTGATGTTGGCGTGACCGGCAGGTGGTTCCAGCCCGCCCGGCAGGTGATTCCGAAGTGTTCACCAAATGGTTGTGGCGTAGCCGGCAGGTGATTTTGCGTGTCCAGCAGGTGGTTTTGGCGAGTCGAGCAGGTGGTTCTGGCCTGCTCGGCAGGTGCTTCGGGTGTCATTGGCATGTGGTTCCGGCATGTCTGAGAGGTGGTTCCGCCATGCCCGGCAGGTGATTCCGGAGTGTTCGCCAACTGGTTCTGGCTTAGCAGGCAGGTGATTTTGCATGTCCGGCAATGGTTCCGGCGAGTCGAGCTGGTGGTTCTGGCGTGTCCGGCAGGCGGTTCCTGTCTGTCCAGCAGGTGGTTCTGGGGTGTCCGGCACGAGGTTCTGGCACGTCTGAGAAGTTGTGTCGGCATGCCCTTCACGTGATTCCGGCTTGTCCACCAGGTTGTTCTTGTGTAGCGGGCAGGTGATTTTGGCATGTCCGGCACGTGGGACCGGTGAGTCAAGCAGGTGGTTCCAGCGAGTGTTTCCTGTGTTTCCGGTCTGTCCAGGAGATGGTTCCGGCCTGTCCGGCACGTGCTTCTGGCACTTCTGAGAGGTTGTGCTGGCATGCCCGGCAGGTGATTCTGGCGTGTCTGCCAAGTGGTTCTGGCGTAGCCGGCAGGTGATTTTGGCGTGTCCGGCAGGTGGTTCTGGGGAGTGGATCAGGAACTTCTGGCATTCTCGGCAGGTGCTTCCTCCGTCTCCGGCATGTGGTTGTGGCACCTCTGAGAGGTGGTTCCGGCATGCCCGGCACCTGATCCCGGAGTGTGCGACAAGTGGTTGTGGCGTAGCCGGCTGGTGATTCTGGCGTGTCCGGCATGTGGTTCTGGCGAGTCAAGCAGGTGGTCCCGGCGTGTCCGGCAGCTGGTTCCGGTCTGTCCTGGAGGTGGTTCTGGAGTGTCTGCCGAGTGGTTCTGGCGTAGCCGGCAGGTGATTTTGGCGTGTCCAGCAGGTGGTTCTGGGGAATGGAGCAGGTGGTTCCGGCATACTCTGCAGGTGGTTCCGGCGTGTCCGGCACATGGTTCTGGCACGTCTGAGAGGTGGTTCCGGCATGCCCGGCAGGTGATTCCGGAGCCTCCGGCATGTGGTTCTGGCACATCTGAGAGGTGGTTCCGGAATGCCTGGCATGTGATTCCGGAGTGTCTGCCGTGTGGTTCTGGCATAGCCAGCAGTTGATTTTGGCGTGTCCAGTAGGTGGTTCTAGGGAGTGGATCAGCTGGTTCCGGCATACTCGGCAGGTGGTACCAGCGTGTCCAGAACATGGTTCTGGCAGCTCTGAGAGGTGGTTCCGGCATGCCCGACAGGTGATTCTGGAGTGTCCGCCAAGTGTTTCTGGCATACCCGGCAGGTTATTTTGGCCTGTCCGACAGGTGTTTCTTGCGAGTCGTGCAGGTGGCTCAGGCATGCTCAGCTGGTGCTTCCGGCGTCTCTGGCACGTGGTTCTGGTGTGTCTGAGAGCTGGTTCTGGCATGTCCGGCAGATGATTCCAGAGTGTCCACCAAGTGGTTCTGGTATACCAGGCAGGTGATTTTGGCGTGTCAGGAAGGTGGTTCCGGCTAGTTGAGCAGGTGGATCAGGCGTGCTTGCCAGGGGGTTCAGGCGGGTCTGGCAGGTGGTTTCGGTCTGTTCGGGGTGTGGTTCCGGCATCTCAGGCACATGGTTCTGGCACGTCTGATAGGTGGTTCCGGCCGGCCCGACAGGTGTTTCCATGGTGTCCGCCAAGTGGTTCTGGCATAGCTGGCAGGTGATGTTGGCGTGACCGGCAGGTGGTTCCAGCCCGCCCGGCAGGTGATTCCGAAGTGTTCACCAAATGGTTGTGGCGTAGCCGGCAGGTGATTTTGCGTGTCCAGCAGGTGGTTTTGGCGAGTCGAGCAGGTGGTTCTGGCCTGCTCGGCAGGTGCTTCGGGTGTCATTGGCATGTGGTTCCGGCATGTCTGAGAGGTGGTTCCGCCATGCCCGGCAGGTGATTCCGGAGTGTTCGCCAACTGGTTCTGGCTTAGCAGGCAGGTGATTTTGCATGTCCGGCAATGGTTCCGGCGAGTCGAGCTGGTGGTTCTGGCGTGTCCGGCAGGCGGTTCCTGTCTGTCCAGCAGGTGGTTCTGGGGTGTCCGGCACGAGGTTCTGGCACGTCTGAGAAGTTGTGTCGGCATGCCCTTCACGTGATTCCGGCTTGTCCACCAGGTTGTTCTTGTGTAGCGGGCAGGTGATTTTGGCATGTCCGGCACGTGGGACCGGTGAGTCAAGCAGGTGGTTCCAGCGAGTGTTTCCTGTGTTTCCGGTCTGTCCAGGAGATGGTTCCGGCCTGTCCGGCACGTGCTTCTGGCACTTCTGAGAGGTTGTGCTGGCATGCCCGGCAGGTGATTCTGGCGTGTCTGCCAAGTGGTTCTGGCGTAGCCGGCAGGTGATTTTGGCGTGTCCGGCAGGTGGTTCTGGGGAGTGGATCAGGAACTTCTGGCATTCTCGGCAGGTGCTTCCTCCGTCTCCGGCATGTGGTTGTGGCACCTCTGAGAGGTGGTTCCGGCATGCCCGGCACCTGATCCCGGAGTGTGCGACAAGTGGTTGTGGCGTAGCCGGCTGGTGATTCTGGCGTGTCCGGCATGTGGTTCTGGCGAGTCAAGCAGGTGGTCCCGGCGTGTCCGGCAGCTGGTTCCGGTCTGTCCTGGAGGTGGTTCTGGAGTGTCTGCCGAGTGGTTCTGGCGTAGCCGGCAGGTGATTTTGGCGTGTCCAGCAGGTGGTTCTGGGGAATGGAGCAGGTGGTTCCGGCATACTCTGCAGGTGGTTCCGGCGTGTCCGGCACATGGTTCTGGCACGTCTGAGAGGTGGTTCCGGCATGCCCGGCTGGTGATCCCGGAGAGTCCTCCAAGTGGTTCTGGCGTACCCCGCAGGTGTTTCTGGTGTGTCCGGCAGGTGGCTCTGCTGAGTAGAGCAGGTGGTTCCGGCGTGCTCGGCAGGTGGTTCCGGTGTCATTGGCATGTGGTTCCGGCATGTCTGAGAGGTGGTTCCGCCATTCCCGGCAGGTGATTCCGGAGTGTTCGCCAAGTGGTTCTGGCATCGCCAGCACGTTATTTTGGCATGTCCAGCAGGTCTTTCCTCCTTTTTGGGCTCGTGGCTCTGGCTTCTAAGACAGGTGTTGGTGGCATTTCTGGCCCCCTGTTCTGAAATACTCTGCAGGAGGTTTCACTGTTTCTGGCACCTGTTTGCGGCATATCCATCAGGTGTTTCCAATGTGTCTGGCATGTTGTGCTGCGTTTGGAATCTGGTTCTGTCGTGTCTGTTGTGTGCAGCTGGCATGTTGAAGAGATGGTTCTGCAGTGTCAGAATTGTTGTTCCACTGTGTTCAGCAGGTGGTGACAGGTGGTTCTGGCATGCAACGTGGGTGCTTCTGGTGTGCCTGTTGGGTCGTTCTGGCATGAATGTGTGGTTCTTTGAGAGTGTGCGGAGGGTGCTTTTGGCATGTCTCCCGGGGTTTTCTGGCATCTAAGGGGCATGATTCCTTTTTATGCGTCAGGAGATTTGGTTCTCAACTTCCTAAAGAGATGGAAGAAAGATGGTCTGTGGCTTGTCGCCCCTAGAGGGGTGGAGACAATGCATTGTGCATTCCGCGTCTAGAGCAATGGAGGGCAAAACTGAGAGGAAAGGGGCCTTTCTGACATAGGTGTTTTCTGACACTCTCTCCACCAGTGGTCAACTGTGGTTGGTGAAAAGTGTATTGTCTCTCTCCTGCTAAACACATGGTTGCACAATCATTTGGGACTCAGCCCAGTTGCTTAAGGGGAAGATGTAGGCATTTCGTCTGAGCTGGGTTGGCAAGGTGGAATTGCGGCAGAAGCAGAAGTTCTAAAGCTGCGAGTTAAGGGCTGGGAAGAAATGCCATTTGAGCTGCCTTTGTAGGAGAAGTTCCCCGGTCTGCTGTAACAGGACTGTGGAAAGCGAGTTGTTGGTCAGCTTCCTAAAGAGCTGGAGGCAAGAGAGTTTATGGCTTGTCTCCCATTGAAGGATGGAGGCAGTGCTTTGTGCCTTCCACCTCTAGAGCAATGGAGGGCACGGCTGAGAGCAAAGGGCCCTTTCTGACATAGGTGCATTCTGACACTCTCTGACCCAGTGCACAATGGCGGTTTGTAAAAAGCCTATTGTATGCTCCTGCTAAGCATGTGGAAGCACAATCATGTGGGCTTCGCCCCCGTTGCTTAAGGGGAAGATGTAGGCATTTCGTCTGAGGCGGGTTGGCAAGGTGGAACTGTGGCAGAAGCAGAAGTCCTAAAGTGGCCAGTTAAGCACTGGGAAGAAATGGCATTTGAGCTGCCTCTGTATGAGAGTTTCCTCGTATCCTGTAACAGCACTGTGGAAAGCGAGTTCTTTCTCAGCTTCCTAAAGAGCTGGAGGCAAGACAGTTTATGGCTTGTCTCCCATTGAAGGATGGAGGCAGTGCTTTGTGCCTTCCACCTCTACAGCAATGGAGGGCACGGCTGAGAGTAAAGGGGTCTTTCTGCCATTGGTGCTTTCTGACACTCTCCCAAACATTGCACTTCTTGGTTAGTTAAAAGCCTATTGTCTCTCTCCTCCTCAGCATGTGGAACCACAATCATATGGGCCTCATCCCCATTGCTCAAGGGGAAGATGTAGGCATTTCGGCTGAGCCGCGTTGGCAAGGTGGAAACGTGCAGGATGCTGATGTCCCAGACTGGCGAGTGAAGTCCTGAGAAGAAACGGCGTTCAGCCTCCTTTGTATGACATGTTCCCAGGACGCTGTAAGAACACTGTGGAAAGGGAGTTTTTTCTCCACTTCCTAAAGAGCTGGAAGCAGGCCAAGATGTGGTTTGTCTCCCATTGAGCGGTGGATCCAGAACCAGTGCTTTGTGCCTTCCAGCTCTAGAGCAATGGAGGGCACGGCTGAGACCAAAGGGGTCTTTCTGACATAGCTGCTTTCCGACACTCTCTCCAGCAGTGCACAATGGTGGTTGGAAAAATGCGTGCAGTCTATCGCCTCTGTAGCACGTGGACGCTCAATCATTTGGGACTCAGCCCAGTTGCTTCAGGGGAAGATGTAGGCGTTTCGGCTGACCTGGGTTGGCAAGGTGGAATTGCGGCAGAAGCCGAAGTCCTAAAGCTGCGAGTGAAGAGCTGGAAAGAAATGACGTTTGAGCTGCCTTTGTATGAGAGGTTCCTGGTATGCTGTAACTTGATTTTGGAAAGCGAGTTGTTTGTCAGCTTCCTAAAGAGCTGGAGGCAAGACAGTTTATGGCTTGTCTCCCATTGAAGGATGGAGGCAGTGCTTTGTGCCTTTCACCTGCAGAGCAATGGAGGGCACAGCTGAGAGCAAAGGGGGCTTTCTGCCATGGGTGCTTTCTGATCCCCTTCAGGGGTGTTGCCAGTGCCTTGTGCCTCCTGCCTCTAGAGGAATGGAGGGCACGGCCGAGAGTAAAGGGCCTGTCTGACATTGGTGCTTTCTGACACTCCGCCAACCATTGCTCAAAGGTGGTTTCTTCAAAGCCTATTGTCTGTCTCCTCCTCAGCATGTGGAACCGCAATCATCCGGGCCACGTCCCCATTGCTCAAGGGGAAGATGTAGGCATTTCTTCTGAGCCGGGTTGGCAAGGTGGAAATGCGGCAGAAGCGAATGTTGCAGATTGGCGAGTTAAGCTCTGAAAAGACACGGCGTTCAGCTGCCTTGGTATGAGATGTTCCCAGGACGCTGTAAGAGCACTGTGGAATGCGAGTGCTTTCCCAGCTTCCTAAAGAGCTGGAAGCAGGACAGTTGATGGCTTGTCTCCCATTGAAGGATGGAGGCATTGCTTTGTGCCTTCCACCTCTAGAGCAATGGAGGGCACGGCTGAGAGCAAAGGGCCCTTTCTGACATTGGTGCTGTCTGACACTCCCCCAACCATTGCTCAAGGGTGGTTGGTTAAAAGCCTATTGTCTCTCTCCTACTAGGCAGGTGGAACCACAATCATTCGGACCTCGTCCCCATTGTTTAAGGGGAAGTTGTAGGCATTTCGTCTGAGCCGGGTTGACAAGGTGGAAATGTGGCACATGCAGATGTTCCAGATCGGCGAGTGAAGTGCTGGAAGAAACGGCGTTCAGCTGCCTTTGTATGAGATGTTCCCTGGACGCTCTAAGAGCACTATGGAATGCGAGCTCTTTCTCAGCGTCCTAAAGAGCTGTTCGCAAGAAGGTGTGTGGTTCGTCTGCCATTGAGGGGTGGAGCCAGAGGCAGTGCATTGTGCCTTCCTCCTCTAGAGCAATTCAGGGCATGGCTGAGATCAAAGGGACCTTTCTGACATAGGTGCTTTCTGACACTCTCTCCACCAGTGCACAACCGTGATTGTAAAAAGCCTGTCTCTCTCCTCTTAAGCATGTGGAAGCACAGTGATATGGGCCTCATCCCCGTTGCTGAAGGGGAAGATGTAGGCATTTCGTCGGAGCCTGGATGGCAAGGTGGAAATGTGGCAGAAACAGAAGCTCCAAATCGGCAAGTTAAGGGCGGAAAAGAAACGGCATTTCAGCTGCCTTTGTATGAGATGTTCCCTGGACTCTGTAAGATCACTGTTGAAAGCGAGTTCCTTCTCAGCTTCCTAAAGAGAGGGAAGCAAGGTGGTCTGTGGGTTGTCGCCCCTTGAGGGGGGAAGCCAGTGCCTTGTGCATTCCACGTCTAGAGCAATGGAGGGCACGGCTGAGAGCAAAGGGGTCTTTCTGACATAGCTGCTTTCCGACACTCTCTCCAGCAGTGCACAATGGTGGTTGGAAAAAGGCGTGCAGTCTATCGCCTCCTAAGCACGTGGATGCTCAATCATTTTGGACTCAGCCCAGTTGCTTTAGGGGAAGATGTAGGCATTTCGTCTGAGCCGGGTTGGCAAGGTGCAATTGTGGCAGAACCAGAAGTTCTAAAGTGGCGAGTTAAGGGCTGGCAAGAAAGGCCGTTTTACCTGCATTTCTATGACAGTTTCCCCAGAGGCGGTTCCCGGGAGTCGAGCAGGTGTTTCCAGAATGCTCAGCAGGTGGTTCCAGTCTTTCACGGAAGTGGTCCGGGGCATCCAGCACGTGGTTCTGGCACATCTGAGGGGCGGTTCCGGGATGAATGGCAGGTTATTCCAGAGTGTCAGCAAGTGGTTCTGCCGTAGCCGGCAGGTTATTTTGGTGTATCCAGCAGATGGTTCCAGCGAGTCGAGCAGGTGGTTCCAGCGTGCTCGTAAGGTGGTTCAGGCATGTCCGAAAGGTGGTTCCGGTTAGTCCGGGAGGTGGTTCCCGCGTGTCCGGCACGTTTTTCAGGCACGTCTGAGGGGTGGTTCTGGCATGCACGGCAGGTGATTCCGGAGTGTCCAACAAGTGGTTCCCGCGTAGCCAGCAGGTGGTTCAGGCAGGTCCAGCAGGTGGTTCTGGGGAGTAGATCGGGTGGTTCTGGCATGCTCGGCAGGTGCTTCCGGCATCTCCTGCACGTGGTTCTGGTACGTATGAGAGGTGGTTCCGGCACGCCAGGCAGGTGATTTTGGAGTGTCCGGCAAGTGGTTCTGGCATAGCCGGCAGCTGATTTTGGCATGTCCGGCAGGTGGCTCCAGCGAGTCGAGCAGGTTGTTCCAGCATGCTCAGCAGGTGGATCCGGCGTGCTCGGCAGGTGGTTCAGGCGGGTCTGGGAGGTGGTTTCGGTCTGTTCGGGGTGTGGTTCCGGCATCTCAGGCACATGGTTCTGGCACGGCTGAGAGGTGTTTGGGGCCGGCACGACTGGTGTTTACGGAGTGTCCGCCAAGTGGTTCTGGCGTAGCTGGCAGGTGATTTTGGCGTGTCCGGCAGGTGGTTCAGGCGAGTTGAGCAGGTGGTTGCGACGTGCTCGGCAGGTGCTTCCGGCGTCTCCGGCACGTGTTTCTGCCACATCTGACTGGTGGTTCCGGCATGCCCAAAAGTTGATTCCGGTCTGTCCGGTAGGTGGTTCCGGCGTGCACGGCACGTGGTTCTGGTACGTCTCAGAGGTGGTTGCGTATTCCCAACAGGTGATTCCGGACTGTCCGCCACGTGCTTCTGGCACGTCTGAGAGGTGGTTCCAACATGCCCGGCAGGTCATTTCGGAGAGTCGTCCAAGTGGTTCTGGCGTAGCCCGCAGGTGATTTTGGCGTGTCCGGCAGGTGGTTCCGCCGTGCTCGGCAGGTGGTTCAGGCATGGCCGTCACGTGGTTCCAGTCTGTCCAGGACGTGTTTCCAGCTTCTCCGGCAGGTGTTTCTGGTACGTCTGAGAGGTGGTTCCGCCCTGGCTGGCAGGTGATCCCGGACTGTCCCCCAGGTGGTTCTGGCATAGCCAGCAGTTGATATTGGCCTGTCCGGCAGGTGGTTCCAGCGAGTCGAACAGGTGGCTCCGGCGTTCTTGGCAGGTGGTTCCGGTCTGTCCGGTAGGTGTTTCCGGCGTGTCTGGCACGTGCTTCCGGCACGTCTGAGAGGTGGTTCCGGCATGCGCGGCAGGTGATTCCGTAGTGTCCGCCAGGTGGTTCTGGCATACCCGGCAGGTGATTTTGGCGTGTCCGGCAGGTGTTTCTGGCGAGTCGAGCAGGTGGCTCCGGCATGCTCGGCAGGTGCTTCCGGCGTCTCCGGCACTTGGTTCTGGTGTGTCTGAGAGCTGGTTCCGGCATGTCCGGCAGATGATTCCGGAGTGTCCGCCAAGTGGTTCTGGCATACCCAGCAGGTGATTTTGGTGTGTCAGGGAGGTGGTACCGGTGAGTCGAGCAGGTGGTTCCGGCGTGCTCAGCAGGTGGTTCAGGCGGTTCTGGCAGGTGGTATCCGTCTGTTCGGGGTGTGGTTCCAGCATCTCATGGACACGTTTCTGGCACGTCTGAGATGTGGTTCCAGCCGGCCCGACAGGTGTTTCCGCAGTGTCCGCCAAGCGGTTCTGGCGTAGTTGGCAGGTGATTTTGGCATGACTGGCAGGTGGTTCCAGCAAGCCTGGCAGGTGATTCCAAAGTGTTCCCCAACTGGTTGTGGCGTAGCCGGCAGGTGATTTTTGCGTGATCGGCAGGTGGTTCTGGCGAGTCGAGCAGGTGGTTCCGGCGTGCTCGGCTGGTGCTTCCGGGGTCATTGGCACGGGGTTCTGGCATGTCTGAGAGGTGGTTCCTGCATGCCCGGCAAGTGATTCCGGAGTGTTCGCCAAGTGGTTCTGGCATAGTCGGCAGGTGATTTTGGCATGTCCGGCAGGTGGTTCAGGCGAGTTGAGCAGGTGGTTCCAACGTGCTTGGCAGGTGCTTCCGGCGTCTCCGGCACGTGTTTCTGGCACATCTGACAGGTGGTTCCGGCATGCCCGAAAGGTGATTCCGGTCTGTCCGGTAGGTGGTTCCAGCCTGCACGGCATGTGGTTCTGGTACGTCTCAGAGGTGGTTGCGCATGCCCAACAGGTGATTCCGGCCTGTCCGCCACATGGTTCTGGCACGTCTGAGAGGTGGTTCCGGCATGCCCGGCAGGTCATCCCAGAGAGTCCTCCAAGTGGTTCTGGCATAACACGCAGGTGATTTTGGCGTGTCTGCCAGGTTGTTCCATTGTGCTTGGCAGGTGGTTCAGGCTTGGCCGGGAGGTGGTTCCAGACTGTCCAGGACGTGTTTCCAGCTTCTCCGGCAGGTGGTTCTGGTACGTCTGAGAGGTGGTTCCGCCATGGCTGGCAGGTGATTCCGGACCGTCCCCCAGGTGGTTCTGGCATAGCCAGCAGTTGATATTGGCCTGTCCGGCAGGTGGTTCCAGAGAGTCGAACAGGTGGCTCCGGCGTGCTCGGCAGGTGGTTCCGGTCTGTCCGGTAGGTGATTCCGGCGTGTCCGGCACGTGCTTCCGGCACGTCTGAGAGGTGGTTCCGGCATGCGCGACAGGTGATTTCGGAGTGTCCGCCAGGTGGTTCTGGCGTACCCGGCAGGTGATTTTGGCGTGTCCGGCAGGTGTTTCTGGCGAGTCGAGCAGGTGGCTCCGGCATGCTCGGCAGGTGCTTCCGGCGTCTCCGGCACGTGGTTCTGGTTTGTCTGAGAGCTGGTTCCGGCTTGTCCGGCAGATGATTCCGGAGTGTCCGCCAAGTGGTTCTGGCATACCCGGCTGGTGATTTGGGCATGTCAGGTAGGTGGTTCCGGCGAGTCGAGCAGGTGGCTCCGGCGTGCTCGGCAGGTTGTTCAGACGGGTCTGGCAGGTGTTTTCCGTCTGTTCGGGGTGTGGTTCCGGCATCTCAGGCACATGGTTCTGGCACGTCTGATAGGTGGTTCCGGCCGGCCCGCCACATGTTTCCATGGTGTCCGCCAAGTGGTTCTGGCATAGCTGGCAGGAGATGTTGGCGTGACCGGCAGGTGGTTCCAGCCAGCCCGGCAGGTGATTCCGAAGTGTTCACCAAATTGTTGTGGCGTAGCCGGCAGGTGATGTTGGCGTGTTCAGCAGGTGGTTTCGGCGAGTCGAGCAAGTGGTTCTGGCGTGCTCGGCAGGTGCATCCGGTGTCATTGGCATGTGGTTCCGGCATGTCTGAGAGGTGGCACCGGCATGCTCGGCAGGTGATTTTGGAGTGTTCGCCAAGTGGTTCTGGTGTAGCCGGCAGGTGATTTGCATGTCCGGCAATGGTTCCAGCGAGTCGAGCCGGTGGTTCCGGCGTGTCCGGCAGGTGGTTCCGGTCTGTCCAGCAGGTGGTTCTGGTGTGTCCGGCACGAGGTTCTGGCACGTCTGAGAGGTTGTGTCGCCAAGCACTTCACGTGATTCCGGCTTGTCCGCCAAGTAGTTCTGGTGTAGCGGGCAGGTGATTTTGGCGTGTCCGGCATGTGGGACCCCTGAGTCAAGCAGGTGGTTCCGGCGAGTGTTTCCTGTGTTTCCGGTCTGTCTGGGAGATCGTTCCGGCCTGTCCGGCATGTGCTTCTGGCACTTCTGAGAGGTTGTGCTGGCATGCCCGGCAGGTGATTCTGGAGTGTCCGCCAAGTGGTTCTGGCGTAGCCGGCAGGTGATTTTGGTGTATCCGGCAGGTGGTTCTGGCGAGTGAAGCAGGTGGTTCTGGCATGTCCGGCAGGTGGTTCCGGTCTGTCCTGGAGGTGGTTCCGGAGTGTCTGCCGAGCAGTTCTGGCGTAGCCGGCAGGTGATTTTGCATGTCCAGCGGTCGTTCCGGCGGGTCGAGCCGGTGGTTCCGGCGTGTCCGGCAGGTGGTTCCGGTCTGTCCGGCAGGTGGTTCTGTGGTGTCCGGCACGAGGTTCAGTCTGAGAGGCTGTGCCGGCATGCCCCTCACGTGATTCCGGCTTGTCCCCGAAGTGGTGCTGGTGTGGAGGGCAGGTGATTTTGGCGTGTCCGGCAGGTGGTTCAGGCGAGTTGAGCAGGTGGTTGCGACGTGCTCGGCAGGTGCTTCCGGCGTCTCCGGCACGTGTTTCTGCCACATCTGACTGGTGGTTCCGGCATGCCCAAAAGTTGATTCCGGTCTGTCCGGTAGGTGGTTCCGGCGTGCACGGCACGTGGTTCTGGTACGTCTCAGAGGTGGTTGCGTATTCCCAACAGGTGATTCCGGACTGTCCGCCACGTGCTTCTGGCACGTCTGAGAGGTGGTTCCAACATGCCCGGCAGGTCATTTCGGAGAGTCGTCCAAGTGGTTCTGGCGTAGCCCGCAGGTGATTTTGGCGTGTCCGGCAGGTGGTTCCGCCGTGCTCGGCAGGTGGTTCAGGCATGGCCGTCACGTGGTTCCAGTCTGTCCAGGACGTGTTTCCAGCTTCTCCGGCAGGTGTTTCTGGTACGTCTGAGAGGTGGTTCCGCCCTGGCTGGCAGGTGATCCCGGACTGTCCCCCAGGTGGTTCTGGCATAGCCAGCAGTTGATATTGGCCTGTCCGGCAGGTGGTTCCAGCGAGTCGAACAGGTGGCTGCGGCGTGCTCGGCAGGTGGTTCCGGTCTGTCCGGTAGGTGATTCCGGCGTGTCCGGCACGTGCTTCCGGCACGTCTGAGAGGTGGTTCCGGCATGCGCGACAGGTGATTTCGGAGTGTCCGCCAGGTGGTTCTGGCGTACCCGGCAGGTGATTTTGGCGTGTCCGGCAGGTGTTTCTGGCGAGTCGAGCAGGTGGCTCAGGCATGCTCAGCTGGTGCTTCCGGCGTCTCTGGCACGTGGTTCTGGTGTGTCTGAGAGGTGGTTCTGGCATGTCAGGCAGATGATTCCGGAGTGTCCACCAAGTGGTTGTGGCATACCCGGCAGGTGATTTTAGCGTGTCAGGTAGGTGGTTCCAGCGAGTCGAGTAGGTGGTTCCGGCGTGCTCAGCAGGTGGTTCAGGCGGGTCTGGCAGGTGATTTCGGTCTGTTCGGGGTGTGGTTCTGGCATCTCAGACACATGGTTCTGGCACGTCTGATACGTGGTTCCGGCCGGCCCCACAGGTGTATCCATGGTGTCCGCCAAGTGGTTCTGGCATAGCTGGCAGGTGATGATGGCGTGACCGGCAGGTGGTTCCAGCCAGCCCGGCAGGTGATTCCGAAGAGTTCACCAAATGGTTGTGGCGTAGCCGGCATGTGATTTTGGCGTGTCCAGCAGGTGGTTTTGGCGAGTCGAGCAGGTGGTTCTGGCGTGCTCGGCAGGTGCTTCCGGTGTCATTGGTATGTGGTTCCGGCATGTCTGAGAGGTGGTTCCGCCATGCCCGGCAGGTGATTCCGGAGTGTTCGCCAAGCGGTTCTGGGGTAGCCGGCAGGTGATTTTGCATGTCCGGCAATGGTTCCGGCGAGTCGAGCCGGTGGTTCCGGCATGTCCAGCAGGTGGTTCCGGCATGCCCGGCAGGTGATTCTGGAGTGTCCGGAATGTGGTTCTGGCACCTCTGAGAGGTGGTTCCGGCATGCCCGGCAGGTAATACCGGAGTGTTCCCCAAGTGGTTCTGGCGTAGCCGGCAGGTGATTTTGCATGTCCGGCAATGGTTCCGGCGAGTCGAGCCGGTGGTTCCGGCATGTCCGGCAGGTTGTTCTGGCATGTCCAGCACTTGGTTCCAGCATGCCCGGCAGGTGATTCCGGAGTGTGCGGCATGTGGTTCTGGCACCTCTGAGAGGTGGTTCCGGCATCCCGGCAGGAGATACCGGAGTCTCTGGCATTTGGTTCTGGCACCTCTGAGAGGTGGTTCCGGAATGCCTGGCATGTGATTCCGGAGTGTCTGCCGAGTGGTTCTGGCGTAGCCGGCAGTTGATTTTGGCATGTCCACTAGGTGGTTCTGGGGAGTGGATCAGGTGGTTCTGGCATACTCGGCAGGTGGTTCCGGACTGTCTGCCGAGTGGTTCTGGAGCCAGCCCGGCAGGTGATATCGAAGAGTTCACCAAATGGTTGTGGCGTAGCCGGCAGGTGATTTTGGCGTGTCCAGCAGGTGGTTCCGGCGAGCTCGGCAGGTGGTACCGGCGTGTCCGGAACATGGTTCTGGCACGTCTGAGAGATGGTTTTGGCATGCCCGGCAGGAGATTCCGGAGTGTCCGGCATGTGGTTCTGGCACCTCTGAGAGGTGGTTCCGGCATGCCCGGCAGGTGGTTCCAGAGTGTCTGCCGAGTAGTTCTGGCGTAGCCGGCAGGTGATTCTGGCGTGTCCAGCAGGTGGTTCTGGGGAGTGGATCAGGTGGTTCCGGCATACTCGGCAGGTGGTACCGGCGTGTCCGGAACATGGTTCTGGCAAGTCTGAGAGGTGGTTCCGGCATGCCCGACAGGTGATTCCGGAGTGTTCGCCAAGGGGTCTGGCGTAGCCGGCAGGTCATTTTGCATGTCCGGCGTTGTTTCCGGCGACTCGAGCCGGTGATTCCGGCATTTCCGGCAGGTGATTCCGGCATGTCCAGCAGGTGGTTCCGGCATGCCCGGTTGGTGATTCCAGAGTGTCCGGCATGTGGTTCTGGCACCTCTGAGACGTGGTTCCGGCATGCCCGGCAGGTGATACCGGAGTGTCTGGCATTTGGTTCTGGCACCTCTGAGTGGTGGTTCCGGAATGCCTGGCATGCGATTCCGGAGTGTCTGCCAAGTGGTTCTGGCATAGCCGGCAGTTGATTTTGGCGTGTCCACTAGGTGGTTCTCGGGAGTCGATCAGCTGGGTCTGGCATACTCGGCAGGTGGTACCGGCGTGTCCAGAACATGGTTCTGGCAAGTCTGAGAGTTGGTTCCGGCATGCCCGACAGGTGATTCCGGTGTGTCCACCACGTGGTTCTGGCGTAACCGGCAGGTGATTTTGGCGTGTCCAGCAGGTGGTTCCGGCGAGCTCGGCAGGAGGTTCCGGAATGTCCGGAACATGGTTCTGGCACGTCTGAGAGATGGTTCCGGCATGCCCGGCAGGTGATTCCTGAGTGTCCGGCATGTGGTTCTGGAACCTCTGAGAGGTGGTTCCGGCATGCCCGGCAGTTGGTTACGGAGTGTCTGCCGAGTGGTTCTGGAGTAGCCGGCAGGTGATTCTGGCGTATCCAGCAGGTGGTTCTGGGGAGTGGATCAGGTGGTTCCGGCATACTCGGCAGGTGGTACCGGCGTGTCCGGAACTTGGTTCTGGCAAGTCTGAGAGGTGGTTCCGGCATGCCCGCCAGGTGATTCTGGAGTGTCCGGCACGTGGTTCTGGCACCTATGAGAGGTGGTTCTGGCATGCCCGGCAGTTGGTTACGGAGTGACTGCCGAGTGGTTCTGGCGTAGCCGGCAGGTGATTTTGCATGTCCAGCAATGGTTCCGGCGAGTCGAGCCGCTGGTTCCGGCATGTCCAGCTGGTGGTTCCGGCATGCCTGGCAGGTGATACCGGAGTGTCCGGCATGTGGTTCTGGCACCTCTGAGAGGTGGTTCCGAAATGCCTGGCATGTGATTCCGGAGTGTCTGCCGAGTGGTTCTGGCGTAGCCGGCAGGTGATTTTGCATGTCCGGCAATGGTTCCGGCGAGTCGAGCCGGTGGTTCCAGCATTTCCGGCAGGTGATTCCGCCATGTCCAGCAGGTGGTTCCGGCATGCCCGGCAGGTGATTCCGGAGTGTCTGCCGCATGGTTGTGGCGTAGCCGGCAGGTGATTTTGGCGTGTCCAGCAGGTGCTTCCGGCGAGCTCGGCAGGTGGTACCGGCGTGTCCGGAACATGCTTCTGGCACGTCTGAGAGATGGTTCCGGCATGCCCAGCAGGTGATTCCGGAGTGTCCGGCATGTTGTTCTGGCACCTCTGAGATGTGGTTCCGGAATGCCTGGCATGTGATTCCGGAGTGTCTGCCGAGTGGTTCTGGCGTAGCCGGCAGTTGATTTTGGCGTGTCCACTAGGTGGTTCTGGGGAGTCGATCAGCTGGTTCCGGCATACTCGGCAGGTGGTACCGGCGTGTCCAGAACATGGTTCTGGCAAGTCTGAGAGGTGGTTCCGGCAAGCCCGACAGGTATTTCCGGAGCGTCCGCCAAGTGGTTCTGGCGTACCCGGCAGGTGATTTTGGCATGTCCGACAGGTGTATCTTGCGAGTCCAGCAGGTGGCTCAGGCATGCTCAGCTGGTGCTTCCGGCGTCTCTGGCACGTGGTTCTGGTGTGTCTGAGAGCTGGTTCTGGCATGCTCGGCAGATGATTCTGGAGTGTCCACCAAGTGGTTCTGGTATACCTGGCAGGTGATTTTGGCGTGTCAGGAAGTTGGTTCCGGCTAGTTGAGCAGGTGGATCAGGCGTGCTCGCCAGGGGGTTCATGCGGGTCTTGCAGGTGGTTTCGGTCTGTTCGGGGAGTGGTTCCGGCATCTCAGGCACATGGTTCTGGCACGTCTGAGAGGTGGTTCCGGTCGGCCCGACAGGTGTTTCCATGGTGTCCGCCAAGTGGTTCTGGCATAGCTGGCAGGAGATGTTGGCGTGACCGGCAGGTGGTTCCAGCCAGCCCGGCAGGTGATTCCGAAGTGTTCACCAAATTGTTGTGGCGTAGCCGGCAGGTGATGTTGGCGTGTTCAGCAGGTGGTTTTGGCGAGTCGAGCAGGTGGTTCTGGCGTGCTCGGCAGGTGCTTCCGGTGTCATTGGCATGTGGTTCCGGCATGTCTGAGAGGTGGCACCGGCATGCTCGGCAGGTGATTTTGGAGTGTTCGCCAAGTGGTTCTGGCGTAGCCGGCAGGTGATTTGCATGTCCGGCAATGGTTCCGGCGAGTCAAGCCGGTGGTTCCGGCGTGTCCGGTAGGTGGTTCCGGTCTGTCCAGCTGGTGGTTCTGGTGTGTCCGGCACGAGGTTCTGGCACGTCTGAGAGGTTGTGTCGCCAAGCACTTCACCTGATTCTGGCTTGTCCGCCAAGTGGTTCTGGTGTAGCGGGCAGGTGATTTTGGCGTGTCCGGCATGTGGGACCGGTGAGTCAAGCAGGTGGTTCCGGCGAGTGTTTCCTGTGTTTCCGGTCTGTCCGGGAGTTGGTTCCGACCTGTCCGGCATGTGCTTCTGGCACTTCTGAGAGGTTGTGCTGGCATGCCCGGCAGGTGATTCTGGAGTGTCCGCCAAGTGGTTCTGGCGTAGCCGGCAGGTGATTTTGGTGTGTCCGGCAGGTGGTTATGGGGAGTGGATCAGGCACTTCCGGCATTCTCGGAAGGTGCTTCCGCTGTCTCCGGCATGTGGTTGTGGCACCTCTGAGATGTGGTTCCAGCATGCCCGGCAGGTGATTCCGGAGTGTCCGACAAGTGGTTTTAGCGTAGCCGGGTGGTGATTCCGGCGTGTCCGGCAGGTGGTTCTGGCGAGTGAAGCAGGTGGTTCTGGCATGTCCGGCAAGTGGTTCCGGTCTGTCATGGAGGTGGTTCCGGAGTGTCTGCCGAGCGGTTCTTGCGTAGCCGGCAGGTGATTTTGCATGTCCGGCAATGGTTCCGGGGAGTCGAGCCGGTGGTTCCGGCATTTCCAGCAGGTGGTTCCGGCATGCCCGGCAGGTGATTCCGGAGTGTTCGCCAAGCGGTTCTGGCACCTCTGAGAGGTGGTTCCGGCATGCCCGGCAGGTAATACCGGAGTGTTCGCCAAGTGGTTCTGGCGTAGCCGGCAGGTGATTTTGCATGTCCGGCAATGGTTCCGGCGAGTCGAGCCGGTGGTTCCGGCATGTCCGGCAGGTTGTTCCTGCATGTCCAGCACGTGGTTCCAGCATGCCCGGCAGGTGATTCCGGAGTGTCCGGCATGTGGTTCTGGCACCTCTGAGAGGTGGTTCCGGCATGCCCGGCAGGTGGTTCCGGAGTGTCTGCCGAGTAGTTCTGGCGTAGCCGGCAGGTGATTCTGGCGTGTCGAGCAGGTGGTTCTGGGGAGTGGATCAGGTGGTTCCGGCATACTCGGCAGGTGGTACCGGCGTGTCCGGAACTTGGTTCTGGCAAGTCTGAGAGGTGGTTCCGGCATGCCCGCCAGGTGATTCTGGAGTGTCCGGCATGTGGTTCTGGCACCTATGAGAGGTGGTTCCGGCATGCCCGGCAGGTGGTTACGTAGTGTCTGCCGAGTGGTTCTGGAGTAGCCGGCAGGTGATTCTGGCGTATCCAGCAGGTGGTTCTGGGGAGTGGATCAGGTGGTTCCGGCATACTCGGCAGGTGGTACCGGCGTGTCCGGAACTTGGTTCTGGCAAGTCTGAGAGGTGGTTCCGGCATGCCCGACAGGTGATTCCGGAGTGTTCGCCAAGTGGTTCTGGCGTAGCCGGCAGGTCATTTTGCATGTCCGGCGGTAGTTCCGGCGAGTCGAGCCGGTGGTTCCCGCGTGTCCAGCAGGTGTTTCCGGTCTGTCCGGCAGGTGGTTCTGGCGTGACCGGCACGAGGATCTGGCACGTCTGAGAGTTGGTTCCGGCATGCCAGGCAGGTGATTCCGGAGTGTCCGGCATGTGGTTCTGGCACCTCTGAGAGGTGGTTCCGGCATGCCCGGCAGGTGATACCGGAGTGTCCGGCATTTGGTTCTGGCACCTCTGAGAGGTGGTTCCGGAATGCCTGGCATGTGATTCCGGAGTGTCTGCCGAGTGGTTCTGGCGTAGCCGGCAGTTGATTTTGGCGTGTCCACTAGGTGGTTCTGGGGAGTGGATCAGCTGGTTCCGGCATACTCGGCAGATGGTACCGGCGTGTCCAGAACATGGTTCTGGCAAGTCTGAGAGGTGGTTCCGGCAGGCCCGACAGGTGATTCCGGAGCGTCCACCAAGTGTTTCTGGCGTACCCGGCAGGTGATTTTGGCATGTCCGACAGGTGTTTCTTGCGAGTCGAGCAGGTGGCTCAGGCATGCTCAGCTGGTGCTTCCGGCGTCTCTGGCACGTGGTTCTGGTGTGTCTGAGAGCTGGTTCTGGCATGTCCGGCAGATGATTCCGGAGTGTCCACCAAGTGGTTGTGGCATAGCTGGCAGGTGATGTTGGCGTGACCGACAGGTGGTACCAGCCAGCCCGGCAGGTGATTCCGGAGTGTCTGCCAAGTGGTTCTGGCGTAGCCGGCAGGTGATTTTGGCGTGTCCATCAGGTGGTTCCGGCGAGCTCGGCAGGTGGTACCGGCGTGTCCGGAACATGGTTCTGGCATGTCTGAGAGATGGTTCCGTCATGCCCGGCAGGTGATTCCGGAGTGTCCGGCATGTGGTTCTGGCACCTCTGAGAGGTGGTTCCGGCATGCCCGGCCGGTGGTTCCGGAGTGTCTGCCGAGTGGTTCTGGCGTAGCCGGCAGGTGATTTTGCATGTCCGGCAATGGTTCCGGCGAGTCGAGCCGCTGGTTCCGGCATGTCCAGCAGGTGGTTCCGGCATGCCCGGCAGGTGATACCGGAGTGTCCGGCATGTGGTTCTGGCACCTCTGAGAGGTGGTTCCGGAATGCCTGGCATGTGATTCCGGAGTGTCTGCTGAGTGGTTCTGGCATAGCCGGCAGGTGATTTTGGCGTGTCCAACAGGTGGTTCCGGTGAGCTCGGCAGGTGGTTCCGGCATGTCCGGAGCATGGTTCTGGCACGTCTGAGAGATGGTTCCGGCATGCCCGGCAGGTGATTTAGGACTGTCCGGCATGTGGTTCTGGCACCTCTGAGAGGTGGTTCCGGCATGCCCGGCAGTTGGTTACGGAGTGTCTGCCGAGTGGTTCTGGAGTAGCCGGCAGGTGATTCTGGCGTATCCAGCAGGTGGTTCTGGGGAGTGGATCAGGTGGTTCCGGCATACTCGGCAGGTGCTACCGGCGTGTCCGGAACTTGGTTCTGGCAAGTCTGAGAGGTGGTTCGGGCATGCCCGACAGGTGATTCCGGAGTGTCCGCCACGTGGTTCTGGCGTACCCGGCAGGTGATTTTGGCGTGTCTGGCAGGTGTTTCTTGCAAGTCGAGCATTTGGCTCAGGCATGCTCAGCAGGTGCTTCCGGCGTGTCTGGCACGTGGTTCTGGTGTGTCTGAGAGCTGGTTCTGGCATGTCCGGCAGATGATTCCGGAGTGTCCACAAAGTGGTTGTGGCATACCCGGCAGGTGATTTTAGCGTGTCAGGTAGGTGGTTCCGGCGAGTCGAGTAGGTGGTTCCGGCGTGCTCGGCAGGTGGTTCAGGCGAGTCTGGCAGGTGGTTTCGGTCTGTTCGGGGTGTGGTTCCCGCATCACAGGCACATGGTTCTGGCACGTCTGATAGGTGGTTCCGGCCAGCCCGACAGGTGTTTCCATGGTGTCCGCCAAGTGGTTCTGGCATAGCTGGCAGGTGATGTTGGCGTGACCGGCAGGTGGTTCCAGCCAGCCCGGCAGGTGATTCCGACGAGTTCACCAAATGGTTGTGGCCTAGCCGGCAGGTGATTTTGGGGTGTCCAGCAGGTGGTTTTGGCGAGTCGAGCAGGTGGTTCTGGAGTGCTCGGCAGGTGCTTCCGGTGTCATTGCATGTGGTTCCGGCATGTCTGAGAGGTGGTTCCGCCATGCCCGGCAGGTGATTCCGGAGTGTTCGCCAAGTGGTTCTGGCATAGCCGGCAGGTGATTTTGCATGTCCGGCAATGGTTCCGGCGAGTCGAGCCGGTGGTTCCGGCATGTCCGGCAGGTGGTTCCGGCATGCCCGACAGGTGATTCTGGAGTGTCCGGCATGTGGTTCTGGCACCTCTGAGAGGTGGTTCCGGCATGCCCGGCAGGTGATACCGGAGTGTTCGCCAAGTGGTTCTGGTGTAGACCGCAGGTGATTTTGCATGTCCGGCAATGGTTCTGGCGAGTCGAGCCGGTGTTTCCGGCATGTCCTGCAGGTGATTCCGGCATGTCCAGAAGGTAGTTCCGGCATGCCCGGCAGGTGATTCCGGAGTGTTCGCCAAGTGGTTCTGGTGTAGACGGCAGGTGATTTTGCATGTCCGGCAATGGTTCTGGCGAGTCGAGCCGGTGTTTCCGGCATGTCCTGCAGGTGATTCCGGCATGTCCAGAAGGTAGTTCCGGCATGCCCGGCAGGTGATTCCGGAGTGTCCAGCATGTGGTTCTGGCACCTCTGAGAGGTGGTTCCGGCATGCCCGGCAGGTGATTCCGGAGTGTCTGCCGAGTGGTTCTGGCGTAGCCGGCAGTTGATTTTGGCGTGTCCACTAGGTGGTTCTGGGGAGTGGATCAGCTGGTTCCGGCATACTCGGCAGGTGGTACCGGCGTGTCCAGAACATGGTTCTGGCAAGTCTGAAAGGTGGTTCCGGCACGCCCGACAGGTCATTCCAGAGCGTCCGCCAAGTGTTTCTGGCGTACCCGGCAGGTGATTTTGGCATGTCCGACAGGTGTTTCTTGCGTGTCGAGCAGGTGGCTCAGGCATGCTCAGCTGGTGCTTCCGGCGTCTCTGGCACGTGGTTCTGGTGTGTGTGAGAGCTGGTTCTGGCATGTCCGGCAGATGATTCCGGTGTGTCCACCAAGTGGTTCTGGTATACCTGGCAGGTGATTTTGGCGTGTCAGGAAGGTGGTTCCGGCTAGTTGAGCAGGTGGATCATTTGTGCTCGCAGGGGGTTCAGGCGGGTCTGGCAGGTGGTTTCGGTCTTTTCGGGTTGTGGTTCCGGCATCTCAGGCACATGGTTCTGGCACGTCTGAGAGGTGGTTGCGGCCGGCCCGACAGGTGTTTCCGGAGTGTCCGCCAAGTGGTTCTGGCGTAGCTGAAATGTGATGTTGGCGTGACCGGCAGGTGGTTCCAGCCAGCCCGGCAGGTGATTCCGGAGTGTCTGCCGCGTGGTTCTGGCGTACCCGGCAGGTGATTTTGGCGTGTCCTGCAATGGTTCCGGCGAGTCGAGCCGGTGGTTCCGGCATGTCCGGCAGGTGATTCCGCCATGTCCAGCAGGTGGTTCCGGCATGCCTGGCAGGTGATTCCGGAGTGTCTGCTGCGTGGTTGTGGCGTAGCCGGCAGGTGATTTTGGCATGTCCAGCAGGTTCTTCCGGCGAGCTCGGCAGGTGGTACCGGCGTGTCCGGAACATGCTTCTGGCACGTCTGAGAGATGGTTCCGGCATGCCCGGCAGGTGATTCCGGAGTGTCCGGCATGTTGTTCAGGCACCTCTGAGATGTGGTTCCGGAATGCCTGGCATGTGATTCCGGAGTGTCTGCCGAGTGGTTCTGGTGTAGCCGGCAGATGATTTTGGCGTGTCCACTAGGTGGTTCTGGGGAGTGGATCAGCTGGTTCCGGCATACTCGGCAGGTGGTACCGGCGTGTCCAGAACATGGTTCTGGCAAGTCTGAGAGTTGGTTCCGGCACGCCCGACAGGTCATTCCGGAGCGTCCGCCAAGTGTTTCTGGCGTACCCGGCAGGTGATTTTGGCATGTCCGACAGGTGTATCTTGCGAGTCCAGCAGGTGGCTCAGGCATGCTCAGCTGGTGCTTCCGGCGTCTCTGGCACGTGGTTCTGGTGTGTCTGAGAGCTGGTTCTGGCATGTCCGGCAGATGATTCCGGAGTGTCCACCAAGTGGTTCTGGTATACCTGGCAGGTGATTTTGGCATGTCAGGAAGTTGGTTCCGGCTAGTTGAGCAGGTGGATCAGGCGTGCTCGCCAGGGGGTTCATGCGGGTCTTACAGGTGGTTTCGGTCTGTTCGGGGAGTGGTTCCGGCATCTCAGGCACATGGTTCTGGCACGTCTGAGAGGTGGTTCCGGTCGGCCCGACAGGTGTTTCCATGGTGTCCGCCAAGTGGTTCTGGCATAGCTGGCAGGAGATGTTGGCGTGACCGGCAGATGGTTCCAGCCAGCCCGGCAGGTGATTCCGAAGTGTTCACCAAATTGTTGTGGCGTAGCCGGCAGGTGATGTTGGCGTGTTCAGCAGGTGGTTTTGGCGAGTCGAGCAGGTGGTTCTGGCGTGCTCGGCAGGTGCTTCCGGTGTCATTGGCATGTGGTTCTGGCATGTCTGAGAGGTGGCACCGGCATGCTCGGCAGGTGATTTTGGAGTGTTCGCCAAGTGGTTCTGGCGTAGCCGGCAGGTGATTTGCATGTCCGGCAATGGTTCCGGCGAGTCGAGCCGGTGGTTCCGGCGTGTCCGGCAGGTGGTTCCGGTCTGTCCAGCAGGTGGTTCTGGTGTGTCCGGCACGAGGTTCTGGCACGTCTGAGAGGTTGTGTCGCCAAGCACTTCACCTGATTCCGGCTTGTCCGCAAAGTGGTTCTGGTGTAGCGGGCAGGTGATTTTGGCATGTCCGGCATGTGGGACCGGTGAGTCAAGCAGGTGGTTCCGGCGAGTGTTTCCTGTGTTTCCGGTCTGTCCGGGAGATGGTTCCGACCTGTCTGGCATGTGCTTCTGGCACTTCTGAGAGGTTGTGCTGGCATGCCCGGCAGGTGATTCTGGAGTGTCCGCCAAGTGGTTCTGGCGTAGCCGGCAGGTGATTTTGGTGTGTCCGGCAGGTGGTTATGGGGAGTGGATCAGGCACTTCCGGCATTCTCGGAAGGTGCTTCCGCTGTCTCCGGCATGTGGTTGTGGCACCTCTGAGAGGTGGTTCCAGCATGCCCGGCAGGTGATTCCGGAGTGTCCGACAAGTGGTTTTGCGTAGCCGGGTGGTGATTCCGGCGTGTCCGGCAGGTGGTTCTGGCGAGTGAAGCAGGTGGTTCTGGCATGTCCGGCAGGTGGTTCCGGTCTGTCATGTAGGTGGTTCCGGAGTGTCTGCCGAGCGGTTCTGGCATAGCCGGCAGGTGATTTTGCATGTCCGGCAATGGTTCCGGCGAGTCGAGCCGGTGGTTCCGGCATTTCCAGCAGGTGGTTCCGGCATGCCCGGCAGGTGATTCCGGAGTGTCCGGCATTTGGTTCTGGCACCTCTGAGAGTTGGTTCCGGAATGCCTGGCATGTGATTCCGGAGTGTCTGCCGAGTGGTTCTGGCGTAGCCGGCAGGTGATTTGGCGTGTCCAGCAGGTGGTTCCGGCGAGCTCGGCAGGTGGTTCCGGCATGTCCGGAACATGGTTCTGGCACGTCTGAGAGATGCTTCCGGCATGCCCGGCAGGTGATTCCGGAGTGTCCGGCATGTGGTTCTGGCACCTATGAGAGGTAGTTCCGGCATGCCCGGCAGTTGGTTACGGAGTGTCTGCCGAGTGGTTATGGAGTAGCCGGCAGGTGATTCTGGCGTATCCAGCAAGTGGTTCTGGGAAGTGGATCAGGTCGTTCCGGCATATTCGGCAGGTGGTACCGGCGTGTCCGGAACTTGGTTCTGGCAAGTCTGAGAGGTGGTTCCATCATGCCCGACAGGTGATTCCGGAGTGTTCGCCAAGTGGTTCTGGCGTAGCCACGAGGTGATTTTGGCATGTCCGACAGGTGTTTCTTGCGAGTCGAGCAGGTGGCTCAGGCATGCTCAGCTGGTGCTTCCGGCGTCTCTGGCACGTGGTTCTGGTGTGTCTGAGAGCTGGTTCTGGCATGCTCGGCAGATGATTCCGGAGTGTCCACCAAGTGGTTCTGGTATACCTGGCAGGTGATTTTGGCGTGTCAGGAAGTTGGTTCCAGCTAGTTGAGCAGGTGGATCAGGCGTGCTCGCCAGGGGGTTCAGGCGGGTCTGGCAGGTGGTTTCGGTCTGTTCGGGGTGCGGTTCCGGCATCTCAGGCACATGGTTCTGGCACGTCTGAGAGGTGGTTCCGGCCGGCCCGACAGGTGTTTCCGGAGTGTCCGCCAAGTGGTTCTGGCGTAGCTGAAAGGTGATGTTGGCGTGACCGGCAGGTGGTTGTAGCCACACCGGCAGGTGATTCCGGAGTGTCTGCCGAGTGGTTCTGGCGTAGCTGGCAGTTGATTTTGGCGTGTCCAGCAGGTGGTTCCGGTGAGCTCGGCAGCTGGTGCCGGCGTGTCCGGAACATGGTTCTGGCATGTCTGAGAGATGGTTCCGTAATGCCCGGCAAGTGATTCCGGAGTGTCCGGCATGTGGTTCTCGCACCTCTGAGAGGTGGTTCCGGCATGCCCGGCAGGTGGTTCCGGAGTGTCTGCCCAGTGGTTCTGGAGTAGACGGCAGGTGATTTTGCATGTCCGGCAATGGTTCCGGAGAGTCGAGCCGGTGGTTCCGGCATGTCCAGCAGGTGGTTGCGGCATGCCCGGCAGGTGATACAGGAGGGTCCGGCATGTGGTTCTGGCACCTCTGAGAGGTGCTCCCGGCATGCCCGGCAGGTGATTCCGGAGGGTCCGGCATGTGGTTCTGGCACCTCTGAGAGGTGGTTCCGGCATGCCCGGCAGGTGGTTCCGGAGTGTCTGCCGAGTGGTTCTGGCGTAGTCGGCAGAGTGATTCTGGCGTGTCCAGCAGGTGGTTCGGGGTGGGGGATCATGTGGTTCCGGCATACTCGGCAGGTGGTCCCGGCGTGTCCAAAACATGGTTCTGCCAAGTCTGAGAGGCGGTTCCGGCATGCCCGACAGGTGATTCCGGAGTGTTCGCCAAGTGGTTCTGGCGTAGCCGTCAGGTCATTTTGCATGTCCGGCGGTGGTTCCGGCGAGTCGAGCCGGTGGTTCCGGCATTTCCAGCAGGTGTTTCCGGCATGCCCGGCAGGTGATTCCGGAGTGTCCGGCATGTGGTTCTGGCACCTCTGAGAGGTGGTTCCGGCATGCCCGGCAGGTGATACTGGAGTGTCCGGCATTTGGTTCTGGCACCTCTGAGAGGTGGTTCCGGAATGCCTGGCATGTGAGACCGGTGTGTCCGGCATTTGTTTCTGGCACCTCTGAGAGGTGGTTCCGGAATGCCTTGCATGTGATTCCGGAGGTTCTGCCGAGTGGTTCTGGCATAGCCGGCAGTTGATTTTGGCGTGTCCACTAGGTGGATCTGGGGAGTGGATCAGCTGGTTCCGGCATACTCGGCAGGAGGTACCGGCGTGTCCAGAACATGGTTCTGGCAAGTCTGAGAGGTGGTTCCGGCACGCCCGACAGGTATTTCCGGAGCGTCCGCCAAGTGGTTCTGGCGTACCCGGCAGGTGATTTTGGCATGTCCGACAGGTGTATCTTGCGAGTCCAGCAGGTGGCTCAGGCATGCTCAGCTGGTGCTTCCGGCGTCTCTGGCACGTGGTTCTGGTGTGTCTGAGAGCTGGTTCTGGCATGCTCGGCAGATGATTCCGGAGTGTCCACCAAGTGGTTCTGGTATACCTGGCAGGTGATTTTGGCGTGTCAGGAAGTTGGTTCCGGCTAGTTGAGCAGGTGGATCAGGCGTGCTCGCCAGGGGGTTCATGCGGGTCTTGCAGGTGGTTTCGGTCTGTTCGGGGAGTGGTTCCGGCATCTCAGGCACATGGTTCTGGCACGTCTGAGAGGTGGTTCCGGTCGGCCCGACAGGTGTTTCCATGGTGTCCGCCAAGTGGTTCTGGCATAGCTGGCAGGAGATGTTGGCGTGACCGGCAGGTGGTTCCAGCCAGCCCGGCAGGTGATTCCGAAGTGTTCACCAAATTGTTGTGGCGTAGCCGGCAGGTGATGTTGGCGTGTTCAGCAGGTGGTTTTGGCGAGTCGAGCAGGTGGTTCTGGCGTGCTCGGCAGGTGCTTCCGGTGTCATTGGCATGTGGTTCCGGCATGTCTGAGAGGTGGCACCGGCATGCTCGGCAGGTGATTTTGGAGTGTTCGCCAAGTGGTTCTGGCGTAGCCGGCAGGTGATTTGCATGTCCGGCAATGGTTCCGGCGAGTCAAGCCGGTGGTTCCGGCGTGTCCGGTAGGTGGTTCCGGTCTGTCCAGCTGGTGGTTCTGGTGTGTCCGGCACGAGGTTCTGGCACGTCTGAGAGGTTGTGTCGCCAAGCACTTCACCTGATTCCGGCTTGTCCGCCAAGTGGTTCTGGTGTAGCGGGCAGGTGATTTTGGCGTGTCCGGCATGTGGGACCGGTGAGTCAAGCAGGTGGTTCCGGCGAGTGTTTCCTGTGTTTCCGGTCTGTCCGGGAGTTGGTTCCGACCTGTCCGGCATGTGCTTCTGGCACTTCTGAGAGGTTGTGCTGGCATGCCCGGCAGGTGATTCTGGAGTGTCCGCCAAGTGGTTCTGGCGTAGCCGGCAGGTGATTTTGGTGTGTCCGGCAGGTGGTTATGGGGAGTGGATCAGGCACTTCCGGCATTCTCGGAAGGTGCTTCCGCTGTCTCCGGCATGTGGTTGTGGCACCTCTGAGATGTGGTTCCAGCATGCCCGGCAGGTGATTCCGGAGTGTCCGACAAGTGGTTTTAGCGTAGCCGGGTGGTGATTCCGGCGTGTCCGGCAGGTGGTTCTGGCGAGTGAAGCAGGTGGTTCTGGCATGTCCGGCAAGTGGTTCCGGTCTGTCATGGAGGTGGTTCCGGAGTGTCTGCCGAGCGGTTCTTGCGTAGCCGGCAGGTGATTTTGCATGTCCGGCAATGGTTCCGGGGAGTCGAGCCGGTGGTTCCGGCATTTCCAGCAGGTGGTTCCGGCATGCCCGGCAGGTGATTCCGGAGTGTTCGCCAAGCGGTTCTGGCACCTCTGAGAGGTGGTTCCGGCATGCCCGGCAGGTAATACCGGAGTGTTCGCCAAGTGGTTCTGGCGTAGCCGGCAGGTGATTTTGCATGTCCGGCAATGGTTCCGGCGAGTCGAGCCGGTGGTTCCGGCATGTCCGGCAGGTTGTTCCTGCATGTCCAGCACGTGGTTCCAGCATGCCCGGCAGGTGATTCCGGAGTGTCCGGCATGTGGTTCTGGCACCTCTGAGAGGTGGTTCCGGCATCCCGGCAGGAGATACCGGAGTCTCTGGCATTTGGTTCTGGCACCTCTGAGAGGTGGTTCCGGAATGCCTGGCATGTGATTCCGGAGTGTCTGCCGAGTGGTTCTGGCGTAGCCGGCAGGTGATTTTGGCGTGTCCACTAGGTGGTTCTGGGGAGTGGATCAGGTGGTTCCGGCATACTCGGCAGGTGGTTCCGGAGTGTCTGCCGAGTGGTTCTGGAGCCAGCCCGGCAGGTGATATCGAAGAGTTCACCAAATGGTTGTGGCGTAGCCGGCAGGTGATTTAGGCGTGTCCAGCAGGTGGTTCCGGCGAGCTCGGCAGGTGGTACCGGCGTGTCCGGAACATGGTTCTGGCACGTCTGAGAGATGGTTCTGGCATGCCCGGCAGGTGATTCCGGAGTGTCCGGCATGTGGTTCTGGCACCTCTGAGAGGTGGTTCCGGCATGCCCGGCAGGTGGTTCCGGAGTGTCTGCCGAGTAGTTCTGGCGTAGCCGGCAGGTGATTCTGGCGTGTCGAGCAGGTGGTTCTGGGGAGTGGATCAGGTGGTTCCGGCATACTCGGCAGGTGGTACCGGCGTGTCCGGAACTTGGTTCTGGCAAGTCTGAGAGGTGGTTCCGGCATGCCCGCCAGGTGATTCTGGAGTGTCCGGCATGTGGTTCTGGCACCTATGAGAGGTGGTTCCGGCATGCCCGGCAGTTGGTTACGTAGTGTCTGCCGAGTGGTTCTGGAGTAGCCGGCAGGTGATTCTGGCGTATCCAGCAGGTGGTTCTGGGGAGTGGATCAGGTGGTTCCGGCATACTCGGCAGGTGGTACCGGCGTGTCCGGAACTTGGTTCTGGCAAGTCTGAGAGGTGGTTCCGGCATGCCCGACAGGTGATTCCGGAGTGTTCGCCAAGTGGTTCTGGCGTAGCCGGCAGGTCATTTTGCATGTCCGGCGGTAGTTCCGGCGAGTCGAGCCGGTGGTTCCCGCGTGTCCAGCAGGTGTTTCCGGTCTGTCCGGCAGGTGGTTCTGGCGTGACCGGCACGAGGATCTGGCACGTCTGAGAGTTGGTTCCGGCATGCCCGGCAGGTGATTCCGGAGTGTCCGGCATGTGGTTCTGGCACCTCTGAGAGGTGGTTCCGGCATGCCCGGCAGGTGATACCGGAGTGTCCGGCATTTGGTTCTGGCACCTCTGAGAGGTGGTTCTGGAATGCCTGGCATGTGATTCCGGAGTGTCTGCCGAGTGGTTCTGGCGTAGCCGGCAGTTGATTTTGGCGTGTCCACTAGGTGGTTCTGGGGAGTGGATCAGCTGGTTCCGGCATACTCGGCAGATGGTACCGGCGTGTCCAGAACATGGTTCTGGCAAGTCTGAGAGGTGGTTCCGGCAGGCCCGACAGGTGATTCCGGAGCGTCCACCAAGTGTTTCTGGCGTACCCGGCAGGTGATTTTGGCATGTCCGACAGGTGTTTCTTGCGAGTCGAGCAGGTGGCTCAGGCATGCTCAGCTGGTGCTTCCGGCGTCTCTGGCACGTGGTTCTGGTGTGTCTGAGAGCTGGTTCTGGCATGTCCGGCAGATGATTCCGGAGTGTCCACCAAGTGGTTGTGGCATAGCTGGCAGGTGATGTTGGCGTGACCGACAGGTGGTACCAGCCAGCCCGGCAGGTGATTCCGGAGTGTCTGCCGAGTGGTTCTGGCGTAGCCGGCAGGTGATTTTGGCGTGTCCAGCAGGTGGTTCCGGCGAGCTCGGCAGGTGGTACCGGCGTGTCCGGAACATGGTTCTGGCATGTCTGAGAGATGGTTCCGTCATGCCCGGCAGGTGATTCCGGAGTGTCCGGCATGTGGTTCTGGCACCTCTGAGAGGTGGTTCCGGCATGCCCGGCCGGTGGTTGCGGAGTGTCTGCCGAGTGGTTCTGGCGTAGCCGGCAGGTGATTTTGCATGTCCGGCAATGGTTCCGGCGAGTCGAGCCGCTGGTTCCGGCATGTCCAGCAGGTGGTTCCGGCATGCCCGGCAGGTGATACCGGAGTGTCCGGCATGTGGTTCTGGCACCTCTGAGAGGTGGTTCCGGAATGCCTGGCATGTGATTCCGGAGTGTCTGCCGAGTGGTTCTGGCGTAGCCGGCAGGTGATTTTGGCGTGTCCAACAGGTGGTTCCGGCGAGCTCGGCAGGTGGTTCCGGCATGTCCGGAGCATGGTTCTGGCACGTCTGAGAGATGGTTCCGGCATGCCCGGCAGGTGATTTCGGACTGTCCGGCATGTGGTTCTGGCACCTCTGAGAGGTGGTTCCGGCATGCCCGGCAGTTGGTTACGGAGTGTCTGCCGAGTGGTTCTGGAGTAGCCGGCAGGTGATTCTGGCGTATCCAGCAGGTGGTTCTGGGGAGTGGATCAGGTGGTTCCGGCATACTCGGCAGGTGCTACCGGCGTGTCCGGAACTTGGTTCTGGCAAGTCTGAGAGGTGGTTCGGGCATGCCCGACAGGTGATTCCGGAGTGTCCGCCACGTGGTTCTGGCGTACCCAGCAGGTGATTTTGGCGTGTCTGGCAGGTGTTTCTTGCAAGTCGAGCATTTGGCTCAGGCATGCTCAGCAGGTGCTTCCGGCGTGTCTGGCACGTGGTTCTGGTGTGTCTGAGAGCTGGTTCTGGCATGTCCGGCAGATGATTCCGGAGTGTCCACAAAGTGGTTGTGGCATACCCGGCAGGTGATTTTAGCGTGTCAGGTAGGTGGTTCCGGCGAGTCGAGTAGGTGGTTCCGGCGTGCTCGGCAGGTGGTTCAGGCGAGTCTGGCAGGTGGTTTCGGTCTGTTCGGGGTGTGGTTCCCGCATCACAGGCACATGGTTCTGGCACGTCTGATAGGTGGTTCCGGCCAGCCCGACAGGTGTTTCCATGGTGTCCGCCAAGTGGTTCTGGCATAGCTGGCAGGTGATGTTGGCGTGACCGGCAGGTGGTTCCAGCCAGCCCGGCAGGTGATTCCGACGAGTTCACCAAATGGTTGTGGCCTAGCCGGCAGGTGATTTTGGGGTGTCCAGCAGGTGGTTTTGGCGAGTCGAGCAGGTTGTTCTGGAGTGCTCGGCAGGTGCTTCCGGTGTCATTGGCATGTGGTTCCGGCATGTCTGAGAGGTGGTTCCGCCATGCCCGGCAGGTGATTCCGGAGTGTTCGCCAAGTGGTTCTGGCGTAGCCGGCAGGTGATTTTGCATGTCCGGCAATGGTTCCGGCGAGTCGAGCCGGTGGTTCCGGCATGTCCGGCAGGTGGTTCCGGCATGCCCGACAGGTGATTCTGGAGTGTCCGGCATGTGGTTCTGGCACCTCTGAGAGGTGGTTCCGGCATGCCCGGCAGGTGATACCGGAGTGTTCGCCAAGTGGTTCTGGTGTAGACGGCAGGTGATTTTGCATGTCCGGCAATGGTTCTGGCGAGTCGAGCCGGTGTTTCCGGCATGTCCTGCAGGTGATTCCGGCATGTCCAGAAGGTAGTTCCGGCATGCCCGGCAGGTGATTCCGGAGTGTCCAGCATGTGGTTCTGGCACCTCTGAGAGGTGGTTCCGGCATGCCCGGCAGGTGATTCCGGAGTGTCTGCCGAGTGGTTCTGGCGTAGCCGGCAGTTGATTTTGGCGTGTCCACTAGGTGGTTCTGGGGAGTGGATCAGCTGGTTCCGGCATACTCGGCAGGTGGTACCGGCGTGTCCAGAACATGGTTCTGGCAAGTCTGAAAGGTGGTTCCGGCACGCCCGACAGGTCATTCCAGAGCGTCCGCCAAGTGTTTCTGGCGTACCCGGCAGGTGATTTTGGCATGTCCGACAGGTGTTTCTTGCGTGTCGAGCAGGTGGCTCAGGCATGCTCAGCTGGTGCTTCCGGCGTCTCTGGCACGTGGTTCTGGTGTGTGTGAGAGCTGGTTCTGGCATGTCCGGCAGATGATTCCGGTGTGTCCACCAAGTGGTTCTGGTATACCTGGCAGGTGATTTTGGCGTGTCAGGAAGGTGGTTCCGGCTAGTTGAGCAGGTGGATCATTTGTGCTCGCAGGGGGTTCAGGCGGGTCTGGCAGGTGGTTTCGGTCTTTTCGGGTTGTGGTTCCGGCATCTCAGGCACATGGTTCTGGCACGTCTGAGAGGTGGTTGCGGCCGGCCCGACAGGTGTTTCCGGAGTGTCCGCCAAGTGGTTCTGGCGTAGCTGAAATGTGATGTTGGCGTGACCGGCAGGTGGTTCCAGCCAGCCCGGCAGGTGATTCCGGAGTGTCTGCCGCGTGGTTCTGGCGTACCCGGCAGGTGATTTTGGCGTGTCCTGCAATGGTTCCGGCGAGTCGAGCCGGTGGTTCCGGCATGTCCGGCAGGTGATTCCGCCATGTCCAGCAGGTGGTTCCGGCATGCCTGGCAGGTGATTCCGGAGTGTCTGCTGCGTGGTTGTGGCGTAGCCGGCAGGTGATTTTGGCATGTCCAGCAGGTTCTTCCGGCGAGCTCGGCAGGTGGTACCGGCGTGTCCGGAACATGCTTCTGGCACGTCTGAGAGATGGTTCCGGCATGCCCGGCAGGTGATTCCGGAGTGTCCGGCATGTTGTTCAGGCACCTCTGAGATGTGGTTCCGGAATGCCTGGCATGTGATTCCGGAGTGTCTGCCGAGTGGTTCTGGTGTAGCCGGCAGTTGATTTTGGCGTGTCCACTAGGTGGTTCTGGGGAGTGGATCAGCTGGTTCCGGCATACTCGGCAGGTGGTACCGGCGTGTCCAGAACATGGTTCTGGCAAGTCTGAGAGTTGGTTCCGGCACGCCCGACAGGTCATTCCGGAGCGTCCGCCAAGTGTTTCTGGCGTACCCGGCAGGTGATTTTGGCATGTCCGACAGGTGTATCTTGCGAGTCCAGCAGGTGGCTCAGGCATGCTCAGCTGGTGCTTCCGGCGTCTCTGGCACGTGGTTCTGGTGTGTCTGAGAGCTGGTTCTGGCATGTCCGGCAGATGATTCCGGAGTGTCCACCAAGTGGTTCTGGTATACCTGGCAGGTGATTTTGGCATGTCAGGAAGTTGGTTCCGGCTAGTTGAGCAGGTGGATCAGGCGTGCTCGCCAGGGGGTTCATGCGGGTCTTGCAGGTGGTTTCGGTCTGTTCGGGGAGTGGTTCCGGCATCTCAGGCACATGGTTCTGGCACGTCTGAGAGGTGGTTCCGGTCGGCCCGACAGGTGTTTCCATGGTGTCCGCCAAGTGGTTCTGGCATAGCTGGCAGGAGATGTTGGCGTGACCGGCAGGTGGTTCCAGCCAGCCCGGCAGGTGATTCCGAAGTGTTCACCAAATTGTTGTGGCGTAGCCGGCAGGTGATGTTGGCGTGTTCAGCAGGTGGTTTTGGCGAGTCGAGCAGGTGGTTCTGGCGTGCTCGGCAGGTGCTTCCGGTGTCATTGGCATGTGGTTCCGGCATGTCTGAGAGGTGGCACCGGCATGCTCGGCAGGTGATTTTGGAGTGTTCGCCAAGTGGTTCTGGCGTAGCCGGCAGGTGATTTGCATGTCCGGCAATGGTTCCGGCGAGTCGAGCCGGTGGTTCCGGCGTGTCCGGCAGGTGGTTCCGGTCTGTCCAGCAGGTGGTTCTGGTGTGTCCGGCACGAGGTTCTGGCACGTCTGAGAGGTTGTGTCGCCAAGCACTTCACCTGATTCCGGCTTGTCCGCCAAGTGGTTCTGGTGTAGCGGGCAGGTGATTTTGGCATGTCCGGCATGTGGGACCGGTGAGTCAAGCAGGTGGTTCCGGCGAGTGTTTCCTGTGTTTCCGGTCTGTCCGGGAGATGGTTCCGACCTGTCCGGCATGTGCTTCTGGCACTTCTGAGAGGTTGTGCTGGCATGCCCGGCAGGTGATTCTGGAGTGTCCGCCAAGTGGTTCTGGCGTAGCCGGCAGGTGATTTTGGTGTGTCCGGCAGGTGGTTATGGGGAGTGGATCAGGCACTTCCGGCATTCTCGGAAGGTGCTTCCGCTGTCTCCGGCATGTGGTTGTGGCACCTCTGAGAGGTGGTTCCAGCATGCCCGGCAGGTGATTCCGGAGTGTCCGACAAGTGGTTTTAGCGTAGCCGGGTGGTGATTCCGGCGTGTCCGGCAGGTGGTTCTGGCGAGTGAAGCAGGTGGTTCTGGCATGTCCGGCAGGTGGTTCCGGTCTGTCATGGAGGTGGTTCCGGAGTGTCTGCCGAGCGGTTCTGGCGTAGCCGGCAGGTGATTTTGCATGTCCGGCAATGGTTCCGGCGAGTCGAGCCGGTGGTTCCGGCATTTCCAGCAGGTGGTTCCGGCATGCCCGGCAGGTGATTCCGGAGTGTCCGGCATTTGGTTCTGGCACCTCTGAGAGTTGGTTCCGGAATGCCTGGCATGTGATTCCGGAGTGTCTGCCGAGTGGTTCTGGCGTAGCCGGCAGGTGATTTGGCGTGTCCAGCAGGTGGTTCCGGCGAGCTCGGCAGGTGGTTCCGGCATGTCCGGAACATGGTTCTGGCACGTCTGAGAGATGCTTCCGGCATGCCCGGCAGGTGATTCCGGAGTGTCCGGCATGTGGTTCTGGCACCTATGAGAGGTGGTTCCGGCATGCCCGGCAGTTGGTTACGGAGTGTCTGCCGAGTGGTTCTGGAGTAGCCGGCAGGTGATTCTGGCGTATCCAGCAAGTGGTTCTGGGAAGTGGATCAGGTCGTTCCGGCATATTCGGCAGGTGGTACCGGCGTGTCCGGAACTTGGTTCTGGCAAGTCTGAGAGGTGGTTCCATCATGCCCGACAGGTGATTCCGGAGTGTTCGCCAAGTGGTTCTGGCGTAGCCACGAGGTGATTTTGGCATGTCCGACAGGTGTTTCTTGCGAGTCGAGCAGGTGGCTCAGGCATGCTCAGCTGGTGCTTCCGGCGTCTCTGGCACGTGGTTCTGGTGTGTCTGAGAGCTGGTTCTGGCATGCTCGGCAGATGATTCCGGAGTGTCCACCAAGTGGTTCTGGTATACCTGGCAGGTGATTTTGGCGTGTCAGGAAGTTGGTTCCAGCTAGTTGAGCAGGTGGATCAGGCGTGCTCGCCAGGGGGTTCAGGCGGGTCTGGCAGGTGGTTTCGGTCTGTTCGGGGTGCGGTTCCGGCATCTCAGGCACATGGTTCTGGCACGTCTGAGAGGTGGTTCCGGCCGGCCCGACAGGTGTTTCCGGAGTGTCCGCCAAGTGGTTCTGGCGTAGCTGAAAGGTGATGTTGGCGTGACCGGCAGGTGGTTGTAGCCACACCGGCAGGTGATTCCGGAGTGTCTGCCGAGTGGTTCTGGCGTAGCCGGCAGGTGATTTTGGCGTGTCCAGCAGGTGGTTCCGGTGAGCTCGGCAGCTGGTGCCGGCGTGTCCGGAACATGGTTCTGGCATGTCTGAGAGATGGTTCCGTAATGCCCGGCAGGTGATTCCGGAGTGTCCGGCATGTGGTTCTCGCACCTCTGAGAGGTGGTTCCGGCATGCCCGGCAGGTGGTTCCGGAGTGTCTGCCCAGTGGTTCTGGAGTAGACGGCAGGTGATTTTGCATGTCCGGCAATGGTTCCGGAGAGTCGAGCCGGTGGTTCCGGCATGTCCAGCAGGTGGTTGCGGCATGCCCGGCAGGTGATACAGGAGGGTCCGGCATGTGGTTCTGGCACCTCTGAGAGGTGCTTCCGGCATGCCCGGCAGGTGATTCCGGAGGGTCCGGCATGTGGTTCTGGCACCTCTGAGAGGTGGTTCCGGCATGCCCGGCAGGTGGTTCTGGAGTGTCTGCCGAGTGGTTCTGGCGTAGTCGGCAGAGTGACTCTGGCGTGTCCAGCAGGTGGTTCGGGGTGGGGGATCATGTGGTTCCGGCATACTCGGCAGGTGGTCCTGGCGTGTCCAAAACATGGTTCTGCCAAGTCTGAGAGGCGGTTCCGGCATGCCCGACAGGTGATTCCGGAGTGTTCGCCAAGTGGTTCTGGCGTAGCCGGCAGGTCATTTTGCATGTCCGGCGGTGGTTCCGGCGAGTCGAGCCGGTGGTTCCGGCATTTCCAGCAGGTGTTTCCGGCATGCCCGGCAGGTGATTCCGGAGTGTCCGGCATGTGGTTCTGGCACCTCTGAGAGGTGGTTCCGGCATGCCCGGCAGGTGATACTGGAGTGTCCGGCATTTGGTTCTGGCACCTCTGAGAGGTGGTTCCGGAATGCCTGGCATGTGATACCGGTGTGTCCGGCATTTGTTTCTGGCACCTCTGAGAGGTGGTTCCGGAATGCCTTGCATGTGATTCCGGAGGTTCTGCCGAGTGGTTCTGGCATAGCCGGCAGTTGATTTTGGCGTGTCCACTAGGTGGATCTGGGGAGTGGATCAGCTGGTTCCGGCATACTCGGCAGGAGGTACCGGCGTGTCCAGAACATGGTTCTGGCAAGTCTGAGAGGTGGTTCCGGCACGCCCGACAGGTATTTCCGGAGCGTCCGCCAAGTGGTTCTGGCGTACCCGGCAGGTGATTTTCGCATGTCCGACAGGTGTATCTTGCGAGTCCAGCAGGTGGCTCAGGCATGCTCAGCTGGTGCTTCCGGCGTCTCTGGCACGTGGTTCTGGTGTGTCTGAGAGCTGGTTCTGGCATGCTCGGCAGATGATTCCGGAGTGTCCACCAAGTGGTTCTGGTATACCTGGCAGGTGATTTTGGTGTGTCAGGAAGTTGGTTCCGGCTAGTTGAGCAGGTGGATCAGGCGTGCTCGCCAGGGGGTTCATGCGGGTCTTGCAGGTGGTTTCGGTCTGTTCGGGGAGTGGTTCCGGCATCTCAGGCACATGGTTCTGGCACGTCTGAGAGGTGGTTCCGGTCGGCCCGACAGGTGTTTCCATGGTGTCCGCCAAGTGGTTCTGGCATAGCTGGCAGGAGATGTTGGCGTGACCGGCAGGTGGTTCCAGCCAGCCCGGCAGGTGATTCCGAAGTGTTCACCAAATTGTTGTGGCGTAGCCGGCAGGTGATGTTGGCGTGTTCAGCAGGTGGTTTTGGCGAGTCGAGCAGGTGGTTCTGGCGTGCTCGGCAGGTGCTTCCGGTGTCATTGGCATGTGGTTCCGGCATGTCTGAGAGGTGGCACCGGCATGCTCGGCAGGTGATTTTGGAGTGTTCGCCAAGTGGTTCTGGCGTAGCCGGCAGGTGATTTGCATGTCCGGCAATGGTTCCGGCGAGTCAAGCCGGTGGTTCCGGCGTGTCCGGTAGGTGGTTCCGGTCTGTCCAGCTGGTGGTTCTGGTGTGTCCGGCACGAGGTTCTGGCACGTCTGAGAGGTTGTGTCGCCAAGCACTTCACCTGATTCCGGCTTGTCCGCCAAGTGGTTCTGGTGTAGCGGGCAGGTGATTTTGGCGTGTCCGGCATGTGGGACCGGTGAGTCAAGCAGGTGGTTCCGGCGAGTGTTTCCTGTGTTTCCGGTCTGTCCGGGAGTTGGTTCCGACCTGTCCGGCATGTGCTTCTGGCACTTCTGAGAGGTTGTGCTGGCATGCCCGGCAGGTGATTCTGGAGTGTCCGCCAAGTGGTTCTGGCGTAGCCGGCAGGTGATTTTGGTGTGTCCGGCAGGTGGTTATGGGGAGTGGATCAGGCACTTCCGGCATTCTCGGAAGGTGCTTCCGCTGTCTCCGGCATGTGGTTGTGGCACCTCTGAGATGTGGTTCCAGCATGCCCGGCAGGTGATTCCGGAGTGTCCGACAAGTGGTTTTAGCGTAGCCGGGTGGTGATTCCGGCGTGTCCGGCAGGTGGTTCTGGCGAGTGAAGCAGGTGGTTCTGGCATGTCCGGCAAGTGGTTCCGGTCTGTCATGGAGGTGGTTCCGGAGTGTCTGCCGAGCGGTTCTGGCGTAGCCGGCAGGTGATTTTGCATGTCCGGCAATGGTTCCGGGGAGTCGAGCCGGTGGTTCCGGCATTTCCAGCAGGTGGTTCCGGCATGCCCGGCAGGTGATTCCGGAGTGTTCGCCAAGCGGTTCTGGCACCTCTGAGAGGTGGTTCCGGCATGCCCGGCAGGTAATACCGGAGTGTTCGCCAAGTGGTTCTGGCGTAGCCGGCAGGTGATTTTGCATGTCCGGCAATGGTTCCGGCGAGTCGAGCCGGTGGTTCCGGCATGTCCGGCAGGTTGTTCCTGCATGTCCAGCACGTGGTTCCAGCATGCCCGGCAGGTGATTCCGGAGTGTCCGGCATGTGGTTCTGGCACCTCTGAGAGGTGGTTCCGGCATCCCGGCAGGAGATACCGGAGTCTCCGGCATTTGGTTCTGGCACCTCTGAGAGGTGGTTCCGGAATGCCTGGCATGTGATTCCGGAGTGTCTGCCGAGTGGTTCTGGCGTAGCCGGCAGTTGATTTTGGCGTGTCCACTAGGTGGTTCTGGGGAGTGGATCAGGTGGTTCCGGCATACTCGGCAGGTGGTTCCGGAGTGTCTGCCGAGTGGTTCTGGAGCCAGCCCGGCAGGTGATATCGAAGAGTTCACCAAATGGTTGTGGCGTAGCCGGCAGGTGATTTAGGCGTGTCCAGCAGGTGGTTCCGGCGAGCTCGGCAGGTGGTACCGGCGTGTCCGGAACATGGTTCTGGCACGTCTGAGAGATGGTTCTGGCATGCCCGGCAGGTGATTCCGGAGTGTCCGGCATGTGGTTCTGGCACCTCTGAGAGGTGGTTCCGGCATGCCCGGCAGGTGGTTCCGGAGTGTCTGCCGAGTAGTTCTGGCGTAGCCGGCAGGTGATTCTGGCGTGTCGAGCAGGTGGTTCTGGGGAGTGGATCAGGTGGTTCCGGCATACTCGGCAGGTGGTACCGGCGTGTCCGGAACTTGGTTCTGGCAAGTCTGAGAGGTGGTTCCGGCATGCCCGCCAGGTGATTCTGGAGTGTCCGGCATGTGGTTCTGGCACCTATGAGAGGTGGTTCCGGCATGCCCGGCAGTTGGTTACGTAGTGTCTGCCGAGTGGTTCTGGAGTAGCCGGCAGGTGATTCTGGCGTATCCAGCAGGTGGTTCTGGGGAGTGGATCAGGTGGTTCCGGCATACTCGGCAGGTGGTACCGGCGTGTCCGGAACTTGGTTCTGGCAAGTCTGAGAGGTGGTTCCGGCATGCCCGACAGGTGATTCCGGAGTGTTCGCCAAGTGGTTCTGGCGTAGCCGGCAGGTCATTTTGCATGTCCGGCGGTAGTTCCGGCGAGTCGAGCCGGTGGTTCCCGCGTGTCCAGCAGGTGTTTCAGGTCTGTCCGGCAGGTGGTTCTGGCGTGACCGGCACGAGGATCTGGCACCTCTGAGAGGTGGTTCCGGCATGCCCGGCAGGTGATACCGGAGTGTCCGGCATTTGGTTCTGGCACCTCTGAGAGGTGGTTCCGGAATGCCTGGCATGTGATTCCGGAGTGTCTGCCGAGTGGTTCTGGCGTAGCCGGCAGTTGATTTTGGCGTGTCCACTAGGTGGTTCTGGGGAGTGGATCAGCTGGTTCCGGCATACTCGGCAGGTGGTACCGGCGTGTCCAGAACATGGTTCTGGCAAGTCTGAGAGGTGGTTCCGGCAGGCCCGACAGGTGATTCCGGAGCGTCCACCAAGTGTTTCTGGCGTACCCGGCAGGTGATTTTGGCATGTCCGACAGGTGTTTCTTGCGAGTCGAGCAGGTGGCTCAGGCATGCTCAGCTGGTGCTTCCGGCGTCTCTGGCACGTGGTTCTGGTGTGTCTGAGAGCTGGTTCTGGCATGTCCGGCAGATGATTCCGGAGTGTCCACCAAGTGGTTGTGGCATAGCTGGCAGGTGATGTTGGCGTGACCGACAGGTGGTACCAGCCAGCCCGGCAGGTGATTCCGGAGTGTCTGCCGAGTGGTTCTGGCGTAGCCGGCAGGTGATTTTGGCGTGTCCAGCAGGTGGTTCCGGCGAGCTCGGCAGGTGGTACCGGCGTGTCCGGAACATGGTTCTGGCATGTCTGAGAGATGGTTCCGTCATGCCCGGCAGGTGATTCCGGAGTGTCCGGCATGTGGTTCTGGCACCTCTGAGAGGTGGTTCCGGCATGCCCGGCCGGTGGTTCCGGAGTGTCTGCCGAGTGGTTCTGGCGTAGCCGGCAGGTGATTTTGCATGTCCGGCAATGGTTCCGGCGAGTCGAGCCGCTGGTTCCGGCATGTCCAGCAGGTGGTTCCGGCATGCCCGGCAGGTGATACCGGAGTGTCCGGCATGTGGTTCTGGCACCTCTGAGAGGTGGTTCCGGAATGCCTGGCATGTGATTCCGGAGTGTCTGCCGAGTGGTTCTGGCGTAGCCGGCAGGTGATTTTGGCGTGTCCAACAGGTGGTTCCGGCGAGCTCGGCAGGTGGTTCCGGCATGTCCGGAGCATGGTTCTGGCACGTCTGAGAGATGGTTCCGGCATGCCCGGCAGGTGATTTCGGACTGTCCGGCATGTGGTTCTGGCACCTCTGAGAGGTGGTTCCGGCATGTCCGGCAGTTGGTTACGGAGTGTCTGCCGAGTGGTTCTGGAGTAGCCGGCAGGTGATTCTGGCGTATCCAGCAGGTGGTTCTGGGGAGTGGATCAGGTGGTTCCGGCATACTCGGCAGGTGCTACCGGCGTGTCCGGAACTTGGTTCTGGCAAGTCTGAGAGGTGGTTCCGGCATGCCCGACAGGTGATTCCGGAGTGTCCGCCACGTGGTTCTGGCGTACCCGGCAGGTGATTTTGGCGTGTCTGGCAGGTGTTTCTTGCAAGTCGAGCATTTGGCTCAGGCATGCTCAGCAGGTGCTTCCGGCGTGTCTGGCACGTGGTTCTGGTGTGTCTGAGAGCTGGTTCTGGCATGTCCGGCAGATGATTCCGGAGTGTCCACAAAGTGGTTGTGGCATACCCGGCAGGTGATTTTAGCGTGTCAGGTAGGTGGTTCCGGCGAGTCGAGTAGGTGGTTCCGGCGTGCTCGGCAGGTGGTTCAGGCGAGTCTGGCAGGTGGTTTCGGTCTGTTCGGGGTGTGGTTCCGGCATCACAGGCACATGGTTCTGGCACGTCTGATAGGTGGTTCCGGCCAGCCCGACAGGTGTTTCCATGGTGTCTGCCAAGTGGTTCTGGCATAGCTGGCAGGTGATGTTGGCGTGACCGGCAGGTGGTTCCAGCCAGCCCGGCAGGTGATTCCGACGAGTTCACCAAATGGTTGTGGCCTAGCCGGCAGGTGATTTTGGGGTGTCCAGCAGGTGGTTTTGGCGAGTCGAGCAGGTGGTTCTGGAGTGCTCGGCAGGTGCTTCCGGTGTCATTGGCATGTGGTTCCGGCATGTCTGAGAGGTGGTTCCGCCATGCCCGGCAGGTGATTCCGGAGTGTTCGCCAAGTGGTTCTGGCGTAGCCGGCAGGTGATTTTGCATGTCCGGCAATGGTTCCGGCGAGTCGAGCCGGTGGTTCCGGCATGTCCGGCAGGTGGTTCCGGCATGCCCGACAGGTGATTCTGGAGTGTCCGGCATGTGGTTCTGGCACCTCTGAGAGGTGGTTCCGGCATGCCCGGCAGGTGATACCGGAGTGTTCGCCAAGTGGTTCTGGTGTAGACGGCAGGTGATTTTGCATGTCCGGCAATGGTTCTGGCGAGTCGAGCCGGTGTTTCCGGCATGTCCTGCAGGTGATTCCGGCATGTCCAGAAGGTAGTTCCGGCATGCCCGGCAGGTGATTCCGGAGTGTCTGCCGAGTGGTTCTGGCGTAGCCGGCAGTTGATTTTGGCGTGTCCACTAGGTGGTTCTGGGGAGTGGATCAGCTGGTTCCGGCATACTCGGCAGGTGGTACCGGCGTGTCCAGAACATGGTTCTGGCAAGTCTGAAAGGTGGTTCCGGCACGCCCGACAGGTCATTCCAGAGCGTCCGCCAAGTGTTTCTGGCGTACCCGGCAGGTGATTTTGGCATGTCCGACAGGTGTTTCTTGCGTGTCGAGCAGGTGGCTCAGGCATGCTCAGCTGGTGCTTCCGGCGTCTCTGGCACGTGGTTCTGGTGTGTGTGAGAGCTGGTTCTGGCATGTCCGGCAGATGATTCCGGTGTGTCCACCAAGTGGTTCTGGTATACCTGGCAGGTGATTTTGGCGTGTCAGGAAGGTGGTTCCGGCTAGTTGAGCAGGTGGATCATTTGTGCTCGCAGGGGGTTCAGGCGGGTCTGGCAGGTGGTTTCGGTCTTTTCGGGTTGTGGTTCCGGCATCTCAGGCACATGGTTCTGGCACGTCTGAGAGGTGGTTGCGGCCGGCCCGACAGGTGTTTCCGGAGTGTCCGCCAAGTGGTTCTGGCGTAGCTGAAATGTGATGTTGGCGTGACCGGCAGGTGGTTCCAGCCAGCCCGGCAGGTGATTCCGGAGTGTCTGCCGCGTGGTTCTGGCGTACCCGGCAGGTGATTTTGGCGTGTCCTGCAATGGTTCCGGCGAGTCGAGCCGGTGGTTCCGGCATGTCCGGCAGGTGATTCCGCCATGTCCAGCAGGTGGTTCCGGCATGCCTGGCAGGTGATTCCGGAGTGTCTGCTGCGTGGTTGTGGCGTAGCCGGCAGGTGATTTTGGCATGTCCAGCAGGTTCTTCCGGCGAGCTCGGCAGGTGGTACCGGCGTGTCCGGAACATGCTTCTGGCACGTCTGAGAGATGGTTCCGGCATGCCCGGCAGGTGATTCCGGAGTGTCCGGCATGTTGTTCAGGCACCTCTGAGATGTGGTTCCGGAATGCCTGGCATGTGATTCCGGAGTGTCTGCCGAGTGGTTCTGGTGTAGCCGGCAGTTGATTTTGGCGTGTCCACTAGGTGGTTCTGGGGAGTGGATCAGCTGGTTCCGGCATACTCGGCAGGTGGTACCGGCGTGTCCAGAACATGGTTCTGGCAAGTCTGAGAGTTGGTTCCGGCACGCCCGACAGGTCATTCCGGAGCGTCCGCCAAGTGTTTCTGGCGTACCCGGCAGGTGATTTTGGCATGTCCGACAGGTGTATCTTGCGAGTCCAGCAGGTGGCTCAGGCATGCTCAGCTGGTGCTTCCGGCGTCTCTGGCACGTGGTTCTGGTGTGTCTGAGAGCTGGTTCTGGCATGTCCGGCAGATGATTCCGGAGTGTCCACCAAGTGGTTCTGGTATACCTGGCAGGTGATTTTGGCGTGTCAGGAAGTTGGTTCCGGCTAGTTGAGCAGGTGGATCAGGCGTGCTCGCCAGGGGGTTCATGCGGGTCTTGCAGGTGGTTTCGGTCTGTTCGGGGAGTGGTTCCGGCATCTCAGGCACATGGTTCTGGCACGTCTGAGAGGTGGTTCCGGTCGGCCCGACAGGTGTTTCCATGGTGTCCGCCAAGTGGTTCTGGCATAGCTGGCAGGAGATGTTGGCGTGACCGGCAGGTGGTTCCAGCCAGCCCGGCAGGTGATTCCGAAGTGTTCACCAAATTGTTGTGGCGTAGCCGGCAGGTGATGTTGGCGTGTTCAGCAGGTGGTTTTGGCGAGTCGAGCAGGTGGTTCTGGCGTGCTCGGCAGGTGCTTCCGGTGTCATTGGCATGTGGTTCTGGCATGTCTGAGAGGTGGCACCGGCATGCTCGGCAGGTGATTTTGGAGTGTTCGCCAAGTGGTTCTGGCGTAGCCGGCAGGTGATTTGCATGTCCGGCAATGGTTCCGGCGAGTCGAGCCGGTGGTTCCGGCGTGTCCGGCAGGTGGTTCCGGTCTGTCCAGCAGGTGGTTCTGGTGTGTCCGGCACGAGGTTCTGGCACGTCTGAGAGGTTGTGTCGCCAAGCACTTCACCTGATTCCGGCTTGTCCGCAAAGTGGTTCTGGTGTAGCGGGCAGGTGATTTTGGCATGTCCGGCATGTGGGACCGGTGAGTCAAGCAGGTGGTTCCGGCGAGTGTTTCCTGTGTTTCCGGTCTGTCCGGGAGATGGTTCCGACCTGTCCGGCATGTGCTTCTGGCACTTCTGAGAGGTTGTGCTGGCATGCCCGGCAGGTGATTCTGGAGTGTCCGCCAAGTGGTTCTGGCGTAGCCGGCAGGTGATTTTGGTGTGTCCGGCAGGTGGTTATGGGGAGTGGATCAGGCACTTCCGGCATTCTCGGAAGGTGCTTCCGCTGTCTCCGGCATGTGGTTGTGGCACCTCTGAGAGGTGGTTCCAGCATGCCCGGCAGGTGATTCCGGAGTGTCCGACAAGTGGTTTTAGCGTAGCCGGGTGGTGATTCCGGCGTGTCCGGCAGGTGGTTCTGGCGAGTGAAGCAGGTGGTTCTGGCATGTCCGGCAGGTGGTTCCGGTCTGTCATGGAGGTGGTTCCGGAGTGTCTGCCGAGCGGTTCTGGCGTAGCCGGCAGGTGATTTTGCATGTCCGGCAATGGTTCCGGCGAGTCGAGCCGGTGGTTCCGGCATTTCCAGCAGGTGGTTCCGGCATGCCCGGCAGGTGATTCCGGAGTGTCCGGCATTTGGTTCTGGCACCTCTGAGAGTTGGTTCCGGAATGCCTGGCATGTGATTCCGGAGTGTCTGCCGAGTGGTTCTGGCGTAGCCGGCAGGTGATTTGGCGTGTCCAGCAGGTGGTTCCGGCGAGCTCGGCAGGTGGTTCCGGCATGTCCGGAACATGGTTCTGGCACGTCTGAGAGATTCTTCCGGCATGCCCGGCAGGTGATTCCGGAGTGTCCGGCATGTGGTTCTGGCACCTATGAGAGGTGGTTCCGGCATGCCCGGCAGTTGGTTACGGAGTGTCTGCCGAGTGGTTCTGGAGTAGCCGGCAGGTGATTCTGGCGTATCCAGCAAGTGGTTCTGGGAAGTGGATCAGGTCGTTCCGGCATATTCGGCAGGTGGTACCGGCGTGTCCGGAACTTGGTTCTGGCAAGTCTGAGAGGTGGTTCCATCATGCCCGACAGGTGATTCCGGAGTGTTCGCCAAGTGGTTCTGGCGTAGCCACGAGGTGATTTTGGCATGTCCGACAGGTGTTTCTTGCGAGTCGAGCAGGTGGCTCAGGCATGCTCAGCTGGTGCTTCCGGCGTCTCTGGCACGTGGTTCTGGTGTGTCTGAGAGCTGGTTCTGGCATGCTCGGCAGATGATTCCGGAGTGTCCACCAAGTGGTTCTGGTATACCTGGCAGGTGATTTTGGCGTGTCAGGAAGTTGGTTCCAGCTAGTTGAGCAGGTGGATCAGGCGTGCTCGCCAGGGGGTTCAGGCGGGTCTGGCAGGTGGTTTCGGTCTGTTCGGGGTGCGGTTCCGGCATCTCAGGCACATGGTTCTGGCACGTCTGAGAGGTGGTTCCGGCCGGCCCGACAGGTGTTTCCGGAGTGTCCGCCAAGTGGTTCTGGCGTAGCTGAAAGGTGATGTTGGCGTGACCGGCAGGTGGTTGTAGCCACACCGGCAGGTGATTCCGGAGTGTCTGCCGAGTGGTTCTGGCGTAGCCGGCAGGTGATTTTGGCGTGTCCAGCAGGTGGTTCCGGTGAGCTCGGCAGCTGGTGCCGGCGTGTCCGGAACATGGTTCTGGCATGTCTGAGAGATGGTTCCGTAATGCCCGGCAGGTGATTCCGGAGTGTCCGGCATGTGGTTCTCGCACCTCTGAGAGGTGGTTCCGGCATGCCCGGCAGGTGGTTCCGGAGTGTCTGCCCAGTGGTTCTGGAGTAGACGGCAGGTGATTTTGCATGTCCGGCAATGGTTCCGGAGAGTCGAGCCGGTGGTTCCGGCATGTCCAGCAGGTGGTTGCGGCATGCCCGGCAGGTGATACAGGAGGGTCCGGCATGTGGTTCTGGCACCTCTGAGAGGTGCTTCCGGCATGCCCGGCAGGTGATTCCGGAGGGTCCGGCATGTGGTTCTGGCACCTCTGAGAGGTGGTTCCGGCATGCCCGGCAGGTGGTTCCGGAGTGTCTGCCGAGTGGTTCTGGCGTAGTCGGCAGAGTGATTCTGGCGTGTCCAGCAGGTGGTTCGGGGTGGGGGATCATGTGGTTCCGGCATACTCGGCAGGTGGTCCCGGCGTGTCCAAAACATGGTTCTGCCAAGTCTGAGAGGCGGTTCCGGCATGCCCGACAGGTGATTCCGGAGTGTTCGCCAAGTGGTTCTGGCGTAGCCGGCAGGTCATTTTGCATGTCCGGCGGTGGTTCCGGCGAGTCGAGCCGGTGGTTCCGGCATTTCCAGCAGGTGTTTCCGGCATGCCCGGCAGGTGATTCCGGAGTGTCCGGCATGTGGTTCTGGCACCTCTGAGAGGTGGTTCCGGCATGCCCGGCAGGTGATTCCGGAGTGTCCGGCATTTGGTTCTGGCACCTCTGAGAGGTGGTTCCGGAATGCCTGGCATGTGATACCGGTGTGTCCGGCATTTGTTTCTGGCACCTCTGAGAGGTGGTTCCGGAATGCCTTGCATGTGATTCCGGAGGTTCTGCCGAGTGGTTCTGGCATAGCCGGCAGTTGATTTTGGCGTGTCCACTAGGTGGATCTGGGGAGTGGATCAGCTGGTTCCGGCATACTCGGCAGGAGGTACCGGCGTGTCCAGAACATGGTTCTGGCAAGTCTGAGAGGTGGTTCTGGCACGCCCGACAGGTGATTCCAGAGTGTCCGCCAAGTGTTTCTGGCGTACCCGGCAGGTGATTATGGCATGTCCGACAGGTGTTTCTTGCGAGTCGAGCAGGGGGCTCAGGCATGCTCAGCTGGTGCTTCCGGCGTCTCTGGCACGTGGTTCTGGTGTGTCTGAGAGCTGGTTCTGGCATGTCCGGCAGATGATTCCGGAGTGTCCACCAAGTGGTTCTGGTATACCTGGCAGGTGATTTTGGCGTGTCAGGAAGTTGGTTCCGGCTAGTTGAGCAGGTGGATCAGGCGTGCTTGCCAGGGGCTTCAGGCGGGTCTGGCAGGTGGTTTCGGTCTGTTCGGTGTGTGGTTCCGGCATCTCAGGCACATGGTCCTGGCACGTCTGCTAGGTGGTTCCGGCCGGCCCGCCACGTGTTTCCATGGTGTCCGCCAAGTGGTTCTGGCATAGCTGGCAGGAGATGTTGGCGTGACCGGCAGGTGGTTCCAGCCAGCCCGGCAGGTGATTCCGAAGATTTCACCAAATGGTTGTGGCGTAGCCGGCAGGTGATGTTGGCGTGTTCAGCAGGTGGTTTTGGCGAGTCGAGCAGGTGCTTCTGTCATGCTCGGCAGGTGCTTCCGGTGTCATTGGCATGTGGTTCCGGCATGTCTGAGAGGTGGCAACGGCATGCTCGGCAGGTGATTTTGGAGTGTTCGCCAAGTGGTTCTGGTGTAGCCGGCAGGTGATTTGCATGTCCGGCAATGGTTCCGGCGAGTCGAGCCGGTGGTTCCGGCGTGTCCGGCAGCTGGTTCCGGTCTGTCCAGCAGGTGGTTCTGGTGTGTCCGGCACGAGGTTCTGGCACGTCTGAGAGGTTGTGTCGCCAAGCACTTCACGTGATTCCGGCTTGTCCACCAAGTAGTTCTGGTGTAGCAGGCAGGTGATTTTGGCGTGTCCGGCATGAGGGACCCCGGAGTCAAGCAGGTGGTTCCGGCGAGTGTTTCCTGTGTTTCCGGTCTGTCCGGGAGATGGTTCCGGCCTGTACGGCATGTGCTTCTGGCACTTCTGAGAGGTTGTGCTGGCATGCCCGGCAGGTGATTCTGGAGTGTCCGCCAAGTGGTTCTGGCGTAGCCGGCAGGTGATTTTTGTGTGTCCGGCAGGTGGTTCTGGCGAGTGAAGCAGGTGGTTCTGGCATGTCCGGCAGGTGGTTCCGGTCTGTCCTGGAGGTGGTTCCGGAGTGTCAGCCGAGCAGTTCTGGCGTAGCCGGCACGTGATTTTGCATGTCCAGCGGTCGTTCCAGCGGGTCGAGCCGGTGGTTCCGGCGTGTCCGGCAGGTGGTTCCGGTCTGTCCGGCAGGTGGTTCTTTGGTGTCCGGCATCAGGTTCAGTCTGAGAGGCTGTGCCGGCATGCCCCTCACGTGATTCCGGCTTGTCCCCGAAGTGGTGCTGGTGTAGAGGGCAGGTGATTTTGGCGTGTCCGGCAGGTGGTTCAGGCGAGTTGAGCAGGTGGTTGCGACGTGCTCGGCAGGTGCTTCCGGCGTCTCCGGCACGTGTTTCTGGCACATCTGACTGGTGGTTCCGGCATGCCCAAAAGTTGATTCCGGTCTGTCCGGTAGGTGGTTCCGGCGTGCACGGCAGGTGATTCCGTAGTGTCCGCCAGGTGGTTCTGGCATACCCGGCAGGTGATTTTGGCGTGTCCGGCAGGTGTTTCTGGCGAGTCGAGCAGGTGACTCCGGCATGCTCGGCAGGTGCTTCCGGCGTCTCCGGCACTTGGTTCTGGTGTGTCTGAGAGCTGGTTCCGCCATGTCCGGCAGATGATTCCGGAGTGTCCGCCAAGTGGTTCTGGCATACCCAGCAGGTGATTTTGGCGTGTCAGGGAGGTGGTACCGGTGAGTCGAGCAGGTGGTTCCGGCGTGCTCAGCAGGTGGTTCAGGCGGTTCTGGCAGGTGGTATCCGTCTGTTCGGGGTGTGGTTCCAGCATCTCATGAACACGTTTCTGGCACGTCTGAGATGTGGTTGCAGCCGGCCCGACAGGTGTTTCCGCAGTGTCCGCCAAGCGGTTCTGGCGTAGTTGGCAGGTGATTTTGGCATGACTGGCAGGTGGTTCCAGCAAGCCTGGCAGGTGATTCCAAAGTGTTCACCAACTGGTTGTGGCGTAGCCGGCAGGTGATTATTGCGTGATCGGCAGGTGGTTCTGGCGAGTCGAGCAGGTGGTTCCGGCGTGCTCGGCTGGTGCTTCCGGGGTCATTGGCACGGGGTTCTGGCATTTCTGAGAGGTGGTTCCTGCATGCCCGGCAAGTGATTCCGGAGTGTTCGCCAAGTGGTTCTGGCATAGTCGGCAGGTGATTTTGGCATGTCCGGCAGGTGGTTCAGGCGAGTTGAGCAGGTGGTTCCAACGTGCTTGGCAGGTGCTTCCGGCGTCTCCGGCACGTGTTTCTGGCACATCTGACAGGTGGTTCCGGCATGCCTGAAAGGTGATTCCGGTCTGTCCGGTAGGTGGTTCCAGCCTGCACGGCATGTGGTTCTGGTACGTCTCAGAGGTGGTTGCGCATGCCCAACAGGTGATTCCGGCCTGTCCGCCACATGGTTCTGGCACGTCTGAGAGGTGGTTCCGGCATGCCCGGCAGGTCATCCCAGAGAGTCCTCCAAGTGGTTCTGGCATAACACGCAGGTGATTTTGGCGTGTCTGCCAGGTTGTTCCGTTGTGCTTGGCAGGTGGTTCAGGCTTGGCCGGCAGGTGGTTCCAGACTGTCCAGGACGTGTTTCCAGCTTCTCCGGCAGGTGGTTCTGGTACGTCTGAGAGGTGGTTCCGCCATGGCTGGCAGGTGATTCCGGACCGTCCCCCAGGTGGTTCTGGCATAGCCAGCAGTTAATATTGGCCTGTCCGGCAGGTGGTTCCAGCGAGTCGAACAGGTGGCTCCGGCGTGCTCGGCAGGTGGTTCCGGTCTGTCCGGTAGGTTATTCCGGCGTGTCCGGCACGTGCTTCCGGCACGTCTGAGAGGTGGTTCCGGCATGCGCGACAGGTGATATCGGAGTGTCCGCCAGGTGGTTCTGGCGTACCCGGCAGGTGATTTTGGCGTGTCCGGCAGGTGTTTCTGGCGAGTCGAGCAGGTGGCTCCGGCATGCTCGGCAGGTGCTTCCGGCGTCTCCGGCACGTGGTTCTGGTGTGTCTGAGAGCTGGTTCCAGCATGTCCGGCACATGATTCCGGAGTGTCCGCCAAGTGGTTCTGGCATACCCGGCTGGTGATTTGGGCATGTCAGGTAGGTGGTTCCGGCGAGTCGAGCAGGTGGCTCCGGCGTTCTCGGCAGGTTGTTCAGACGGGTCTGGCAGGTGTTTTCCGTCTGTTCGGGGTGTGGTTCCAGCATCTCATGAACACGTTTCTGCCACGTCTGAGATGTGGTTCCGGCCGGCCCGACAGGTGTTTCCACAGTGTCCGCCAAGCGGTTCTAGCGTAGTTGGCAGGTGAATTTGGCATGACCGGCAGGTGGTTCCAGCAAGCCCGGCAGGTGATTCCGAAGTGTTCCCCAACTGGTTGTGGCGTAGCCGGCAGGTGATTTCAGCGTGTCCGGCAGGTGGTTCTGGCGAGTCGAGCAGGTGGTTCCGGCGTGCTCGGCAGGTGCTTCCGGGGTCATTGGCACGTGGTTCTGGCATATCTGAGAGGTGGTTCCGGCATGCCCGGCAGGTGATTCCGGAGTGTTCGCCAAGTGTTTCCGGCGTAGCCGGCAGGTGATTTTGCATGTCCAGCGGTCGTTCCGGCGGGTCGAGCCGGTGGTTCCGGCGTGTCCGGCAGGTGGTTCTGTGTTGTCCGGCACGAGGTTCAGTCTGAGAGGCTGTGCCGGCATGCCCCTCACGTGATTCCGGCTTGTCCCCGAAGTGGTGCTGGTGTAGCGGGCCGGTGATTTTGGCATGGCCGGCAGGTGGTTCAGGCGAGTTGAGCAGGTGGTTCCAACGTGCTTGGCAGGTGCTTCCGGCGTCTCCGGCACGTGTTTCTGGCACATCTGACAGGTGGTTCCGGCATGCCCAAAATGTGATTCCGGTCTGTCCGGTAGGTGGTTCCAGCCTGCACGGCATGTGGTTCTGGTACGTCTCAGAGGTGGTTGCGCATGCCCAACAGATGATTCCGGACTGTCCGCCACATGGTTCTGGCACGTCTGAGAGGTGGTTCCGGCATGCCCGGCAGGTCATCCCAGAGAGTCCTCCAAGTGGTTGTGGCATAACACACAGGTGATTTTGGCGTCTCTGGCAGGTTGTTCCGTTGTGCTTGGCAGGTCGTTCAGGCTTGGCCGGCAGGTGGTTCCAGACTGTCCAGGACGTGTTTCCAGCTTCTCCGGCAGGTGGTTCTGGTACGTCTGAGAGGTGGTTCCGCCATGGCTGGCAGGTGATTCCGGACAGTCCCCCAGGTGGTTCTGGCATAGCCAGCAGTTGATAATGGCCTGTCCGGCAGGTGGTTCCAGCGAGTCGAACAGGTGACTCCGGCGTGAAGGCAGTTGGTTCCGGTCTGTCCGGTATGTGATTCCGGCGTGTCCGGCACGTGCTTCCGGCACGTCTGAGAGGTGGTTCCGGCATGCGCGACAGGTGATTTCGGAGTGTCCGCCAGGTGGTTCTGGCGTACCCAGCAGGTGATTTTGGCGTTTCCGGCAGGTGTTTCTGGCGAGTCGAGCAGGTGGCTCCGGCATGCTCGGCAGGTGCTTCCGGCGTCTCCGGCACGTGGTTCTGGTGTGTCTGAGAGCTGGTTCCGGCTTGTCCGGCAGATGATTCCGGAGTGTCCGCCAAGTGGTTCTGGCATACCCGGCTGGTGATTTGGGCATGTCAGGTAGGTGGTTCCAGCGAGTCGAGCAGGTGGCTCCGGCGTGCTCGGCAGGTTGTTCAGACGGGTCTGTCAGGTGTTTTCCGTCTGTTCGGCGTGTGGTTCCAGCATCTCATGCACATGGTTCTGGCACGTCTGAGATGTGGTTCCGGCCGGCCCGACAGGTGTTTCCACAGTGTCCGCCAAGAGGTACTGGCGTAGTTGGCAGGTGATTTTAGCATTACCGGCAGGTGGTTCCAGCAAGCCCGGCAGGTGATTCCGAAGTGTTCCCCAACTGGTTGTGGCGTAGCCGGCAGGTGATTTCTGCGTGTCCGGCAGGTGGTTCTGGCGAGTCGAGCAGGTGGTTCCGGCGTGCTCGGCAGGTGCTTCCGGCGTCTCCGGCACGTGGTTCTGGTGTGTCTGAGATCTGGTTCCGGCATGTCCGGCAGATGATTCCGGAGTGTCCGCCAAGTGGTTCTGGCATTCCCGGCTGGTGATTTGGGCATGTCAGGTATGTGGTTCCGGCGAGTCGAGCAGGTGGTTCTGGCGTGCTCGGCAGATGCTTACAGGGTCTTTGGCACATGGTTCTGGCATATCTGAGAGGTGGTTCCGGCATGCCCAGCAGGTGATTCCGGAGTGTTCGCCAAGTGTTTCTGGCGTAGCCGGCAGGTGATTTTGCATGTCCAGCGGTCGTTCCGGCGGGTCGAGCCGGTTTTTCCGGCGTGTCCGGCAGGTGGTTCCGGTCTGTCCGGCAGGTGGTTCTGTGGTGTCCGGCACGAGGTTCAGTCTGAGAGGCTGTGCCGGCATGCCCCTAACGTGATTCCGGGTTGTCCCCAAAGTGGTGCTGGTGTAGCGGGCAGGTGATTTTGGCGTGTCCGGCAGGTGGTTCAGGCGAGTTGAGCAGGTGGTTGCGACGTGCTCGGCAGGTGCTTCCGGCGTCTCCGGCACGTGTTTCTGGCACATCTGACTGGTGGTTCCGGCATGCCCAAAAGTTGATTCCGGTCTGTCCGGTAGGTGGTTCCGGCGTGCACGGCACGTGGTTCTGGTACGTGTCAGAGGTGGTTGCGTATGCCCAACAGGTGATTCCGGACAGTCCGCCACGTGGTTCTGGCACGTCTGAGAGGTGGTTCCAACATGCCCGGCAGGTCATTTCGGAGAGTCGTCCAAGTGGTTCTGGTGTAGCCCGCAGGTGATTTTCACGTGTCCGGCAGGTGGTTCCGCGGTGCTCGGCAGGTGGTTCAGGCATGGCCGTCACGTGGTTCCAGTCTGTCCAGGACGTGTTTCCAGCTTCTCCGGCAGGTGGTTCTGGTACGTCTGAGAGGTGGTTCCGCCATGGCTGGCAGGTGATCCCGGACTGTCCCCCAGGTGGTTCTGGCATAGCCAGCAGTTGATATTGGCCTGTCCGGCAGGTGGTTCCAGCGAGTCGAACAGGTGGCTCTGGCGTGCTCGGCAGATGGTTCCGGTCTGTCCGGTAGGTGATTCCGGCGTGTCCGGCATGTGCTTCCGGCACGTCTGAGAGGTGGTTCCGGCGTGCGCGACAGGTGATTTCGGAGTGTCCGCCAGGTGGTTCTGGCGTACCCAGCAGGTGATTTTGGCGTGTCCGTCAGGTGTTTCTGGCGAGTCGAGCAGGTGGCTCCGGCATGCTCGGCAGGTGCTTCCGGCGTCTCCGGCACTTGGTTTGGTGTGTCTGAGAGCTGGTTCCGGCATGTCCGGCAGATGATTCCGGAGTGTCCGCCAAGTGGTTCTGGGATACCCAGCAGGTGATTTTGGCGTGTCAGGGAAGTGGTACCGGTGAGTCGAGCAGGTGGTTCCGGCGTGCTCAGCAGGTGGTTCAGGCGGTTCTGGCAGGTGGTATCCGTCTGTTTGGGGTGTGGTTCCAGCATCTCATGAACACGTTTCTGGCACGTCTGAGATGTGGTTCCAGCCGGCCCGACAGGTGTTTCCGCAGTGTCCGCCAAGCGGTTCTGGCGTAGTTGGCAGGTGATTTTGGCATGACCGGCAGGTGGTTCCACAATGCCCGGCAGGTGATTCCGAAGTGTTCCCCAACTGGTTGTGGCGTAGCCGGCAGGTGATTTTTGCGTGTCCGGCAGGTGGTTCTGGTGAGTCGAGCAGGTGGTTCCGGCGTGCTCGGCAGGTGCTTCCGGGGTCATTGGCACGTTGTTCTGGCATATCTGAGAGGTGGTTCCGGCATGCCCGGCAGGTGATTCCGGAGTGTTCGCCAAGTGTTTCCGGCGTAGCCGGCAGGTGATTTTGCATGTCCAGCGGTCGTTCCGGCGGGTCGAGCCAGTGGTTCCGGCGTGTCCGGCAGGTGGTTCCGGTCTGTCCGGCAGGTGGTTCTGTGGTGTCCGGCACGAGGTTCAGTCTGAGAGGCTGTGCCGGCATGCCCCTCTCATGATTCCGGCTTGTCCCCGAAGTGGTGCTGGTGTAGCGGGCAGGTGATTTTGGCGTGTCCGGCAGGTGGTTCAGGCGAGTTGAGCAGGTGGTTGCGACGTGCTCGGCAGGTGCTTCCGGCGTCTCCGGCACGTGTTTCTGGCACATCTGACTGGTGGTTCCGGTATGCCCAAAAGTGGATTCCGGTCTGTCCGGTAGGAGGTTCCGGCGTGCACGGCACGTGGTTCTGGTACGTGTCAGAGGTGGTTGCGTATGCCCAACAGGTGATTCCGGACTGTCCGCCACGTGCTTCTGGCACGTCTGAGAGGTGGTTCCAACATGCCCGGCAGGTCATTTCGGAGAGTCGTCCAAGTGGTTCTGGGGTAGCCCGCAGGTGATTTTGGCGTGTCCGGCAGGTGGTTCCGCCGTGCTCGGCAGGTGGTTCAGGCATGGCCGTCACGTGGTTCCAGTCTGTCCAGGACGTGTTTCCAGCTTCTCCGGCAGGTGGTTCTGGTACGTCTGAGAGGTGGTTCCGCCATGGCTGGCAGGTGATCCCGGACTGTCCCCCAGGTGGTTCTGACATAGCCAGCAGTTGATATTGGCCTGTCCGGCAGGTGGTTCCAGAGAGTCGAACAGGTGGCTCCGGCGTGCTCGGCAGGTGGTTCCGGTCTGTCCGGTAGGTGATTCTGGCGTGTCCGGCACGTGCTTCCGGCACGTCTGAGAGGTGGTTCCGGCTTGCGCGACAGGTGATTTCGGAGTGTCCGCCAGGTGGTTCTGGCGTACCCGGCAGGTGATTTTGTCGTGTCCGGCAGGTGTTTCTGGCGAGTCGAGCAGGTGGCTCCGGCATGCTCGGCAGGTGCTTCCGGCGTCTCCGGCACTTGGTTCTGGTGTGTCTGAGAGCTGGTTCCGGCATGTCCGGCAGATGATTCCGGAGTGCCCGCCAAGTGGTTCTGGCATACCCAGCAGGTGATTTTGGCGTGTCAGGGAGGTGGTACCGGTGAGTCGAGCAGGTGGTTCCGGCGTGCTCAGCAGGTGGTTCAGGCGGTTCTGGCAGGTGGTATCCGTCTGTTCGGGGTGTGGTTCCAGCATCTCATGAACACGTTTCTGGCACGTCTGAGATGTGGTTCCAGCCGGCCCGACAGGTGTTTCCGCAGTGTCCGCCAAGCGGTTCTGGCGTAGTTGGCAGGTGATTTTGGCATGACTGGCAGGTGGTTCCAGCAAGCCTGGCAGGTGATTCCAAAGTGTTCCCCAACTGGTTATGGCGTAGCCGGCAGGTGATTTTTGCGTGATCGGCAGGTGGTTCTGGCGAGTCGAGCAGGTGGTTCCGGCGTGCTCGGCTGGTGCTTCCGGGGTCATTGGCACGGGGTTCTGGCATGTCTGAGAGGTGGTTCCTGCATGCCCGGCAAGTGATTCCGGAGTGTTCGCCAAGTGGTTCTGGCATAGTCGGCAGGTGATTTTGGCATGTCCGGCAGGTGGTTCAGGCGAGTTGAGCAGGTGGTTCCAACGTGCTTGGCAGGTGCTTCCGGCTTCTCCGGCACGTGTTTCTGGCACATCTGACAGGTGGTTCCGGCATGCCGTAAAGGTGATTCCGGTCTGTCCGGTAGGTGGTTCCAGCCTGCACGGGATGCGGTTCTGGTACGTGTCAGACGTGGTTGCGCAAGCCCAACAGGTGATTCCGGACTGTCCGCCACATGGTTCTGGCACGTCTGAGAGGTGGTTCCGGCATGCCCGGCAGGTCATCCCAGAGAGTCCTCCAAGTGGTTCTGGCATAACACGCAGGTGATTTTGGCGTGTCTGCCAGGTTGTTCCGTTGTGCTTGGCAGGTGGTTCAGGCTTGGCCGGCAGGTGGTTCCAGACTGTCCAGGACGTGTTTCCAGCTTCTCCGGCAGGTGGTTCTGGTACGTCTGAGAGGTGGTTCCGCCATGGCTGGCAGGTGATTCCGGACCGTCCCGCAGGTGGTTCTGGCATAGCCAGCAGTTGATATTGGCCTGTCCGGCAGGTGGTTCCAGCGAGTCGAACAGGTGGCTCCTGCGTGCTCGGCAGGTGGTTCCGGTCTGTCCGGTAGGTGATTCCGGCGTGTCCGGCACGTGCTTCCGGCACGTCTGAGAGGTGGTTCCGCCATGGCTGGCAGGTGATTCCGGACCGTACCCCAGGTGGTTCTGGCATAGCCAGCAGTTGATATTGGCCTGTCCGGCAGGTGGTTCCAGGGAGTCGAACAGGTGGCTCCGGCGTGCTCGGCAGTTGGTTCCGGTCTGTCCGGTAGGTGGTTCCGGCGTGTCCAGCAGGTGGTTCCGGTCTGTCCGGCAGGTGGTTCTGGCGTGACCGGCACGAGGTTCTGGCACGTCTGAGAGTTGGTTCCGGCATGCCCGACAGGTGATTTCGGAGTGTCCCCCACGTGGTTGTGGCATACCGGGCAGGTGATTTTGGCGTGTCTGACAGGTGTTTCTTGCAGGTCGAGCATGTGGCTCAGGCATGATCAGCAGGTGCTTCCGGCGTGTCCTGCACGTGGTCCTGGTGTGTCTGAGAGCTGGTTCTGGCATGTCCGGCAGATGATTCCGGAGTGTCCACCAAGTGGTTCTTGTATACCTGGCAGGTGATTTTGGCGTGTCAGTAAGTTGGTTCCGGATAGTTGAGCAGGTGGATCAGGCGTGCTCGCCAGGGGGTTCAGGCGGGTCTGGCAGGTGGTTTCGGTCTGTTCAGGGTGTGGTTCCGGCATCTCAGGCACATGGTTCTGGCACGTCTGATAGGTGGTTCCGGCCGGCCCGACAGGTGTTTCCATGGTGCCCGCCAAGTGGTTCTGGCGTAGCTGGCAGGTGATGTTGGCGTGACCGTCAAGTGGTTCCAGCCAGCCCGGCAGGTGATTCCGAAGAGTTCACCAAATGGTTGTTGCGTAGCCGGCAGGTGATTTTGGCGTGTCCAGCAGGTGGTTTTGGCGAGTCGAGCAGGGGGTTCTGGAGTGCTCGGCAGGTGCTTCCAGTGTCATTGGCATGTAGTTCCGGCATGTCTGAGAGGTGGCTCCGCCATGCCCGGCAGGTGATTCCGGAGTGTTCGCCAAGTGGTTCTGGCGTAGCCGGCAGGTGATTTTGCATGGCCGGCACTGTGTCCGGCGAGTCGAGCCGGTGGTTCCGCCATGTCCGGCAGGTGGTTCCGGCATGCCCCGCAGGTGATTCCGGAGTGTCCAGCATGTGGTTCTGGCACCTCTGATCGGTGGTTCCGGCATACCCGGCAGGTGATGCCGGAGTGTCCGGCATGTGGTTCTGGCACCTCTGAGAGGTTGATCTGGCATGCCCGACAGGTGATACCGGAGTGTCCGGCATTTGGTTCTGGCACCTCTGAGAGGTGGTTTCGGGATGCCTGGCATTTGATTCCGGAGTGTCCGCCAAGTGGTTCTGGCGTAGCTCAAAGGTGATGTTGGCGTGACCGGCAGGTGGTTCCAGCCAGCCCGGCATGTGATTCCGGAGTGTTCGTCAAGTGGTTCTGTAGTAGCCGGCAGGTGATTTTCCGTGTCAGGCAATGGTTCCTGCGAGTCGAGCCGGTGGTTCCGGCATGTCAGAGAGGTGGTTCCGCCATGCCTGGCAGGTGATTCCGGAGTGTTCCCCAGGTGGTTCTGGCGTAGCCGGCAGGTGATTTTCCATGGCCGGCAATGGTTCCGGCGAGTCGAGCCGGTGGTTCCGGCATGTCCGGCAGGTGGTTCCAGCATGCCCGGCAGGTGATTCCGGAGTGTCCGGCATGTGGTTCTGGCACCTCTGAGAGGTGGTTCCGGCTTCCCGGCAGGTGATACCGGCGTGTCCGGCATTTGGTTCTGGCACCTCTGAGAGGTGGTTCCGGAATGCCTGGCATGTGATTCCGGAGTGTCTGCCGAGTGGTTCTGGCGTTGCCGGCAGTTGATTTTGGCGTGTCCACTTGGTGGTTCTGGGGAGTGGATCAGCTGGTTCCGGCATACTCGGCAGGTGGTACCCGCGTGTCCAGAACATGGTTCTGGCAAGTCTGAGAGGTGGTTCCGGCACGCCCGACAGGTGATTCCGGAGCGTCCGCCAAGTGTTTCTGGCGTACCCGGCAGGTGATTTTGGCGTGTCCAGCAGGTGGTTTTGGCGAGTCAAGCAGGTGGTTCTGGCGTGCTCGGCAGGTGCTTACGGTGTCATTGGCATGTGGTTCCGGCATGTCAGAGAGGTGGTTCCGCCATGCCCGGCAGGTTATTCCGGAGTGTTCGCCAAGTGGTTCTGGCGTAGCCGGCAGGTGATTTTCCATGTCCGGCAATGGTTCCGGCGAGTCGAGCCGGTGGTTCCGGCATGCCCGGCAGGTGATTCCGGAGTGCCCGGCATGTGGTTCTGGCACCTCTGAGAGGCGGTTCCGGAATGCCTGGCATGTGATTCCCGAGTGTCTGCCGAGTGGTTCTGGCGTAGCCGGCAGGTTATTCTGGCGTGTCCAGCAGGTGGTTCTGGGGAGTGGATCAGGTGGTTCCGGCATACTCGGCAGGTGGTACCGGCGTGTACGGAACATGGTTCTGGCAGTCTGAGAGGTGGTTCCCGCATGCCCGACAGGTGATTCCGGAGTGTTCGCCAAGTGGTTCTGGCGTAGCCGGCAGGTCATTTTGCATGTCCGGCGGTGGTTCCGGCGAGTGGAGCCGGTGGTTCCGGCGTGTCCAGCAGGTGGTTCCGGTCTGTCCGGCAGGTGGTTCTGGCGTGTCCGGCACGAGGTTCTGGCACGTCTGAGAGTTGGTTCCGGCATGCCCGACAGGTGATTTCAGAGTGTCCGCCACGTGGTTGTGGCGTACCGGGCAGGTGATTTTGGCGTGTCAGGAAGGTGGTTCCGGCTAGTTGAGCAGGTGGATCAGGCGTGTTCGCCAGGGGGTTCAGGCGGGTCTGGCAGGTGGTTTCGGACTGTTCGGGGAGTGGTTACGGCATCTCAGGCACATGGTTCTGGCACGTCTGAGAGGTGGTTCCGGCATGTCCGGCAGGTGGTTCCAGCATGCCCGGCAGGTGATTCCGGAGTGTCCGGCATGTGGTTCTGGCACCTCTGAGAGGTGGTTCCGGCATTCCCGGCAGGTGATACCGGAGTGTCCCGCATTTGGTTCTGGCACCTCTGAGAGGTGGTTCCGGAATGCCTGGCATGTGATTCCGGAGTGTCTGCCGAGTGGTTCTGGCGTTGCCGGCAGTTGATTTTGGCGTGTCCACTAGGTGGTTCTGGGCAGTGGATCAGCTGGTTCCGGCATACTCGGCAGGTGGTACCCGCGTGTCCAGAACATGGTTCTGGCAAGTCTGAGAGGTGGTTCCCCCACGCCCGACAGGTGATTCCGGAGCGTCCGCCAAGTGTTTCTGGCGTACCCGGCAGGTGATTTTGGCATGTCCGACAGGTGTTTCTTCCGAGTCGAGCAGGTGGCTCAGGCATGCTCAGCTGGTGCTTCCGGCGTCTCTGGCACGTGGTTCTGGTGTGTCTGAGAGCTGGTTCTGGCATGTCCGGCAGATGATTCCGGAGTGTCCACCAAGTGGTTCTGGTATACCTGGCAGGTGATTTTAGCGTGTCCAGCAGGTGGTTCCGGCGAGCTCGGCAGGTGGTACCGGCGTGTCCAGAACATGGTTATGGCACGTCTGAGAGATGGTTCCTGCATGCCCGGCAGGTGATTCCGGAGTGTCCGGCATCTGGTTCTGGCATGTCTCAGAGGTGGTTCCGGCCGGCCGGAGAGGTGTTTCCGGAGTGTCCGCCAAGTGGTTCTGGCGTAGCTGAAAGGTGATGTTGGCGTGACCGGCAGGTGGTTCCAGCCAGCCCGGCAGGTGGTTCCGGAGTGTCTGCCGTGTGGTTCTGGCATAGCTGGCAGGTGATTTTGGCGTGTCCAGCAGGTGGTTCCGGCGAGCTCAGCAGGTGGTACCGGCGTGTCCAGAACATGGTTCTGGCACGTCTTAGAGATGGTTCCGGCATGCCCGGCAGGTGATTCCGGAGTGTCCGGCATGTGGTTCTGGCACCTCTGAGAGGTGGTTCTGGCATGCCCGGCAGGTGGTTCCGGAGTGTCTGCCAAGTGGTTCTGGCGTAGTCGGCAGGTGATTCTGGCGTGTCCAGCAGGTGGTTCTGGGGAGTGGATCAGGTGGTTCCGGCATACTCGGCAGGTGATACCGGAGTGTCCGGCATTTGGTTCTGAAACCTCTGAGAGGTGGTTCCGGCATGCCCGACAGGTGATTCCGCAGTGTCCGGTATTTGGTTCTGGCACCTCTGAGAGGTGGTTCCGGCATGCCCGACAGGTGATTCCGCAGTGTCCGGTATTTGGTTCTGGCACCTCTGAGAGGTGGTTCCGGCATGCCCGACAGGTGATTCCGGAGTGTTCGCCAAGTTTTTGTGGCGTAGCCGGCAGGTCATTTTGCAGGTCCGGGGGTGGTTCCGGCGAGTCGAGCCGGTGGTTCCGGCATGTCCGGCAGGTGGTTCCAGCATGCCCGGCAGGTGATTCCGGAGTGTCCGGCATGTGGTTCTGGCACCTCTGAGAGGTGGTTCCGGCTTCCCGGCAGGTGATACCGGCGTGTCCGGCATTTGGTTCTGGCACCTCTGAGAGGTGGTTCCGTAATGCCTGGCATGTGATTCCGGAGTGTCTGCCGAGTGGTTCTGGCGTTGCCGGCAGTAGATTTTGGCGTGTCCACTTGGTGGTTCTGGGGAGTGGATCAGCTGGTTCCGGCATACTTGGCAGGTGGTACCCGCGTGTCCAGAACATGGTTCTGGCAAGTCTGAGAGGTGGTTCCGGCACGCCCGACAGGTGATTCCGGAGCGTCCGCCAAGTGTTTCTGGCGTACCCGGCAGGTGATTTTGGCGTGTCCAGCAGGTGGTTTTGGCGAGTCAAGCAGGTGGTTCTGGCGTGCTCGGCAGGTGCTTACGGTGTCATTGGCATGTGGTTCCGGCATGTCAGAGAGGTGGTTCCGCCATGCCCGGCAGGTTATTCCGGAGTGTTCGCCAAGTGGTTCTGGCGTAGCCGGCAGGTGATTTTCCATGTCCGGCAATGGTTCCGGCGAGTCGAGCCGGTGGTTCCGGCATGCCCGGCAGGTGATTCCGGAGTGCCCGGCATGTGGTTCTGGCACCTCTGAGAGGCGGTTCCGGAATGCCTGGCATGTGATTCCCGAGTGTCTGCCGAGTGGTTCTGGCGTATCCGGCAGGTTATTCTGGCGTGTCCAGCAGGTCGTTCTGGGGAGTGGATCAGGTGGTTCCGGCATACTCGGCTGGTGGTACCGGCGTGTCCGGAACATGGTTCTGGCAGTCTGAGAGGTGGTTCCCGCATGGCCGACAGGTGATTCCGGAGTGTTCGCCAAGTGGTTCTGGCGTAGCCGGCAGGTCATTTTGCATGTCCGGCGGTGGTTCCGGCGAGTCGAGCCGGTGGTTCCGGCGTGTCCAGCAGGTGGTTCCGGTCTGTCCGGCAGGTGGTTCTGGCGTGTCCGGCACGAGGTTCTGGCGCGTCTGAGTGTTGGCTCCGGCATGCCCGACAGGTGATTTCAGAGTGTCCGCCACGTGGTTGTGGCGTACCGGGCAGGTGACTTTGGAGTGTCAGGAAGGTGGTTCCGGCTAGTTGAGCAGGTGGATCAGGCGTGTTCGCCAGGGGGTTCAGGCGGGTCTGGCAGGTGGTTTCGGACTGTTCGGGGAGTGGTTACAGCATCTCAGGCACATGGTTCTGGCACGTCTGAGAGGTGGTTCCGGCATGTCCGGCAGGTGGTTCCAGCATGCCCGGCAGGTGATTCCGGAGTGTCCGGCATCTGGTTCTGGCACCTCTGAGAGGTGGTTCCGGCATTCCCGGCAGGTGATACCGGAGTGTCACGCATTTGGTTCTTGCACCTCTGAGAGGTGGTTCCGGAATGCCTGGCATGTGATTCCGGAGTGTCTGCCGAGTGGTTCTGGCGTTGCCGGCAGTTGATTTTGGCGTGTCCACTAGGTGGTTCTGGGCAGTGGATCAGCTGGTTCCGGCATACTCGGCAGGTGGTACCCGCGTGTCCAGAAGACGGTTCTGGCAAGTCTGAGAGGTGGTTCCCCCACGCCCGACAGGTGATTCCGGAGCGTCCGCCAAGTGTTTCTGGCGTACCCGGCAGGTGATTTTGGCATGTCCGACAGGTGTTTCTTCCGAGTCGAGCAGGTTGCTCAGGCATGCTCAGCTGGTGCTTCCGGCGTCTCTGGCACGTGGTTCTGGTGTGTCTGAGAGCTGGTTCTGGCATGTCCGGCAGATGATTCCGGAGTGTCCACCAAGTGGTTCTGGTATACCTGGCAGGTGATTTTAGCGTGTCCAGCAGGTGGTTCCGGCGAGCTCGGCAGGTGGTACCGGCGTGTTCAGAACATGGTTATGGCACGTCTGAGAGATGGTTCCTGCATGCCCGGCAGGTGATTCCGGAGTGTCCGGCATCTGGTTCTGGCATGTCTCAGAGGTGGTTCCGGCCGGCCGGAGAGGTGTTTCCGGAGTGTCCGCCAAGTGGTTCTGGCGTAGCTGAAAGGTGATGTTGGCGTGACCGGCAGGTGGTTCCAGCCAGCCCGGCAGGTGGTTCCGGAGTGTCTGCCGTGTGGTTCTGGCATAGCTGGCAGGTGATTTTGGCGTGTCCAGCAGGTGGTTCCGGCGAGCTCAGCAGGTGGTACCGGCGTGTCCAGAACATGGTTCTGGCACGTCTTAGAGATGGTTCCGGCATGCCCGGCAGGTGATTCCGGAGTGTCCGGCATGTGGTTCTGGCACCTCTGAGAGGTGGTTCTGGCATGCCCGGCAGGTGGTTCCGGAGTGTCTGCCAAGTGGTTCTGGCGTAGTCGGCAGGTGATTCTGGCGTGTCCAGCAGGTGGTTCTCGGGAGTGGATCAGGTGGTTCCGGCATACTCGGCAGGTGATACCGGAGTGTCCGGCATTTGGTTCTGAAACCTCTGAGAGGTGGTTCCGGCATGCCCGACAGGTGATTCCGCAGTGTCCGGTATTTGGTTCTGGCACCTCTGAGAGGTGGTTCCGGCATGCCCGACAGGTGATTCCGGAGTGTTCGCCAAGTTTTTGTGGCGTAGCCGGCAGGTCATTTTGCAGGTCCGGGGGTGGTTCCGGCGAGTCGAGCCGTTGGTTCCGGCGTAGCCGGCAATTGATTTTGGTGTGTCCACTAGGTGGTTCTGGGGAGTGGATCAGCTGGTTCCGGCATAGTCGGCAGGTGGTCCCGGCGTGTCCAGAACATGGTTCTGGAAAGTCTGAGAGGTGGTTCCGGCACGCCCCACCCGTGATTCCGGAGCGTCCGCCAAGTGTTTCTGGCGTACCCGGCAGGTGATTTTGGCATGTCCGACAGGTGTTTCTTGCGAGTCGAGCAGGTGGCTCAGGCATGCTCAGCTGGTGCTTCCGGTGTCTCTGGCACGTGGTTCTGGTGTGTCTGAGAGCTGGTTCTGGCATGTCTGGCAGATGATTCCGGAGTGTCCACCAAGTGGTTCTGGTAGACCTGGCAGTTGATTTTGGCGTGTCAGGAAGGTGGTTCCGGCTAGTTGAGCAGGTGGATCAGGCGTGCTCGCCAGGGGGTTCAGGCGGGTCTGGCAGGTGGTTTCGGTCTGTTCGGGGAGTGGTTCCGGCATCTCAGGCACATGGTTCTGGAACGTCGGAGAGGTGGTTGCGGCCGGCCCGACAGGTGTTTCCGGAGTGTCCGCCAAGTGGTTCTGGCCTAGCTGAAAGGTGATGTTGGCGTGACCGGCAGGTGGTTCCAGAAAGCCCGGCAGGTGATTCCGGAGTGTCTGCCGAGTGGTTCTGGCATAGCCGGCAGGTGATTTTGGCTTGTCCAGCGGTTGGTTTTGGCGAGTCGAGCAGGTGGTTCTGTCATGCTCCGCAGGTGCTTCTGGTGTCATTGGCATGTGGTTCCGGCATGTCTGAGAGGTGGTTCCGCCATCTCAGGCAGGTGATACCGGAGTGTTCGCCAAGTGGTTCTGGCGTAGCCGGCAGGTGATTTTGCATGTCCGGCAATGGTTCCGGCGAGTCGAGCCAGTGGTTCCGGCATGTCCGGCAGGTGGTTCCGGCATGCCCGGCAGGTGATTCCGGAGTGTGCGGCATGTGCTTCTGGCAACTCTGAGAGGTGGTTCCGGCATGCCCGGCAGGTGATACCGGAGTGTCCAGCATTTGATTCTGGCACCTGTGAGAGGTGGTTCCGGAATGCCCGGCATGTGATTCCGGAGTGTCTGCCGAGTGGTTCTGGCGTTGCCGGCAGGTGATTTTGGCGTGTCCAGCAGGTGGTTCCGGCGAGCTCGGCAGGTGGTTCCGGCATGTCCGGAACATGGTTCTGGCACGGCTGAGAAATGGTTCCGGCATGCCCGGCAGGTGATTCCGGAGTGTTCGCCAAGTGGTTCTGGCGTAGCCGGAAGGTCATTTTGCATGTCCGGTGGTGGTTCCTGCGAGTCGAGCCGCTGGTTCCGGCGTTTCCAACAGGTGTTTCCGGTCTGTCCGGCAGGTGGTTCTGGCCTGACCGGCACGTGGTTCTGGCACGTCTGAGAGTTGGTTCCGGCATGCCCGACAGGTGATTCCGGAGTGTCCGGCATGTGGTTCTGGCACCTCTGAGAGGTGGTTCCGGCATGCCCGGCAGGTGGTTCCGGAGTGTCTGCCGAGTGGTTCTGGCATAGCCGGCAGGTGATTTTGGCGTGTCCAGCAGGTGGTTTTGGCGAGTCGAGCAGGTGGTTCTGGCGTGCTCGGCAGGTGCTTCCGGTGTCATTGGCATGTGGTTCCGGCATGTCTGAGAGGTGGTACCGCCATGCCCGGCAGGTGATTCCGGAGTGTTCGCCAAGTGGGTCTGGCGTAGCCGGCAGGTGATTTTGCATGTCCGGCAATGGTTCCGGCGAGTCGAGCCGGGGGTTCCGGCATGTCCAGCAGGTTGTTCCGGCATGCCCGGCAGGTGATTCCGGAGTGTCCGGCATGTGGTTCTGGCACCTCTGAGAGGTGGTTCCGGCATGCCCGTCAGTTGGTTTCGGAGTGTCTGCCGAGTGGTTCTGGAGTAGCCGGCAGGTGATTCGGGCGTATCCAGCAGGTGGTTCTGGGGAGTGGATCAGGTGGTTCCGGCATACTCGGCAGGTGGTACCGGCGTGTCTGGAACATGGTTCTCGCAAGTCTGAGAGGTGGTTCCGGCATGCCCGACAGGTGATTCCGGAGTGTTCGCCAAGTGGTTCTGGCGTAGCCGGTAGGTCATTTTGGATGTCCGGCAGTGGTTCCGGCGAGTCGAGCCGGTGGTTCCAGCGTGTCCGGCAGGTGGTTCTGTCGTGACCGTCACGAGGTTCTGGCACGTCTGAGAGTTGGTTCCGGCATGCCCGACAGGTGATTCCGGAGTGTCCGCCACATGGTTCTGGCGTACCCGGCAGGTGATTTTGGCGTGTCTGGCAGGTGTTTCTTGCAAGTCGAGCATTTGGCTCAGGCATGATCAGCAGGTGCTTCCGGCGTGTCTGGCACGTGGTTCTGGTGTGTCTGAGAGCTGGTTCTGGCATGTCCGGCAGATGATTCCGGAGTGTCCACCAAGTGGTTGTTGCATACCCGGCAGGTGATTTTAGCGTGTCAGGTAGGTGGTTCCAGCGAGTCGAGTAGGTGGTTCCGGCGTGCTCGGCAGGTGTTTCAGGCGGGTCTGGCAGGTGGTTTCGGTCTGTTCGGGGTGTGGTTCCGGCATCTCATGCACATGGTTCTGGCACGTCTGATAGGTGGTTCCAGCCGGCCCGACAGATGTTTCCATGGTGTCCGCCAAGTGGTTCTGGCATAGCTGGCAGGTGATGTTGGCGTGACCGGCAGGTGGTTCCAGCCTGCCCGGCAGGTGATTCCGAAGTGTTCACCAAATGGTTGTGGCGTAGCCGGAAGGTGATTTTGGCGTGTCCAGCAGGTGGTTTTGGCGAGTCGAGCAGGTGGTTCTGGCATGCTCCGCAGGTGCTTCCGGTGTCATTGGCATGTGGTTCCGGCATGTCTGAGAGGTGGTTCCGGCATGCCCGGCAGGTGGTTCCGGAGTGTCTGCCGTGTGGTTCTGGCGTAGCTGGCAGGTGATTTTGGCATGTCCAGCAGGTGGTTCCGGCGAGTTCGGCAGGTGGTACCAGCGTGTCCGGAACATGGTTCTGGCACGTCTGAGAGATGGTTCCGTCATGCCATGCAGGTGATTCTGGAGTGTCTGGCATGTGGTTCTGGCACCTCTGAGAGGTGGTTCTGGCATGCTCGGCAGGTGATTCCGGAGTGTCCGACATGTGGTTCTGGCACCTCTGAGAGGTGGTTCTGGCATGCCCGGCAGGTATTTCCAGAGTGTCTGCCGAGTGGTTCTGGCGTAGTCGGCAGGTGATTCTGGCGTGTCCAGCTGGTGGTTGTGGGGAGTGGATAAGGTGGTTCCGGCATACTCGGCAGGTGGTACCGGCGTGTCCGGAACATGGTTCTGGCAAGTCTGAGAGGCGGTTCCGTCATGCCCGACAGGTGATTCCGGAGTGTTCGCCAAGTGGTTCTGGCGTAGCCGGCAGGTCATTTTGCATGTCCAGCGGTGGTTTCGGCGAGTCGAGCCGGTGTTTCCAGGTGTCTGGCAGGTGGTTCTGGCGTGAGCGGCACGAGGTTCTGGCACGTCTGAGAGTTGGTTCCGGCATGCCCGACAGGTGATTCCGGAGTGTCAGCCACATGGTTCTGGCATACCCGGCAGGTGATTTTGGCGTGTCTGGCAGGTGCTTCTTTCAAGTCGAGCATTTGGCTCAGGCATTCTCAGCAGGTGCTTCTGGCGTGTCCGGCACGTGGTTCTGGTGTGTCTGAGAGCTGGTTCTGGCATGTCCGGCAGATGATTCCGGAGTGTCCACCAAGTGGTTGTGGCATACCCGGCAGGTGATTTTAGCGTGTCAGGTAGGTGGTTCCAGCGAGTCGAGTAGGTGGTTCCAGCGTGCTCGGCAGGTGGTTCAGGCGGGTCTGGCAGGTGGTTTCGGTCTGTTCGGGGTGTGGTTCCGGCATCTCAGGCACATGGTTCTGGCACGTCTGATAGGTGGTTCCGGCCGGCCCGACAGGTGTTTCCATGGTGTCCGCCAAGTGGCTCTGGCATAGCTGGCAGGTGATGTTGGCGTGACCGGCAGGTGGTTCCAGCCAGCCCGGCAGGTGATTCCGAAGTGTTCACCAAATGGTTGTGGCGTAGCCGGAAGGTGATTTTGGCGTGTCCAGCAGGTGGTTTTGGCGAGTCGAGCAGGTGGTTCTGGCGTGCTCGGCAGGTGCTTCCGGTGTCATTGGCATGTGGTTCCGGCATGTCTGAGAGGTGGTTCCGCCATGCCCGGCAGGTGATTCCGGAGTGTTCCCCAAGTGGTTCTGGCATAGCCGGCAGGTGATTTTGCATGTCCGGCAATGGTTCCGGCGAGTCGAGCCGGTGGTTCCGGCATGTCCGGCAGGTCGTTCGGGCATGCCCGGCAGGTGATTCCGGAGTGTCCGGCATGTGGTTCTGGCACTTCTGAGAGGTGGTTCCTGCATGCCCGGCAGGTGATACCGGAGTGTTCGCCAAGTGGTTCTGGCGTAGCCGGCAGGTGATTTTGCATGTCCGGCAATGGTTCCGGCGAGTCGAGCCGGTGGTTCCGGAATGTCCGGCAGGTGGTTCCGGCATGTCCGGCAGGTGGTTCCGGCATGTCCAGCACGTGGTTCCAGCATGGCCGGCAGGTGATTCCGGAGTGTCCGCCATGTGGTTCTGGCACCTCTGAGAGGTGGTTCCGGCATGCACGGCAGGTGATACCGGAGTGTCCGGCATTTGGTTATGGCAAGTCTGAGAGGTGGTTCCGGCATGCCCGACAGGTGATTCCGGAGTGTTCGCCAAGTGGTTCTGGCGTAGCCGGCAGGTCATTTTGCATGTCCGGCCTTGGTTCCGGCGAGTCGAGCCGGTCGTTCCGGCCTGTCAAGCAGGTGGTTCCGGTCTGTCCGGCAGGTGGGTCTGGCGTCTCCGAGATGAATTTTTGGCACGTCTGATAGTTGGTTCCGGCATGCCCGACAGGTGATTCCGGAGTGTCCGCCACGTGGTTCTGGCGTACCGGGCAGGTCATTTTGGCGTTTCTGGCAGGTGTTTCTTGCAAGTCGAGCATTTGGCTCAGGCATGATCAGCAGCTTCTTTCGGCGTGTCCGGCACGTGGTTCTGGTGTGTCTGAGAGCTGGTTCTGGCATGTCCGGCAGATGATTCCGGAGTGTCCACCAAGTGGTTGTGGCATACCCGGCAGGTGATTTTAGCGTGTCAGGTAGGTGGTTCCGGCGAGTCGAGTAGGTGGTTACGGCGTGCTCGGAAGGGGGTTCAGGCGGGTCTGGCAGGTGGTTTCGGTCTGTTCGGGGTGTGGTTCCGGCATCTCAGGCACATGGTTCTGGCACGGCTGATAGGTGGTTCCGGCCGGCCCGACAGGTGTTTCCAAGGTGTCCGCCAAGTGGTTCTGGCATAGCTGGCAGGTGACGTTGGCGTGACTGGCAGGTGGTTCCAGCCAGCCCGGCAGGTGATTCCGAAGTGTTCACCAAATGGCTGTGGCATAGCCGTAAGGTGATTTTGGCGTGTCCAGCAGGTGGTTTTGGCGAGTCGAGCAGGTGGTTCTGGCGTGCTCGGCAGGTGCTTCCGGTGTCATTGGCATGTGGTTCCGGCATGTCAGAGAGGTGGTTCCGCCATGCCCGGCAGGTGATTCCGGAGTGTTCGCCAAGTGGTTCTGGCGTAGCCGGCAGGTGATTTTGCATGTCCGGCAATGGTTCCGGCGAGTCGAGCCGGTGGTTCCGGCATGTCCGGCAGGTGGTTCCAGCATGCCCGGCAGGTGATTCCGGAGTGTCCGGCATGTGGTTCTGGCACCTCTGAGAGGTGGTTCCGGCATTCCCGGCAGGTGATACCGGAGTGTCCGGCATTTGGTTCTGGCACCTGTGAGAGGTGGTTCCGGAATTCCTGGCATGTGATTCCGGAGTGTCTGCCGAGTGGTTCTGGCGTTGCTGGCAGTTGATTTTGGCGTGTCCACTAGGTTGTTCTGGGGAGTGGATCAGCTGGTTCCGGCATACTCGGCAGGTGGTACCGGCGTGTCCAGAACATGGTTCTGGCAAGTCTGAGAGGTGGTTCCGGCACGCCTGACAGGTGATTCCGGAGCGTCCGCCAAGTGTTTCTGGCGTACGCGGCAGGTGATTTTGGCATGTCCGACAGGTGTTTCTTGCGAGTCGAGCAGGTGGCTCAGGTTTGCTCAGCTGGTGCTTCCGGCGTCTCTGGCACGTGCTTCTGGTGTGTCTGAGAGCTGGTTCTGACATGTCCGGCAGATGATTCCGGAGTGTCCACCAAGTGGTTCTGGTATACCTGGCAGGTGATTTTAGCGTGTCCAGCAGGTGGTTCCAGCGAGCTCGGCAGGTGGTACCGGCGTGTCCGGAACATGGTTCTGGCACGTCTGAGAGATGGTTCCGGCATGCCCGGCAGGTGATTCCGGAGTGTCCGGCATGTGGTTCTGGCACCTCTGAGAGGTGGTTCCGGCATGCCCGACAGGTGATTCCGGAGTGGTCGCCAATTGGTTCTGGCGTAGCCGGCAGGTCACTTTGCATGTCCGGCTGTGGTTCCGGCGAGTCGAGCCGGTGGTTCCGGCATAGCCGGCAGTTGATTTTGGCGTGTCCACTAGGTGGTTGTGGGGAGTGGATCAGCTGGTTCTGGCATACTCGGCAGGTGGTACCCGCGTGTCCAGAACATGGTTGTGGCAAGTCTGAGAGGTGTTTCCGGCACGCTCGACAGGTGATCCCGGAGCGTCCGCCAAGTGTTTCTGTCGTACCCGGCAGGTGATTTTGGCATGTCCGACCGGTGTTTCTTGTGAGTCGAGCAGGTGGCTCAGGCATGCTCAGCTGGTGCTTCCGGCGTCTCTGGCACGTGGTTCTGGTGTGTCTGAGAGCTGGTTCCGGCATGTCCGGCAGATGATTCCGGAGTGTCCACCAAGTGGTTCTGGTATACCGGCAGGTGATTTTGGCGTGTCATGAAGGTGGTTCCGGCTAGTTGAGCAGGTGGATCAGGCGTGCTCGCCAGGGGGTTCAGGCGGGTCTGGCAGGTGGTTTCGGTCTGTTCGGGGAGTGGTTCCGGCATCTCAGGCACATGGTTCTGGCACGTCTGTGAGGTGGTTCGGGCCGGCCCGACAGGTGTTTCCGGCGTGTCAGCCAAGTGGTTCTGGCGTAGCTGAAAGGTGATGTTGGCGTGACCGGCAGGTGGTTCCAGCCAGCCCGGCAGGTGATTCCGCAGTGTCCGCCACGTGGTTCTGGCGTACCCGGCAGGTGATTTTTGCGTGTCTGGCAGGTGTTTCTTGCAAGTCGAGCATTTGGCTCAGGCATGATCAGCAGGTGCTTCCGGCGTGTCTGGCACGTGGTTCTGGTGTGTCTGAGAGCTGGTTCTGGAATGTCCGGCAGATGATTCCGGAGTGTCCACCAAGTGGTTGTGGCATAGCCGGCAGGTGATTTTAGCGTGTCAGGTAGGTGGTTCCGGCGAGTCGAGTAGGTGGTTCCGGCGTGCTCGGCAGGTGGTTCAGGCGGGTCTGGCAGGTGGTTTCGGTCTGTTCGGGGTGTGGTTCCCGCATCTCAGGCACATGGTTCTGGCACGTCTGATAGGTGGTTCCGGCCGGCCCGACAGGTGTTTCCATGGTGTCCGTCAAGTGGTTCTGGCATAGCCAGCAGGTGATGTTGGCGTGACCGGCAGGTGGTTCCAGCCAGCCCGGCAGGTGATTCCGAAGAGTTCACAAAATGGTTGTGGCGTAGCCGGCAGGTGATTTTGGCGTGTCCAGCAGGTGGTTTTGGCGAGTCGAGCAGGTGGTTCTGGAGTGCTCGGCAGGTGCTTCCAGTGTCATTGGCATGTAGTTACGGCATGTCTGAGAGGTGGCTACGCCATGCCCGGCAGGTGATTCCGGAGTGTTCGCCAAGTGGTTCTGGCGTAGCCGGCAGGTGATTTTGCATGGCCGGCAATGGGTCGGCGAGTCGAGCCGGTGGTTCCGCCATGTCCGGCAGGTGGTTCCGGCATGCCCCGCAGGTGATTCCGGAGTGTCCAGCATGTGGTTCTGGCACCTCTGAGAGGTGGTTCCGGAATGCCTGGCATGTGATTCCGGAGTGTCTGCCGAGTGGTTCTGGCGTAGCCGGCAGTTGATTTTGGCGTGTCCACTAGGTGGTTCTGGGGAGTGGATCAGCTGGTTCCAGCATACTCGGCAGGTGGTACCGGCGTCTCCAGAACATGGTTCTGGCAACTCTGAGAGGTGGTTCCGGCACGCCCGACAGGTGATTCCGGAGCTTCCGCCAAGTGTTTCTGGCGTACCCGGCAGGTGATTTTGGCATGTCCGACAGGTGTATCTTGCGAGTCGAGCATGTGGCTCAGGCATGCTCAGCTGGTGCTTCCAGCGCCTCTGGCACGTGGTTCTGGTGTGTCTGAGAGCTGGTTCCGGCATGCCCGGCAGGTGATTCCGGAGTGTCCGGCATGTGGTTCTGGTATACCTGGCAGGTGATTTTGGCGTGTCAGTAAGTTGGTTCCGGATATTTGAGCAGGTGGATCAGGCGTGCTCGCCAGGGGGTTCAGGCGGGTCTGGCAGCTGGTTTCGGTCTGTTCGGGGAGTGGTTCCGGCATCTCAGGCTCATGGTTCTGGCACGTCTGAGAGGTGGTTCCGGCCGGCCCGACAGGTGTTTCCATGGTGTCCGCCAAGTGGTTCTGGCATAGCTGGCAGGTGATGTTGGCGTGACCGGCAGGTGGTTCCAGCAAGCCCGGCAGGTGATTCCGAAGTGTTCACCAAATGGTTGTGGCGTAGCGGGAAGGTGATTTTGGCGTGTCCATCAGGTGGTTTTGGCGAGTCGAGCAGGTGGTTCTGGCGTGCTCGGCAGGTGCTTCCGGTGTCATTGGCATGTGGTTCCGGCATGTCTGAGAGGTGGTTCCGCCATGCCCGGCAGGTGATTCCGGAGTGTTCGCCAAGTGGTTCTGGCATAGCCGGCAGGTGATTTTGCATGTCCGGCAATGGTTCCGGCGAGTCGAGCCGGTGGTTCCGGCATGTCCGGCAGGTGGTTCCGGCATGCCCGGCAGGTGATTTCGGAATTTCCGGCATGTGGTTCTGGCACCTCTGAGAGGTGGTTCCGGCATGCCCGGCAGGTGATACCGGAGTGTCCGGCATGTGGTTCTGGCACCTCTGAGAGGTTGATCTGGCATGCCCGGCAGGTGATACCGGAGTGTCCGGCATTTGGTTCTGGCACCTCTGAGAGGTGGTTCCGGGATGCCTGGCATGTGATTCCGGAGTGTCTGCCGAGTGGTTCTGGCGTGTCCAGCAGGTGTTTCCGGTCTGTCCGGCAGGTGGTTCTGGCGTGTCCTCACGAGGTTCTGGCACGTCTGAAAGTTGGTTCTGGCATGCCCGAAAGGTGATTCCGGAGTGTCCGCCACGTGGTTCTGGCGTACCCGGCAGGTGATTTTGGCGTGTCTGGCAGGTGTTTCTTGCAAGTCGAGCATTTGGCTCAGGCATGATCAGCAGGTGCTTCCGGGGTGTGTGGCACGTGGTTCTGGTGTTTCTGAGAGCTGGTTCTGGCATGTCCGGCAGATGATTCTGGAGTGTCCACCAATTGGTTGTGGCATAGCCGGCAGGTGATTTTAGTGTGTCAGGTAGGTGGTTCCAGCGAGTCGAGTAGGTGGTTCCGGCGTGCTCGGCAGGTGGTTCAGGCGGGTCTGGCAGCTGGTTTCGGTCTGTTCGGGGAGTGGTTCTGGCATCTAAGGCACATGGTTCTGGCACGTCTGATAGGTGGTTCTGGCAGGCCCGACAGGTGTTTCCGGAATGTCCGCCAAGTGGTTCTGGCGTAGCTGAAAGGTGATGTTGGCGTGAGCGGCAGTTGGTTCCAGCCAGCCCGGCAGGTGATTCCGGAGTGTCTGCCGAGTGGTGCTGGCGTGCTCGTGAGGTGCTTCCGGAGTCATTGGCATGTCGTTCCGGCATGTCTGAGAGGTGGTTAGGCCATGCCCGGCGGGTGATTCCAGAGTGTTCACCAAGTGGTTCTGGCGTAGCCGGCAGGACATTTTGCATGTCCAGCGGTGGTTCCGGCGAGTCGAGCCGGTCGTTCCGGCGTGTCCGGCAGGTGGTTCTGGCGTGACCGGCATGAGGTTCTGGCACGTCTGAGAGTTGGTTCCGGCATGCCCGACAGGTGATTTCGGAGTGTCCGCCACAAGGTTCTGGCGTACCCGGCAGGTGAGTTTGGCTTGTCTGGCAGGTGTTTCTTGCAAGTCGAGCATTTGGCTCAGGCATGCTCAGCAGGTGCTTCCGGCGTGTCTGGCACGTGGTTCTGGTGTCTCTGAGATCTCGTTCTGGCATGTCCGGCAGATGATTCCGGAGTGTCCACCAAGTGGTTGTGGCATACCCGGCAGGTGATTTTAGCGTGTCAGGTGGGTGGTTCCAGCGAGTCGAGTAGGTGGTTCCGGCGTGCTCGGCAGGTGGTTCAGGCGGGTCTGGCAGGTGATTTCGGTGTGTTCGGGGTGTGGTTCCAGCATCTCAGGCACATGGTTCTGGCACGTCTGAGAGGTGGTTCCGGCCGGCCCGACAGGTGTTTCCATGGTGTCCGCCAAGTGGTTCTGGCATAGCTGGCAGGTGATGTTGGCGTGACCGGCAGGTGGTTCCAGCCAGCCCGGCATGTGATTCCGGAGTGTCTGCCGAGTGGTTCTGGAAGAGCCGGCAGGTGATTTTGGCGTGTCCAGCAGGTGGGTCCGGCATACTCGGCAGGTGGTACCCGCGTGTCCAGAACATGGTTCTGGAAAGTCTGAGAGGTGGTTCCGGCACGCCCGACAGGTGATTCCGTAGCGTCCGCCAAGTGTTTCCGGCATACCCGGCAGGTGATTTTGGCATGTCCGACAGGTGTTTCTTGCGAGTCGAGCAGGTGGCTCAGGCATGCTCAGCTGGTGCTTCCGGCGTCTCTGGCACGTGGTTCTGGTGTGTCTGAGATCTGGTTCTGGCATATCCGGCAGATGATTCCGGAGTGTCCACCAAGTGTTTCTGGTATACCTGGCAGGTGAATTTGGCGTGTCAGGAAGGTGGTTCGGTGTAGTTGAGCAGGTGGATCAGGCGTGCTCGAAAGGGGGTTCAGGTGGGTCTGGCAGGTGGTTTCGGGCTGTTCGGGGAGTGGTTCCGGCATCTCAGGCACATGGTTCTGGCACGTCTGAGAGGTGGTTGCGGCCGGCCCGACAGGTGTTTCCGGAGTGTCCGCCAAGTGGTTGTGGCGTAGCTGAAAGGTGATGTTGGCGTGACCGGCAGGTGGTTCCAGCCAGCCCGGCAGGTGGTTCCGGAGTGTCTGACGAGTGGTTCTGGCGTAGCCGGCAGGTGATTTTGCATGTCCGGCAATGGTTCCAGCGAGTCGAGCCGGTGGTTCTGGCATGTCCGGCAGGTGATTCCGGCATGTCCAGCAGGTGGTTCTGGTGGAGTGGATCAGGTGGTTCTGGCATGCAAGGCAGGTGATTCCGGAGTGTTCGCCAAGTGGTTCTGGTGTAGCCAGCAGGTGGTTTTGCATGTCCGGCAATGGTTCCGGTGAGTCGAGCCGGTGGTTCCGGCATGTCCGGCTGGTGATTCCGGCATGTCCAGCAGGTGGTTCTGGTGGAGTGGATCAGGTGGTTCCGGCATGCCCGGCAGGTGATTCCGGCATGCCTGGCAGGTGATTCCGGAGTGTCCGGCATGTGGTTCTGGCACCTCGGAGAGGTGGTTCCGGCATGCCCGGCAGGTGATACCGGAGTGTTCGCCAAGTGGTTCTGGGGTAGCCGGCAGGTATTTTTGCATGTCCGGCAATGGTTCCGGCGAGTCGAGCCGGTGGTTCCGGCATGTCCAGCAGCTTATTCCAGCATGTCCAGCACGTGGTTCCAGCATGCCCGGCAGGTGATTCCGGCATGTCCAGCAGGTGGTTCTGGGGCGTGGATCAGTTGGTTTTGGCATGCCCGGCAGGTGATTCCAGAGTGTCCGGCATGTGGTTCAGGCACCTCTGAGAGGCTGTTCTGGCATGCCCGGCAGGTGATACCGGAGTGTCCGGCATTTGGTTCTGGCACCTCTGAGATATGGTTCCGGGATGCCTGGCATGTGATTCCGAAGTGTCTGCCGAGTGGTTCTGGCGTGTCCAGCAGGTGATTCCGGTCTGTCCGGCAGGTGGTTCTGGCGTGTCCTCACGAGGTTCTGGCACGTCTGAGAGTTGGTTCTGGCATGCCCGAAAGGTGATTCCGGAGTGTCCGCCACGTGGTTCTGGCGTACCCGGCAGGTGATTTTGGCGTGTCTGGCAGGTGTTTATTGCAAGTCGAGCATTTGGCTCAGGCATGCTCAGCAGGTGCTTCCGGCGAGTCTGGCACGTGGTTCTGGTGTGTCTGAGAGCTGGTTCTGGCATGTCCGGCAGATGATTCCGGAGTGTCCACCAAGTGGTTGTGGCATACCTGGCATGTGATTTTAGCGTGTCAGGTAGGTGGTTCCAGCGAGACGTGTAGGTGTTTCCGGCGTGCTCGGCAGGTGGTTCAGGCGGATCTGGCAGGTGGTTTCGGTCTGTTCGGGGTGTGGTTCCGGCATCTCAGGCACATGGTTTTGTCACGTCTGAGAGGTGGTTGCGACCGACCCGACAGGTGTTTCCGGAGTGTCCGCCAAGTGGTTCTGGCGTAGCTGAAAGGTGATGTTGGCGTGACCGGCAGGTGGTTCCAGCCAGCCCGGCAGGTGGTTCCGGAGTGTCTGCCGAGTGGTTCTGGCGTAGCCTGCATGTGATTTTGGCGTGTCCAGCGGGTGGTTTTGGCGTGTCGAGCAGGTGGTTCTGGCGTGCTCGGCAGGTGCTTCCGGTGTCATTGGCATGTGGTTCCGGCACGTCTGAGAGGTGGTTCCGCCATGCCCGGCAGGTGATACTGGAGAGTTCGCCAAGTGGTTCTGGCGTAGCCGGCAGGTGATTTTGCATGTCCGGCAATGGTTCCGGCGAGTCGAGCCGGTGGTTCCGGAATGTCCGTCATTTGGTTCCGGCATGTCCGGCAGGTGGTTCCGGCATCACAAGCACGTGGTTCCAGCATGCCCGGCAGGTGATTCCGGAGTGTCCAGCATGTGGTTCTGGCAACTCTGAGAGGTGGTTCCGGCATGCCCGGCAGGGGATACCGGAGTGTCCGGCATTTGGTTCTGGCACCTCTGAGAGGTGGTTCCGGAATGCCTGGCCTGTGATTCCGGAGTGTCTGCCGAGTGGTTCTGGCGTAGCCGGCAGTTGATTTTGGCGTGTCCACTAGGTGGTTCTGGGGAGTGCAGCAGCTGGTTCCGGCATACTTGTCAGGTGGTACCGGCGTTTCCAGAACATGGTTCTGGCAAGTCTGAGAGGTGGTTCCGGCACGCCCGACAGGTGATTCCGCAGCGTCCGCCAAGATTTTGTGGCGTACCCGGCAGGTGATTTTCGCCTGTCCGACAGTTGTATCTTGCGAGTCGAGCAGGTGGCTGAGGCATGCTCAGCTGGTGCTTCCGGCGTCTCTGGCACGTGGTTCTGGTGTGTCTGACAGCTGGTTCTGGCATCTCCGGCACATGATTCCGGAGTGTCCACCAAGTGGTTCTTGTATACCTGGCAGGTGATTTTTGCGTGTCAGGAAGTTGGTTCCGGCTAGTAGAGCAGGTGGATCAGGCGTGCTGGCCAGGGGGTTCAGGCGGGTATGGCAGGTGGTTTCGGTCTGTTCGGGGAGTGGTTCCGGCATCTCAGGCTCATGGTTCTGGCACGTCTGAGAGGTGGTTCCGGCCGGCCCGGCAGGTTTTTCCGGAGTGTCCGCCAAGTGGTTCTGGCGTAGCTGAAAGGTGATTTTGGCGTGACCGGCAGGTGGTTCCGGCCAGCCCCGCAGGTGATTCCGGAGTGTCTGCCGAGTGGTTCTGGCGTAGCCGGCAGGTGATTTTGGCGTGTCCAGCAGGTGGTTCCGGCGAGCTCGGCAGGTGGTACCGGCGTGTCCGGAACATGGTTCTGGCACGTCTTAGAGATGGTTCCGGCATGCCCGGCAGGTGATTCCGGAGTGTCCGGCATGTGGTTCTGGCACCTCTGAGAGGTGGTTCCGGCTTGCCCAGCAGGTGGTTCAGGAGTGCCTGCTGAGTGTTTCTGGCGTAGCCGGCAGGTGATTCTGGCGTGTCCAGCAGGTGGTTCTGGGGAGTGGATCATGTGGTTCCGGCATACTCCGCATGTGGTACCGGCGTGCCCGGAACATGGTTCTGGCAAGTCTGAGAGGTGGTTCTGGCATGCCCGACAGGTGATTCCGGAGTGTTCGCCAAGTGGTTCTGGCGTAGCCGGCATGTTATTTTGCATGTCCGGCGGTGGTTCCGGCGAGTCGAGCCGGTGGTTCCGGCGTGTCCAGCAGGTGTTTCCGCTCTGTCCGGCAGGTGGTTCTGGCGTGTCCGGCACGAGGTTCTGGCACGTCTGAGAGTTGGTTCCGGCATGCCCGAAAGGTGATTCCGGAGTGTCCGCCACGTGGTTCTGGCGTACCCGGCAGGTGATTTTGGCGTGTCTGGCAGGTGTTTCTGGCAAGTCGAGCATTTGGCTCAGGCATGATCAGCAGGTGCATCCGGCGTGTCTGGCACGTGGTTCTGGTGTGTCTGAGACCTGGTTCTGACATGTCCGGCAGATGATTCCGGAGTGTCCACCAAGTGGTTATGGCATACCTGGCAGGTGATTTTAGCGTTTCAGGTAGGTGGTTCCGGCGAGTCGAGTAGGTGGTTCCGGCGTGCTCGGCAGGTGGTTCAGGCGGGTCTGGCAGGTGGTTTCGGTCTTTTCGGGGTGTGGTTCCGGCATCTCAGGCACATGGTTCTGGCACGTCTGAGAGGTGGTTCCGGCCCGCCCGACAGGTGTTTCCATGGTGTCCGCCAAGTGGTTCTGGCATAGCTGGCAGGTGATGTTGGCGTGACTGGCAGGTGGTTCCAGCCAGCCCGGCAGGTGATTCCGAAGTGTTCACCAAATGGTTGTGGCGTAGCCGGCAGGTGATTTTGGCGTGTCCAGCAGGTGGTTTTGGCGAGTCGAGCAGGTGGTTCTGGCGTGCTCGGCAGGTGCTTCCGGTGTCATTGGCATGTGGTTTCGGCATGTGTGAGAGGTGGTTCCGCCATGCCCGTCAGGTCATTCCGGAGTGTTCGCCAAGTGGTTCTGGCGAAGCCGGCAGGTTATATTGCATGTCCGGCAATGGTTCCGGCGAGTCAGGCCGGTGGTTCCGGCATGTCCGGCAGGTGGCTCCGGCATGCCCGGCAGAGGATTCCGGAGTGTCCGGCATGTGGTTCTGGCACCTCTGAGAGGTGGTTTCGGCATGCCCGTCAGGTGATACCGGAGTGTTCGCCAAGTGGTTCTGGCGTAGCCGGCAGGTGATTTTGCATGTCCGGCAATGGTTCCAGCGAGTCGAGCCGGTGGTTCCGGAATGTCCGGCAGGTGGTTCCGGCATGTCCAGAACGTGGTTCCGGCATGCCCAGCCGGTGATTCCGGAGTGTCCGACATGTGGTTCTGGCAGCTCTGAGAGGTGGTTCCGGAATGCCTGGCATGTGATTCCGGAGTGTCTGCCGAGTGGTTCTGGCGTAGCCGGCAGTTGATTTTGGCGTGTGCACTAGGTGGTTTTGGGGAGTGGATCAGCTGGTTTCGGCATACTCGGCAGGTGGTACCGGCGTGTCCAGAACATGGTTCTGGCAAGTCTGAGAGGTGGTTCCGGCACGCCCGACAGGTGATTCCGGAGCGTCCGCCAAGTGTTTCTGGCGTACCCGGCAGGTGATTTTCGCCTGTCCGACAGTTGTATCTTGCGAGTCGAGCAGGTGGCTGAGGCATGCTCAGCTGGTGCTTCCGGCGTCTCTGGCACGTGGTTCTGGTGTGTCTGAGATCTGGTTCTGGCATCTCCAGCACATGATTCCGGAGTGTCCACCAAGTGGTTCTTCTATACCTGGCAGGTGATTTTGGCGTGTCAGGAAGTTGGTTCCGGCTAGTTGAGCAGGTGGATCAGGCGTGATCGCCAGGGCGTGCAGGCGGGTCTGGCAGGTGGTTTCGGTATGTTCTGGGAGTGGTTCCGGCATCTCAGGCTCATGGTTCTGGCACGTCTGAGAGGTGGTTCCGGCCGACCCGACAGGTGTTTCCACGGTGTCCGCCAAGTGGTTCTGGCATAGCTGGCAGGTAATGTTGGCGTGAACAGCAGGTGATTCCAGCAAGCCCGGCAGGTGATTCCGAAGAGTTCACCAAATGGTTGTGGCGTAGCCAGCAGGTGATTTTGGCGTGTCTGGCACGAGGTTCTGGCACGTCTGAGAGTTGGTTCCGGCATGCCCGACAGGTGATTTCCGAGTGTCCGCCACGTGGTTGTGGCATACCGGGCAGGTGATTTTGGCGTGTCAGGAAGGTGGTTCCGGCTAGTTGAGCAGGTGGATCAGGCGTGTTCGCCAGGGGGTTCAGGCGGGTCTGGCAGGTGGTTTCGGACTGTTCGGGGAGTGGCTACGGCATCTCAGGCACATGGTTCTGGCACGTCTGAGAGGTGGTTCTGGCATGTCCGGCAGGTGGTTCCGGCATGCCCGGCAGGTGATTCCGGAGTGTCCGGCATGTGGTTCTGGCACCTCTGAGAGGTGGTTCCGGCATGCCCGTCAGGTGATACCGGATTGTTCGCCAAGTGGTTCTGGCGTAGACGGCAGGTGATTTTACATGTCCGGCAATATTTCCGGCGAGTCGAGCCGGTGGTTCCTGAATGTCCGGCTGGTGGTTCCGGCATGTCCGGCAGGTGGTTCCGGCATGTCCAGCACGTGGTTCCAGCATGCCCGGCAGGTGATTCCGGAGTGTCCGGCATGTGGTTCTGGCAGCTCTGAGAGGTGGTTCCGGAATGCCCGGCCTGTGATTCCGGATAGTCTGCCGAGGGGTTCTGGCGTAGCCGGCAGTTGATTTTGGCGTGTCCACTAGGTGGTTCTGGGGAGTGGATCAGCTGGTTCCGGCATGCACGGCAGTTGATACCGGAGTTTCCGGCATTTGGTTATGGGAAGTCTGAGAGGTGGTTCCGGCATGCCCGACAGGTGATTCCGGAGTGTTCGCCAAGTGGTTCTGGCGTAGCCGGCAGGTCATTTTGCATGTCCGGCCTTGGTTCCGGCGAGTCGAGCCGGTCGTTCCGGCCTGTCGAGCAGGTGGTTCCGGTCTGTCCGGCAGGTGGTTCTGGCGTCTCCGGCACGAATTTTTGGCACGTCTGATAGTTGGTTCCGGCATGCCCGACAGGTGATTCCGGAGTGTCCGCCACGTGGTTCTGGCGTACCCGGCAGGTCATTTTGGCGTTTCTGGCAGGTGTTTCTTGCAAGTCGAGCATTTGGCTCAGGCATGATCAGCAGCTGCTTTCGGCGTGTCCGGCACGTGGTTCTGGTGTGTCTGAGAGCTGGTTCTGGCATGTCCGGCAGATGATTCCGGAGTGTCCACCAAGTGGTTGTGGCATACCCGGCAGGTGATTTTAGCGTGTCAGGTAGGTGGTTCCGGCGAGTCGAGTAGGTGGTTCCGGCGTGCTCGGCAGGTGGTTCAGGCGGGTCTGGCAGGTGGTTTCGGTCTGTTCGGGTTTGGTTCCGGCATCTCATGCACATGGTTCTGGCACGTCTGATAGGTGGTTCCGGCCGGCTCGACAGGTGTTTCCATGGTGTCCGCCAAGTGGTTCTGGCATAGCTGGCAGGTGATGTTGGCGTGACCGGCAGGTGGTTCCAGACATTCCGGCAGGTGATTCCGAAGAGTTCACCAAATGGTTGTGGCGTAGCCGGCAGGTGATTTTGGCGTGTCCAGCAGGTGGTTTTGGCGAGTCGAGCAGGTGGTTCTGGCGTGCTCGGCAGGTGCTTCCGGTGTCATTGGCATGTGGTTCCGGCATGTCAGAGAGGTGGTTCCGCCATGCCCGGCAGGTGATTCCGGAGTGTTCGCCAAGTGGTTCTGGCGTAGCCGGCAGGTGATTTTGCATGTCCGGCAATGGTTCCGGCGAGTCGAGCCGGTGGTTCCGGCATGTCCGGCAGGTGGTTCCGGCATGCCCGGCAGGTGATTCCGGAGTGTCCGGCATGTGGTTCTGGCACCTCTGAGAGGTGGTTCCGGCATGCACGGCAAGTGGTGCTGGAGTCTCCCGCATTTGGTTCTGGCACCTCTGAGAGGTGGTTCCGGAATGCCTGGCATGTGATTCCGGAGTGTCTGCCGAGTGCTTCTGGCGTAGCCGGCTGTTGATTTTGGCGTGTCCACTAGGTGGTTCTGGGGAGTGGATCAGCTGGTTCCGGCATACTCGGCAGGTGGTACCGGCGTGTCCAGAACATGGTTCTGGCAAGTCTGAGAGGTGGTTCTGGCACGCCCGACAGGTGATTCCGGAGCGTCCGCCAAGTATTTCTGGCGTATCCGGCAGGTGATTTTGGCATGTCCGACAGGTGTATCTTGCGAGTCGAGCAGGTGGCTGAGGCATGCTCAGCTGGTGCTTCCGGCGTCTCTGGCACGTGGTTCTGGTGTGTCTGAGAGCTGGTTCTGGCATGTCCGGCAGATGATTCCGGTGTGTCCACCAAGTGGTTCTGGTATACCGGCAGGTGATTTTGGCGTGTCATGAAGGTGGTTCCGGCTAGTTGAGCAGGTGGATCAGGCGTGCTCGCCAGGGGGTTCAGGCGGGTCTGGCAGGTGGTTTCGGTCTGTTCGGGGAGTGGTTCCGGCATCTCAGGCACATGGTTCTGGCACGTCTGTGAGGTGGTTCGGGCCGGCCCGACAGGTGTTTCCGGAATGTCCGCCAAGTGGTTCTGGCGTAGCTGAAAGGTGATGTTGGCGTGACCGGCAGGTGGTTCCAGCCAGCCCGGCAGGTGATTCCGCAGTGTCCGCCACGTGGTTCTGGCGTACCCGGCAGGTGATTTTGGCGTGTCTGGCAGGTGTTTCTTGCAAGTCGAGCATTTGGCTCAGGCATGATCAGCAGGTGCTTCCGGCGTGTCTGGCACGTGGTTCTGGTGTGTCTGAGAGCTGGTTCTGGCATGTCCGGCAGATGATTCCGGAGTGTCCACCAAGTGGTTGTGGCATAGCCGGCAGGTGATTTTAGCGTGTCAGGTAGGTGGTTCCGGCGAGTCGAGTAGGTGGTTCCGGCGTGCTCGGCAGGTGGTTCAGGCGGGTCTGGCAGGTGGTTTCGGTCTGTTCGGGGTGTGGTTCCGGCATCTCAGGCACATGGTTCTGGCACGTCTGATAGGTGGTTCCGGCCGGCCCGACAGGTGTTTCCATGGTGTCCGCCAAGTGGTTCTGGCATAGCCGGCAGGTGATGTTGGCGTGACCGGCAGGTGGTTCCAGCCAGCCCGGCAGGTGATTCCGAAGAGTTCACAAAATGGTTGTGGCGTAGCCGGCAGGTGATTTTGGCGTGTCCAGCAGGTAGTTTTGGCGAGTCGAGCAGGTGGTTCTGGCGTGCTCTGCAGGTGCTTCCGGTGTCATTGGCATGTGGTTCCGGCATGTCTGAGAGGTGGTTCCGCCATGCCCGGCAGCTGATTCCGGAGTGTTCGCCAAGTGGTTCTGGCATAGCCGGCAGGTCATTTTGCATGTCCGGCAATGGTTCCGGCGAGTCGAGCCGGTGGTTCCGGCTTGTCCAGCAGGTGGTTCCGGACTGTCCGGCAGGTGGTTCTGGCGTGTCCGGCACGAGGTTCTGGCACGTCTGAGAGTTGGTTCCGGCATGCCCGACAGGTGATTTCGGAGTGTCCGCCACGTGGTTGCGGCGTCCGGGCAGGTGATTTTGGCGTGTCTGGCAGGTGTTTCTTGCAAGTCGAGCATGTGGCTCAGGCATGATCAGCAGGTGCTTCCGGCGTGTCCTGCACGTGGTTCTGGTGTGTCTGAGAGCTGGTTCTGGCATGTCCGGCAGATGATTCTGGAGTGTCCACCAAGTGGTTGTGGCATACCCGGCAGGTGATTTTAGCGTGTCAGGTAGGTGGTTCCGGCGAGTCGAGTAGGTGGTTCCGGGGTGCTCGGAAGGAGGTTCAGTCGGGTCTGGCAGGTGGTTTCGGTCTGTTCGGGGTGTGGTTCCGTCATCTCAGGCACATGGTTCTGGCACGTCTGAGAGGTGGTTCCCGCCGGCACGACAGGTGTTTCCGGAGTGTCCGCCAAGTGGTTCTGGCGTAGCTGAAAGGTGATGTTGGCGTGACCGGCAGGTGGTTCCAGCCAGCCCGGCAGGTGATTCCGGAGTGTCTGCCGCGTGGTTCTGGCGTAGCCGGCAGGTGATTTTGGCGTGTCCAGCAGGCGGTTCCAGCGAGCTCGGCAGGTGGTACCAGCGTGTCCGGAACATGGTTCTGGCACGTCTGAGAGATGGTTCCGGCATGCCAGGCAGGTGATTCCGGAGTGTCCGGCATGTGGTTCTGGCACCTCTGAGAGGTGGTTCCGGAATGCCCGGCAGGTGGTTCCGGAGTGTCTGCCGAGTGGTTCTGGCGTAGTCGTCAGGTGATTCTGGCGTGTCCAGCAGGTGGTTCTGGGGAGTGGATCAGGTGGTTCCGGCATACTCGGCAGGTGGTACCGGCGTGTCCGGAACATGGTTCTGGCCAGTCTGAGAGGTGGTTCCGGCATGCCCGACAGGTGATTCCGGAGTGTTCGCCAAGCGGTTCTGGCGTAGCCGGCAGGTCATTTTGCATGTCCGGCGGTGGTTCCGGCGAGTCAAGCCAGTTGTTCCGGCGTGTCCGGCAGGTGTTTCCGGTCTGTCCGGCAGGTGGTTCTGGCGTTTCCGGCACGAGGTTCTGGCACGTCTGAGAGTTGGTTCCGGCATGCCCGACAGGTGATTCCGGAGTGTCCGCCACGTGGTTCTGGCGTACCCGGCAGGTTGATTTTGGCGTGTCTGGCAGGTGTTTCTTGCAAGTCGAGCACGTGGCTCAGGCATGATCAGCAGGTGCTTCCGGCGTTTCCGGCACGTGGTTCTTGTGTGACAGAGGGCTGGTTCTGGCATGTCCGGCAGATGATTCCGGAGTGTCCACCAAGTGGTTCTGGTAGACCTGGCAGGTGATTTTGGCATGTCTGGAAGGTGGTTCCGGCTAGTTGAGCAGGTTGATCAGGCGTGCTCGCCAGGGGGTTCAGGCGGGTCTGGCAGGTGGTTTCGGTCTGTTCGGGGAGTGGTTCCAGCATCTCAGGCACATGGTTCTGGCACATCTGAGATGTGGTTCCGGTCGGCCCTACAGCTGATTCCGGAGTGTCCGCCAAGTGGTTCCGGCGTAGCTGAAAGGTGATGTTGGCGTGACCGGCAGGTGGTTCCAGCCAGCCCGGCAGGTCATTACGGAGTGTCTGCTGAATGGTTCTGGCGTAGCCGGCAGGTGATTTTGGCGTGTCCAGCAGGTAGTTCCGGCGAGCTCGGCAGATTGTACCGGCGTGTCCGGAACATGGTTCTGGCACGTCTGAGACATGGTTCCGGCATGCCCGGCAGGTGATTCCGGAGTGTCCGGCATGTGGTTCTGGCACCTCTGAGAGGTGGTTCCGGCATGCCCGGCAGGTGGTTACGGAGTGTCTGCCGAGTGGTTCTGGATGTAGCCGGCAGGTGATTCTGGGGTGTCCAGCAGGTGGTTCTGGGGAGTGGATCAGGTGGTTCCGGCATACTCGGCAGGTGGTACCGGCGTGTCTGGAACATGGTTCTGGCAACTCTGAGAGGTGGTTCCGGCAGGCCCGACAGGTGATTCCGGATTGTTCGCAAAGTGGTTCTGGCGTACCCGGCAGGTGATTTTAGCGTGTCAGGTAGGTGGTTCCGGCGAGTCGAGTAGGTGGTTCCGGGGTGCTCGGCAGGTGGTTCAGGCGGGTCTGGCAGGTGGTTTCGGTCTGTTCGGGGTGTGGTTCCGGCATCTCAGGCACATGGTTCTGGCACGTCTGATAGGTGGTTCCGGCCGGCCCGACAGGTGTTTCCATGGTGTCCGCCAAGTGGTTCTGGCATAGCTGGCAGGTGATGTTGGCGTGACCGGCAGGTGGTTCCAGCCAGCCTGGCAGGTGATTCCGAAGAGTTCACCAAATGGTTGCGGCGTAGCCGGCAGGTGATTTTGGCGTGTCCAGCAGGTGGTTTTGGCGAGTCGAGCAGGTGGTTCTGGCGTGCTCGGCAGGTGCTTCCGGTGTCATTGGCATGTGGTTCCGGCATGTCTGAGAGGTGGTTCCACCATGCCCGGCAGGTGATTCCGGAGTGTTCGCCAAGTGGTTCTGGCAGAGCCGGCAGGTGATTTTGCATGTCCGGCAATGGTTCCGGCGAGTCGAGCCGGTGGTTCCGGCATGTCCGGCAGGTGGTTCCGGCATGCCCCGCAGGTGATTCCGGAGTGTCCAGCATGTGGTTCTGGCACCTCTGAGAGGTGGTTCCGGAATGCCTGGCATGTGATTCCGGAGTGTCTGCCGAGTGGTTCTGGCGTAGCCGGCAGTTGATTTTGGCGTGTCCACTAGGTGGTTCTGGGGAGTGGATCAGCTGGTTCCAGCATACTCGGCAGGTGGTACCGGCGTGTCCAGAACATGGTTCTGGCAACTCTGAGAGGTGGTTCCGGCACGCCCGACAGGTGATTCCGGAGCTTCCGCCAAGTGTTTCTGGCGTACCCGGCAGGTGATTTTGGCATGTCCGACAGGTGTATCTTGCGAGTCGAGCATGTGGCTCAGGCATGCTCAGCTGGTGCTTCCAGCGCCTCTGGCACGTGGTTCTGGTGTGTCTGAGAGCTGGTTCCGGCATGCCCGGCAGGTGATTCCGGAGTGTCCGGCATGTGGTTCTGGTATACCTGGCAGGTGATTTTGGCGTGTCAGTAAGTTGGTTCCGGATAGTTGAGCAGGTGGATCAGGCGTGCTCGCCAGGGGGTTCAGGCGGGTCTGGCAGGTGGTTTCGGTCTGTTCGGGGAGTGGTTCCGGCATCTCAGGCTCATGGTTCTGGCACGTCTGAGAGGTGGTTCCGGCCGGCCCGACAGGTGTTTCCATGGTGTCCGCCAAGTGGTTCTGGCATAGCTGGCAGGTGATGTTGGCGTGACCGGCAGGTGGTTCCAGCAAGCCCGGCAGGTGATTCCGAAGTGTTCACCAAATGGTTGTGGCGTAGCGGGAAGGTGATTTTGGCGTGTCCATCAGGTGGTTTTGGCGAGTCGAGCAGGTGGTTCTGGCGTGCTCGGCAGGTGCTTCCGGTGTCATTGGCATGTGGTTCCGGCATGTCTGAGAGGTGGTTCCGCCATGCCCGGCAGGTGATTCCGGAGTGTTCGCCAAGTGGTTCTGGCGTAGCCGGCAGGTGATTTTGCATGTCCGGCAATGGTTCCGGCGAGTCGAGCCGGTGGTTCCGGCATGTCCGGCAGGTGGTTCCGGCATGCCCGGCAGGTGATTCCGGAGTGTCCGGCATGTGGTTCTGGCACCTCTGAGAGGTGGTTCCGGCATGCCCGGCAGGTGATACCGGAGTGTCCGGCATGTGGTTCTGGCACCTCTGAGAGGTTGCTCTGGCATGCCCGGCAGGTGATACCGGAGTGTCCGGCATTTGGTTCTGGCACCTCTGAGAGGTGGTTCCGGGATGCCTGGCATGTGATTCCGGAGTGTCTGCCGAGTGGTTCTGGCGTGTCCAGCAGGTGTTTCCGGTCTGTCCGGCAGGTGGTTGTGGCGTGTCCTCACGAGGTTCTGGCACGTCTGAAAGTTGGTTCTGGCATGCCCGAAAGGTGATTCCGGAGTGTCCGCCACGTGGTTCTGGCGTACCCGGCAGGTGATTTTGGCGTGTCTGGCAGGTGTTTCTTGCAAGTCGAGCATTTGGCTCAGGCATGATCAGCAGGTGCTTCCGGCGTGTCTGGCACGTGGTTCTGGTGTGTCTGAGAGCTGGTTCTGGCATGTCCGGCAGATGATTCTGGAGTGTCCACCAATTGGTTGTGGCATAGCCGGCAGGTGATTTTAGTGTGTCAGGTAGGTGGTTCCAGCGAGTCGAGTAGGTGGTTCCGGCGTGCTCGGCAGGTGGTTCAGGCGGGTCTGGCAGCTGGTTTCGGTCTGTTCGGGGAGTGGTTCTGGCATCTAAGGCACATGGTTCTGGCACGTCTGATAGGTGGTTCTGGCAGGCCCGACAGGTGTTTCCGGAATGTCCGCCAAGTGGTTCTGGCGTAGCTGAAAGGTGATGTTGGCGTGAGCGGCAGTTGGTTCCAGCCAGCCCGGCAGGTGATTCCGGAGTGTCTGCCGAGTGGTGCTGGCGTGCTCGTGAGGTGCTTCCGGAGTCATTGGCATGTCGTTCCGGCATGTCTGAGAGGTGGTTAGGCCATGCCCGGCGGGTGATTCCAGAGTGTTCACCAAGTGGTTCTGGCGTAGCCGGCAGGACATTTTGCATGTCCAGCGGTGGTTCCGGCGAGTCGAGCCGGTCGTTCCGGCGTGTCCGGCAGGTGGTTCTGGCGTGACCGGCATGAGGTTCTGGCACGTCTGAGAGTTGGTTCCGGCATGCCCGACAGGTGATTTCGGAGTGTCCGCCACAAGGTTCTGGCGTACCCGGCAGGTGAGTGTGGCTTGTCTGGCAGGTGTTTCTTGCAAGTCGAGCATTTGGCTCAGGCATGCTCAGCAGGTGCTTCCGGCGTGTCTGGCACGTGGTTCTGGTGTCTCTGAGATCTCGTTCTGGCATGTCCGGCAGATGATTCCGGAGTGTCCACCAAGTGGTTGTGGCATACCCGGCAGGTGATTTTAGCGTGTCAGGTGGGTGGTTCCAGCGAGTCGAGTAGGTGGTTCCGGCGTGCTCGGCAGGTGGTTCAGGCGGGTCTGGCAGGTGATTTCGGTGTGTTCGGGGTGTGGTTCCAGCATCTCAGGCACATGGTTCTGGCACGTCTGAGAGGTGGTTCCGGCCGGCCCGACAGGTGTTTCCATGGTGTCCGCCAAGTGGTTCTGGCATAGCTGGCAGGTGATGTTGGCGTGACCGGCAGGTGGTTCCAGCCAGCCCGGCATGTGATTCCGGAGTGTCTGCCGAGTGGTTCTGGAAGAGCCGGCAGGTGATTTTGGCGTGTCCAGCAGGTGGGTCCGGCATACTCGGCAGGTGGTACCCGCGTGTCCAGAACATGGTTCTGGAAAGTCTGAGAGGTGGTTCCGGCACGCCCGACAGGTGATTCCGTAGCGTCCGCCAAGTGTTTCCGGCATACCCGGCAGGTGATTTTGGCATGTCCGACAGGTGTTTCTTGCGAGTCGAGCAGGTGGCTCAGGCATGCTCAGCTGGTGCTTCCGGCGTCTCTGGCACGTGGTTCTGGTGTGTCTGAGAGCTGGTTCTGGCATGTCCGGCAGATGATTCCGGAGTGTCCACCAAGTGTTTCTGGTATACCTGGCAGGTGAATTTGGCGTGTCAGGAAGGTGGTTCGGTGTAGTTGAGCAGGTGGATCAGGCGTGCTCGAAAGGGGGTTCAGGTGGGTCTGGCAGGTGGTTTCGGGCTGTTCGGGGAGTGGTTCCGGAATCTCAGGCACATGGTTCTGGCACGTCTGAGAGGTGGTTCCGGCCGGCCCGACAGGTGTTTCCGGAATGTCCGCCAAATGGTTCTGGCGTAGCTGAAAGGTGATGTTGGCGTGACCGGCAGGTGGTTCCAGCCAGCCCGGCAGGTGGTTCCGGAGTGTCTGACGAGTGGTTCTGGCGTAGCCGGCAGGTGATTTTGCATGTCCGGCAATGGTTCCGGCGAGTCGAGCCGGTGGTTCTGGCATGTCCGGCAGGTGATTCCGGCATGTCCAGCAGGTGGTTCTGGTGGAGTGGATCAGGTGGTTCTGGCATGCAAGGCAGGTGATTCCGGAGTGTTCGCCAAGTGGTTCTGGTGTAGCCAGCAGGTGGTTTTGCATGTCCGGCAATGGTTCCGGTGAGTCGAGCCGGTGGTTCCGGCATGTCCGGCAGGTGATTCCGGCATGTCCAGCAGGTGGTTCTGGTGGAGTGGATCAGGTGGTTCCTGCATGCCCGGCAGGTGATTCCGGCATGCCTGGCAGGTGATTCCGGAGTGTCCGGCATGTGGTTCTGGCACCTCGGAGAGGTGGTTCCGGCATGCCCGGCAGGTGATACCGGAGTGTTCGCCAAGTGGTTCTGGGGTAGCCGGCAGGTATTTTTGCATGTCCGGCAATGGTTCCGGCGAGTCGAGCCGGTGGTTCCGGCATGTCCAGCAGCTTATTCCAGCATGTCCAGCACGTGGTTCCAGCATGCCCGGCAGGTGATTCCGGCATGTCCAGCAGGTGGTTCTGGGGCGTGGATCAGTTGGTTTTGGCATGCCCGGCAGGTGATTCCAGAGTGTCCGGCATGTGGTTCAGGCACCTCTGAGAGGCTGTTCTGGCATGCCCGGCAGGTGATACCGGAGTGTCCGGCATTTGGTTCTGGCACCTCTGAGATATGGTTCCGGGATGCCTGGCATGTGATTCCGAAGTGTCTGCCGAGTGGTTCTGGCGTGTCCAGCAGGTGATTCCGGTCTGTCCGGCAGGTGGTTCTGGCGTGTCCTCACGAGGTTCTGGCACGTCTGAGAGTTGGTTCTGGCATGCCCGAAAGGTGATTCCGGAGTGTCCGCCACGTGGTTCTGGCGTACCCGGCAGGTGATTTTGGCGTGTCTGGCAGGTGTTTATTGCAAGTCGAGCATTTGGCTCAGGCATGCTCAGCAGGTGCTTCCGGCGAGTCTGGCACGTGGTTCTGGTGTGTCTGAGAGCTGGTTCTGGCATGTCCGGCAGATGATTCCGGAGTGTCCACCAAGTGGTTGTGGCATACCTGGCATGTGATTTTAGCGTGTCAGGGAGGTGGTTCCAGCGAGACGTGTAGGTGTTTCCGGCGTGCTCGGCAGGTGGTTCAGGCGGGTCTGGCAGGTGGTTTCGGTCTGTTCGGGGTGTGGTTCCGGCATCTCAGGCACATGGTTTTGTCACGTCTGAGAGGTGGTTGCGACCGACCCGACAGGTGTTTCCGGAGTGTCCGCCAAGTGGTTCTGGCGTAGCTGAAAGGTGATGTTGGCGTGACCGGCAGGTGGTTCCAGCCAGCCCGGCAGGTGGTTCCGGAGTGTCTGCCGAGTGGTTCTGGCGTAGCCTGCATGTGATTTTGGCGTGTCCAGCGGGTGGTTTTGGCGAGTCGAGCAGGTGGTTCTGGCGTGCTCGGCAGGTGCTTCCGGTGTCATTGGCATGTGGTTCCGGCATGTCTGGCAGGTGGTTCCACCATGCCCGGCAGGTGATACTGGAGAGTTCGCCAAGTGGTTCTGGCGTAGCCGGCAGGTGATTTTGCATGTCCGGCAATGGTTCCGGCGAGTCGAGCCGGTGGTTCCGGAATGTCCGTCATTTGGTTCTGGCATGTCCGGCAGGTGGTTCCGGCATCACAAGCACGTGGTTCCAGCATGCCCGGCAGGTGATTCCGGAGTGTCCAGCATGTGGTTCTGGCAACTCTGAGAGGTGGTTCCGGCATGCCCGGCAGGGGATACCGGAGTGTCCGGCATTTGGTTCTGGCACCTCTGAGAGGTGGTTCCGGAATGCCTGGCCTGTGATTCCGGAGTGTCTGCCGAGTGGTTCTGGCGTAGCCGGCAGTTGATTTTGGCGTGTCCACTAGGTGGTTCTGGGGAGTGCAGCAGCTGGTTCCGGCATACTTGTCAGGTGGTACCGGCGTTTCCAGAACATGGTTCTGGCAAGTCTGAGAGGTGGTTCCGGCACGCCCGACAGGTGATTCCGCAGCGTCCGCCAAGATTTTGTGGCGTACCCGGCAGGTGATTTTCGCCTGTCCGACAGTTGTATCTTGCGAGTCGAGCAGGTGGCTGAGGCATGCTCAGCTGGTGCTTCCGGCGTCTCTGGCACGTGGTTCTGGTGTGTCTGACAGCTGGTTCTGGCATCTCCGGCACATGATTCCGGAGTGTCCACCAAGTGGTTCTTCTATACCTGGCAGGTGATTTTGGCGTGTCAGGAAGTTGGTTCCGGCTAGTTGAGCAGGTGGATCAGGCGTGATCGCCAGGGCGTGCAGGCGGGTCTGGCAGGTGGTTTCGGTATGTTCTGGGAGTGGTTCCGGCATCTCAGGCTCATGGTTCTGGCACGTCTGAGAGGTGGTTCCGGCCGACCCGACAGGTGTTTCCATGGTGTCCGCCAAGTGGTTCTGGCATAGCCGGCAGGTGATGTTGGCGTGACCGGCAGGTGGTTCCAGCCAGCCCGGCAGGTGATTCCGAAGAGTTCACAAAATGGTTGTGGCGTAGCCGGCAGGTGATTTTGGCGTGTCAAGCAGGTGGTTTTGGCGAGTCGAGCAGGTGGTTCTGGAGTGCTCGGCAGGTGCTTCCAGTGTCATTGGCATGTAGTTACGGCATGTCTGAGAGGTGGCTACGCCATGCCCGGCAGGTGATTCCGGAGTGTTCGCCAAGTGGTTCTGGCGTAGCCGGCAGGTGATTTTGCATGGCCGGCAATGGGTCGGCGAGTCGAGCCGGTGGTTCCGCCATGTCCGGCAGGTGGTTCCGGCATGCCCCGCAGGTGATTCCGGAGTGTCCAGCATGTGGTTCTGGCACCTCTGAGAGGTGGTTCCGGAATGCCTGGCATGTGATTCCGGAGTGTCTGCCGAGTGGTTCTGGCGTAGCCGGCAGTTGATTTTGGCGTGTCCACTAGGTGGTTCTGGGGAGTGGATCAGCTGGTTCCAGCATACTCGGCAGGTGGTACCGGCGTGTCCAGAACATGGTTCTGGCAACTCTGAGAGGTGGTTCCGGCACGCCCGACAGGTGATTCCGGAGCTTCCGCCAAGTGTTTCTGGCGTACCCGGCAGGTGATTTTGGCATGTCCGACAGGTGTATCTTGCGAGTCGAGCATGTGGCTCAGGCATGCTCAGCTGGTGCTTCCAGCGCCTCTGGCACGTGGTTCTGGTGTGTCTGAGAGCTGGTTCCGGCATGCCCGGCAGGTGATTCCGGAGTGTCCGGCATGTGGTTCTGGTATACCTGGCAGGTGATTTTGGCGTGTCAGTAAGTTGGTTCCGGATAGTTGAGCAGGTGGATCAGGCGTGCTCGCCAGGGGGTTCAGGCGGGTCTGGCAGGTGGTTTCGGTCTGTTCGGGGAGTGGTTCCGGCATCTCAGGCTCATGGTTCTGGCACGTCTGAGAGGTGGTTCCGGCCGGCCCGACAGGTGTTTCCATGGTGTCCGCCAAGTGGTTCTGGCATAGCTGGCAGGTGATGTTGGCGTGACCGGCAGGTGGTTCCAGCAAGCCCGGCAGGTGATTCCGAAGTGTTCACCAAATGGTTGTGGCGTAGCGGGAAGGTGATTTTGGCGTGTCCATCAGGTGGTTTTGGCGAGTCGAGCAGGTGGTTCTGGCGTGCTCGGCAGGTGCTTCCGGTGTCATTGGCATGTGGTTCCGGCATGTCTGAGAGGTGGTTCCGCCATGCCCGGCAGGTGATTCCGGAGTGTTCGCCAAGTGGTTCTGGCGTAGCCGGCAGGTGATTTTGCATGTCCGGCAATGGTTCCGGCGAGTCGAGCCGGTGGTTCCGGCATGTCCGGCAGGTGGTTCCGGCATGCCCGGCAGGTGATTTCGGAATTTCCGGCATGTGGTTCTGGCACCTCTGAGAGGTGGTTCCGGCATGCCCGGCAGGTGATACCGGAGTGTCCGGCATGTGGTTCTGGCACCTCTGAGAGGTTGCTCTGGCATGCCCGGCAGGTGATACCGGAGTGTCCGGCATTTGGTTCTGGCACCTCTGAGAGGTGGTTCCGGGATGCCTGGCATGTGATTCCGGAGTGTCTGCCGAGTGGTTCTGGCGTGTCCAGCAGGTGTTTCCGGTCTGTCCGGCAGGTGGTTCTGGCGTGTCCTCACGAGGTTCTGGCACGTCTGAAAGTTGGTTCTGGCATGCCCGAAAGGTGATTCCGGAGTGTCCGCCACGTGGTTCTGGCGTACCCGGCAGGTGATTTTGGCGTGTCTGGCAGGTGTTTCTTGCAAGTCGAGCATTTGGCTCAGGCATGATCAGCAGGTGCTTCCGGGGTGTGTGGCACGTGGTTCTGGTGTGTCTGAGAGCTGGTTCTGGCATGTCCGGCAGATGATTCTGGAGTGTCCACCAATTGGTTGTGGCATAGCCGGCAGGTGATTTTAGTGTGTCAGGTAGGTGGTTCCAGCGAGTCGAGTAGGTGGTTCCGGCGTGCTCGGCAGGTGGTTCAGGCGGGTCTGGCAGCTGGTTTCGGTCTGTTCGGGGAGTGGTTCTGGCATCTAAGGCACATGGTTCTGGCACGTCTGATAGGTGGTTCTGGCAGGCCCGACAGGTGTTTCCGGAATGTCCGCCAAGTGGTTCTGGCGTAGCTGAAAGGTGATGTTGGCGTGAGCGGCAGTTGGTTCCAGCCAGCCCGGCAGGTGATTCCGGAGTGTCTGCCGAGTGGTGCTGGCGTGCTCGTGAGGTGCTTCCGGAGTCATTGGCATGTCGTTCCGGCATGTCTGAGAGGTGGTTAGGCCATGCCCGGCGGGTGATTCCAGAGTGTTCACCAAGTGGTTCTGGCGTAGCCGGCAGGACATTTTGCATGTCCAGCGGTGGTTCCGGCGAGTCGAGCCGGTCGTTCCGGCGTGTCCGGCAGGTGGTTCTGGCGTGACCGGCATGAGGTTCTGGCACGTCTGAGAGTTGGTTCCGGCATGCCCGACAGGTGATTTCGGAGTGTCCGCCACAAGGTTCTGGCGTACCCGGCAGGTGAGTGTGGCTTGTCTGGCAGGTGTTTCTTGCAAGTCGAGCATTTGGCTCAGGCATGCTCAGCAGGTGCTTCCGGCGTGTCTGGCACGTGGTTCTGGTGTCTCTGAGATCTCGTTCTGGCATGTCCGGCAGATGATTCCGGAGTGTCCACCAAGTGGTTGTGGCATACCCGGCAGGTGATTTTAGCGTGTCAGGTGGGTGGTTCCAGCGAGTCGAGTAGGTGGTTCCGGCGTGCTCGGCAGGTGGTTCAGGCGGGTCTGGCAGGTGATTTCGGTGTGTTCGGGGTGTGGTTCCAGCATCTCAGGCACATGGTTCTGGCACGTCTGAGAGGTGGTTCCGGCCGGCCCGACAGGTGTTTCCATGGTGTCCGCCAAGTGGTTCTGGCATAGCTGGCAGGTGATGTTGGCGTGACCGGCAGGTGGTTCCAGCCAGCCCGGCATGTGATTCCGGAGTGTCTGCCGAGTGGTTCTGGAAGAGCCGGCAGGTGATTTTGGCGTGTCCAGCAGGTGGGTCCGGCATACTCGGCAGGTGGTACCCGCGTGTCCAGAACATGGTTCTGGAAAGTCTGAGAGGTGGTTCCGGCACGCCCGACAGGTGATTCCGTAGCGTCCGCCAAGTGTTTCCGGCATACCCGGCAGGTGATTTTGGCATGTCCGACAGGTGTTTCTTGCGAGTCGAGCAGGTGGCTCAGGCATGCTCAGCTGGTGCTTCCGGCGTCTCTGGCACGTGGTTCTGGTGTGTCTGAGAGCTGGTTCTGGCATGTCCGGCAGATGATTCCGGAGTGTCCACCAAGTGTTTCTGGTATACCTGGCAGGTGAATTTGGCGTGTCAGGAAGGTGGTTCGGTGTAGTTGAGCAGGTGGATCAGGCGTGCTCGAAAGGGGGTTCAGGTGGGTCTGGCAGGTGGTTTCGGGCTGTTCGGGGAGTGGTTCCGGCATCTCAGGCACATGGTTCTGGCACGTCTGAGAGGTGGTTCCGGCCGGCCCGACAGGTGTTTCCGGAATGTCCGCCAAGTGGTTCTGGCGTAGCTGAAAGGTGATGTTGGCGTGACCGGCAGGTGGTTCCAGCCAGCCCGGCAGGTGATTCCGGAGTGTCTGCCGAGTGGTTCTGGCGTAGCCGGCAGGTGATTTTGCATGTCCGGCAATGGTTCCGGCGAGTCGAGCCGGTGGTTCTGGCATGTCCGGCAGGTGATTCCGGCATGTCCAGCAGGTGGTTCTGGTGGAGTGGATCAGGTGGTTCTGGCATGCAAGGCAGGTGATTCCGGAGTGTTCGCCAAGTGGTTCTGGTGTAGCCAGCAGGTGGTTTTGCATGTCCGGCAATGGTTCCGGTGAGTCGAGCCGGTGGTTCCGGCATGTCCGGCAGGTGATTCCGGCATGTCCAGCAGGTGGTTCTGGTGGAGTGGATCAGGTGGTTCCTGCATGCCCGGCAGGTGATTCCGGCATGCCTGGCAGGTGATTCCGGAGTGTCCGGCATGTGGTTCTGGCACCTCGGAGAGGTGGTTCCGGCATGCCCGGCAGGTGATACCGGAGTGTTCGCCAAGTGGTTCTGGGGTAGCCGGCAGGTATTTTTGCATGTCCGGCAATGGTTCCGGCGAGTCGAGCCGGTGGTTCCGGCATGTCCAGCAGCTTATTCCAGCATGTCCAGCACGTGGTTCCAGCATGCCCGGCAGGTGATTCCGGCATGTCCAGCAGGTGGTTCTGGGGCGTGGATCAGTTGGTTTTGGCATGCCCGGCAGGTGATTCCAGAGTGTCCGGCATGTGGTTCAGGCACCTCTGAGAGGCTGTTCTGGCATGCCCGGCAGGTGATACCGGAGTGTCCGGCATTTGGTTCTGGCACCTCTGAGATATGGTTCCGGGATGCCTGGCATGTGATTCCGAAGTGTCTGCCGAGTGGTTCTGGCGTGTCCAGCAGGTGATTCCGGTCTGTCCGGCAGGTGGTTCTGGCGTGTCCTCACGAGGTTCTGGCACGTCTGAGAGTTGGTTCTGGCATGCCCGAAAGGTGATTCCGGAGTGTCCGCCACGTGGTTCTGGCGTACCCGGCAGGTGATTTTGGCGTGTCTGGCAGGTGTTTATTGCAAGTCGAGCATTTGGCTCAGGCATGCTCAGCAGGTGCTTCCGGCGAGTCTGGCACGTGGTTCTGGTGTGTCTGAGAGCTGGTTCTGGCATGTCCGGCAGATGATTCCGGAGTGTCCACCAAGTGGTTGTGGCATACCTGGCATGTGATTTTAGCGTGTCAGGGAGGTGGTTCCAGCGAGACGTGTAGGTGTTTCCGGCGTGCTCGGCAGGTGGTTCAGGCGGGTCTGGCAGGTGGTTTCGGTCTGTTCGGGGTGTGGTTCCGGCATCTCAGGCACATGGTTTTGTCACGTCTGAGAGGTGGTTGCGACCGACCCGACAGGTGTTTCCGGAGTGTCCGCCAAGTGGTTCTGGCGTAGCTGAAAGGTGATGTTGGCGTGACCGGCAGGTGGTTCCAGCCAGCCCGGCAGGTGGTTCCGGAGTGTCTGCCGAGTGGTTCTGGCGTAGCCTGCATGTGATTTTGGCGTGTCCAGCGGGTGGTTTTGGCGAGTCGAGCAGGTGGTTCTGGCGTGCTCGGCAGGTGCTTCCGGTGTCATTGGCATGTGGTTCCGGCATGTCTGGCAGGTGGTTCCACCATGCCCGGCAGGTGATACTGGAGAGTTCGCCAAGTGGTTCTGGCGTAGCCGGCAGGTGATTTTGCATGTCCGGCAATGGTTCCGGCGAGTCGAGCCGGTGGTTCCGGAATGTCCGTCATTTGGTTCCGGCATGTCCGGCAGGTGGTTCCGGCATCACAAGCACGTGGTTCCAGCATGCCCGGCAGGTGATTCCGGAGTGTCCAGCATGTGGTTCTGGCAACTCTGAGAGGTGGTTCCGGCATGCCCGGCAGGGGATACCGGAGTGTCCGGCATTTGGTTCTGGCACCTCTGAGAGGTGGTTCCGGAATGCCTGGCCTGTGATTCCGGAGTGTCTGCCGAGTGGTTCTGGCATAGCCGGCAGTTGATTTTGGCGTGTCCACTAGGTGGTTCTGGGGAGTGCAGCAGCTGGTTCCGGCATACTTGTCAGGTGGTACCGGCGTTTCCAGAACATGGTTCTGGCAAGTCTGAGAGGTGGTTCCGGCACGCCCGACAGGTGATTCCGCAGCGTCCGCCAAGATTTTGTGGCGTACCCGGCAGGTGATTTTCGCCTGTCCGACAGTTGTATCTTGCGAGTCGAGCAGGTGGCTGAGGCATGCTCAGCTGGTGCTTCCGGCGTCTCTGGCACGTGGTTCTGGTGTGTCTGACAGCTGGTTCTGGCATCTCCGGCACATGATTCCGGAGTGTCCACCAAGTGGTTCTTCTATACCTGGCAGGTGATTTTGGCGTGTCAGGAAGTTGGTTCCGGCTAGTAGAGCAGGTGGATCAGGCGTGCTGGCCAGGGGGTTCAGGCGGGTATGCCAGGTGGTTTCGGTCTGTTCGGGGAGTGGTTCCGGCATCTCAGGCTCATGGTTCTGGCACGTCTGAGAGGTGGTTCCGGCCGGCCCGACAGGTGTTTCCGGAGTGTCCGCCAAGTGGTTCTGGCGTAGCTGAAAGGTGATTTTGGCGTGACCGGCAGGTGGTTCCGGCCAGCCCCGCAGGTGATTCCGGAGTGTCTGCCGAGTGGTTCTGGCGTAGCCGGCAGGTGATTTTGGCGTGTCCAGCAGGTGGTTCCGGCGAGCTCGGCAGGTGGTACCGGCGTGTCCGGAACATGGTTCTGGCACGTCTTAGAGATGGTTCCGGCATGCCCGGCAGGTGATTCCGGAGTGTCCGGCATGTGGTTCTGGCACCTCTGAGAGGTGGTTCCGGCTTGCCCAGCAGGTGGTTCAGGAGTGCCTGCTGAGTGTTTCTGGCGTAGCCGGCAGGTGATTCTGGCGTGTCCAGCAGGTGGTTCTGGGGAGTGGATCATGTGGTTCCGGCATACTCCGCATGTGGTACCGGCGTGCCCGGAACATGGTTCTGGCAAGTCTGAGAGGTGGTTCTGGCATGCCCGACAGGTGATTCCGGAGTGTTCGCCAAGTGGTTCTGGCGTAGCCGGCATGTCATTTTGCATGTCCGGCGGTGGTTCCGGCGAGTCGAGCCGGTGGTTCCGGCGTGTCCAGCAGGTGTTTCCGGTCTGTCCGGCAGGTGGTTCTGGCGTGTCCGGCACGAGGTTCTGGCACGTCTGAGAGTTGGTTCCGGCATGCCCGAAAGGTGATTCCGGAGTGTCCGCCACGTGGTTCTGGCGTACCCGGCAGGTGATTTTGGCGTGTCTGGCAGGTGTTTCTGGCAAGTCGAGCATTTGGCTCAGGCATGATCAGCAGGTGCATCCGGCGTGTCTGGCACGTGGTTCTGGTGTGTCTGAGAGCTGGTTCTGACATGTCCGGCAGATGATTCCGGAGTGTCCACCAAGTGGTTGTGGCATACCTGGCAGGTGATTTTAGCGTTTCAGGTAGGTGGTTCCGGCGAGTCGAGTAGGTTGTTCCGGCGTGCTCGGCAGGTGGTTCAGGCGGGTCTGGCAGGTGGTTTCGGTCTTTTCGGGGTGTGGTTCCGGCATCTCAGGCACATGGTTCTGGCACGTCTGAGAGGTGGTTCCGGCCCGCCCGACAGGTGTTTCCATGGTGTCCGCCAAGTGGTTCTGGCATAGCTGGCAGGTGATGTTGGCGTGACCGGCAGGTGGTTCCAGCCAGCCCGGCAGGTGATTCCGAAGTGTTCACCAAATGGTTGTGGCGTAGCCGGCAGGTGATTTTGGCGTGTCCAGCAGGTGGTTTTGGCGAGTCGAGCAGGTGGTTCTGGCGTGCTCGGCAGG